>NC_139665.1:8037836-8230336 GCF_951799395.1 Argentina silus
TGTGTGTGTGTGGGCTCCCCAGGCTTGGAGGTGTGTGTGTGTGTGTCTGAGTTTGTGAGAGGAGAGAGAGGTGAGAGAGTGTATGCGAGAGCGTGAGCGTGTGTGTGTGTGTACGGTACCTTCCCCCAGGGTGAGTCCCAGGAGGGCTCCCCAGGTTTGGAGGCTTTCCACAGGGCAAAGTCGCTCTGGGAGTGTTTCTCACTCAGCCGGTTCTGCCGAGATACTCAGGTCTCCTGCAGGTCAAAGATCACACATAGGACAAGCAAAGGTCACCTCACTGGCCTTTTCTCAATGGTTAGAAACTCAATTCCTCTCGTCCTCTCCTCATTCCTCCACTCTCATCCTACTCCCCTGGACATTCTCCTCCGATGCTTTTTGAGAAGAAGCAAGTAGAGGACGTAGGAGAGGACGTGAAGAATCGAGTTTCTAACAATTAAGGAAAGGGCCACTGACTCCAAATGTACCGGAAGTGTTTGTGCAAAACCGCCAAACTACTGCCCTCTCCGGAAACAACCCTTCATAGACTCCATTTAGTGTAGATCTAAAAGGTTTGAATAGATATAAGCAAGATGGCTAAATTCAAATCAAACAGTCGATCAGGGTTTCTCCTCTCCCTCCTACAAGGTTAAGGTTAGCGGTTCGCGGTTCAAGACTAAGGTTCAGGTTAGCGTTTAAAGACTAATGTTAAGGGGTGTGGTTCAAGACTAAGGTTATGGGGTTTGGTTGGGTGTAGGTGGACTCACCCTCTCCCTCCTGCAGTGCCTTCTGGTCCCCGACAGCCTCCGGCACCAGCTTGGCATACGAGTGCTGAGGACTGGTATCAAACTTGGCCGTGTCAAAATACACAGAACCGTTGGACTCATACCTGTTCGGAGAGAGAGGAGACAAGCATATTGAGGGAAGGGGAGAGAGAGAGAAAGAGAGAGATCTACAAATGTGTCAACGCCCTTGGATAGTTTGTGAAACCGGCCCATTGTTTGTAGGTCTATAAGGGAGCGTCTAGATATGAATGGCAGCCTTACCCGTAGACCAGGGGAGGCTGGCGGAGGTCAAAATCGGAGGACGGGGCTCATTGTAATGCACAGAATGGAATGAGGAATGGTGTCAAACACGTGTGTTTGATGCCATTTCTCATTCCATTCCGTGCACCTGTTTGACACCATTCCTCCATTCCATTCCGCCCTCCGATTTCTACCTCCGCCAGCCTCCTCTGGTCTAGGGAGTAGAGGCTAGGGGTTGTTTCTGCACAAGGCCAGTCTCTTCCTCACCCGTAGCCGTTCTCTACTATCTTCTTGACAAACTCGACGATCTCTGGGACGTATTCGCTGACCCTCGTCAACACGTCTGGGGGCAGGACCTGATGGAGACAGAGAGTCAGCAGTGTGTGTGTGTGTGTGTGTGTGTGTGTGTGTGTGTGTGTGTGTGCATGTGGACCTACGTTGAGAGCGTCCATGTCTTTGTGGTAATCTCCCTCCCAGTATTTCGGAAGAAGAGAAAAGATGGAGTTCTCTGTCACCTGACTGCCCAACCGGCCATCCAGCCAATCGGAAAGCAAGTCTTTGGCTTCCTCCAATAAAACCTTTCAAAAATAAGAATTCAACCAATTCGGTTACAACACACCCAAATCAAATACATACACTTTCTGTTGCGTCACAATGGCGGATGGATGTACCTCTGCCTGGCCTTGCATGACCTCCTCAGCAGCATGACTCTCCATCGCCCCCTGCAGGGGAGTCAGGGCAGCAGTGACTGCAGCGTCCAGACGCTCCAGCATCTGTTTCTTATCTGGGTCTGTAGTCACAGCCAGCGTGGCCTGGAAGGGCTACACACACACATACATACATATTACATACTACAAACATACACATTACAGACATAGACATAACAGACATACACATTACAGACATACACATTACAGACAGAGAGCGTGTAATAGAAGTGGAAGATGTGGTCCAGTACATGTGCAGTACAAGTGGTGTGGTATGGTGTGGTGAGTGTGATGTGATGAGTAAAGATGTGTTGTGATGTAATGTGATTTAATGTCTCACCCCTCTGGCACTGAGGACATCCTGAAGGATCTGTGCATATCCTGGTTTCTTCTCCTTATACTGGTCCACTAGGTAGTTCTGTCTGGCCCGCTTGATGATCTGAGACACAGAGACAGAGACAGAGACAGACACACAGACACACAGACACACAGACACACACACACACACACACACACACACACACACACACACACGGTTACAATGGGAGCAGGCCACACATATCCAATATTAGACTTATTTAAATACTACTATTGTTAAGAACAAATGACAATTAGTTTGTGAAATATATTTCACCACTGAACAATGCTCCTACTTACTTTGTCATCTATGTCTGTAATATTCATGCAGTAGAATACGTCATATTTGAAATAGTTCATCAGTATCCTTCGGAGGATGTCGAATGAAATGTAAGATCTGGAAAAACAGAAGTTATTCATTTACAATCATTCAGGGTTGACACACAGACTGAAACGGACAGGAGTTTGAATAGAATGAACGGGGTCAACGTTTGGTCCCTGGCCTGTTCCATTGTGAGAAGCACATGGACTGGACCACATCTTCCACTTCTATCACACTCTGTCTGTAATGTGTGTGTGTGTGTGTGTGTGTTTAGGGGTCAGGGTTTCATACCTGGCGTGTCCCATGTGAGAAGCATCATAGACTGTTGGTCCACAGCAGTACCACAAAACCTTGTTCCCATGCTGAGGAACAAACAGCTCCTGGAACAACAACAAAAACATCAACAACAATAACATCATCATCATCATCATCAACAACCTGTATTATCAACCAACAGATAAACACCTGCATCACCACATCAGCAGTCTATAAGCAGGAAGTGGCCCTTGTGGATATGATGATGTCATGTGATAAGAGATGCAGGTCAAAGGTCACCTTGGTGCGTGTGAGGCTGTTGTAGAGTCGCAGCTGAGGAACGTCGGAGCCAGTTGGAACTGACCAGGCGGGCTGGACCCGCCTCCCCTTCACTGGAACACAAGAGAACATTCTAGACTGTTATATCACTCACACACTCACACAGACAGACAGACAGACAGACAGATCCACCCACCCACCTCTGGACTAAGGTTGCACAATATATCATACAACTATATTATTGTATGAACACGTGCAATATCCATTATTGCAAGAGGCTGCAGTATTGGCCTTTCTTTGACACTTACTCAGTAAAACAGCTCATTGATGCAGGACAGTACTTCAAATGGGATGCACTGGACTCTCAGTCACTCTCTGCATGCATAGATCTGTTTTATTCGGTTATTACATTTAGGTGCTGATCTTTACTTTTACACTTGTTTTCAGCCATGTCAAGTGGAAATATCAAGTGTTCACCCAAGTGTTTGGTATATCCCAAGTCATATTGCTATCGCGATATCTAGCAAATGTATGACCTCCTTGCAGTATGATATTTTGTCAATATTGTGACCTCTGGACCCTACTCCCCTTCACTGGGACACACAGGAGAAAACAGTCAACACTGGTGGTCGCCAGTGTTATCTTTCTTGCCTGTTTTCTGTCCAAAAACCTTAACTGTGTCTTCCAAATTCACATTTGGCTTTCATTCTAGTTAGTTGAAAACAACTCACACCATTGCACATGTTTTCCTTATAACATTGTAGTGAACAAGACAGTAGTGTGAATTTCAGTTATTTAAAAAAAAAAAAACAAGGCAGTCAAGATTATTGTTCAAACACTGCATTCTGTCAACAACACCTGCTAACAGGAGGCCTAGTCTGTATGGAAGATGACACAGCACACTACCGTTGGCCTTAAAGAAAGAAAAACTGCACAAGTGAGAAGTGTAAGGTACTTATGAGTCAGGGTAAACACTCCCAAAACCAATTCATTAAAACCTTAAACCCCCGTGCAGAAGCCTTGAGTCAACACAGGTTTATACTTGTCAGTTGTCCAGTGCTAGTTTTAGAACGCGGTCCTCCAAGGAAGAGGAATCATGCCATGGGGTTGACAAACACCAGGCTCGTCTCTCTACTCCGGTGTAGTAGAGTATCAATGCAAGGCATTGAAACAGACTTTGTGCACAAGCCTAGCGAGACTGCTCTCATGCAATACCACTCATTTGGTCTGGGGGTGGGCGTGGGGGGCACTGTCCTCATGCATTAGCACTCTTATCAGTGTGTGTCTGTGTGTGTGTGTGGGGGGGGGGGGCTGCACTGTCCTGGCCAGGGGCCTTTGACTACTCACTGCTGCTGTCTGGGCTGGGGGACTCCGGCTGCAGCTGCAGGGCGGCTATGTGTCTGTACCAGCGCAGAGCGTGGACGTACTGCGGTGCCGGGGCCCGGGAGAGGAGCCTGAAGGCCTGCAGGTCCGCCCCAGAAGGGCTGAACCCGGCCAGGTAGCTGCAGGAGCTCAGGTACGCATTCAAGGCAGCCTCCAGGGTGCCCTCCTCAAGCATGCCCAGCAAGAAGCCATAATCAAAGGCTGCAGAGACAAGAGGGTACACATTCACACACCGGCTACACTGACTGGAGAAGTGATGACAACATGGGCTCGGGTGTTGTTTTGCAGCCTCTCTCATGTCCTGTCAACTCTGTGCTGTCTTTGTCTCGGATTGTTTTGTATTGTATGTTTTGTGTGGACCCCTGGAAGCGCACCGTAAGCTGTTGAAATCGTAGAAGCTAACGGGGATCCACATAAACAAATACATAGCAGTGGCCGAACTGATTACCAACGAACTGTGTGTGGTGTCGTGTTAACCTTCTTCTAATAGCTCATTTGCAGTTAGGTCGCTATGTATTTGGGTAGATGGCTCTCAGCTGACAAGCCTACTAAGAACAGCTGACTGTGTGTGGCTAACACCGGTGGCTTTTTAATGGACACAGCTAAGAATACAGGGCCACCTACACTAAGCTAGGATCAATATAGGTAACCATTCATTATTGATCCTATGGCTACCCACCTCCTTACGCCAGCTGGAAAACAGCTTGAGGTAATCTAGGATAGGAAATGGGAAGCTAGCTAGGTAGCTAGCTAGGTAGCTAACAGGTGCCTGCTCCTACTCTGTTCTGCAGAATCTACCATTTACACAATAAACTCGTAGCTAGCTGTAATGAACACAATATAAAAGGACTCGTTTTTTTAACCAAGCTAGATAGGTAACATCTTTCTAAATGAACATTGGTTTATCAAGAATCTTACGGAACCATGGTGCATGGATGAAGTTGTAGCTAGGACAGCTGTAAACTGTATATCTAGCTACAGCTGCATGTAGCCACAAAACAAGCTGGTTAGCTACCAGCGAACATTTTCAGAATAACTGATCTGTCATATAATAACCACTAAAAGTCTTAAAATCTGCTAAAGATGCGTTCAATTTGCGATACCTTGCTCGCCCGAGCTTGACATGACAGCCTGCAGTTTCTGATGCAACAATATAACGTGTCCGGAAGAGGTGTGTGTGTGTGTACGTGTTTCACAGACATCAGAGGCAGCAGAGATAGGAGGAGCCAGAGGGTTCACTCTGCATCCATTTCCGTCCGCAAGTATTCATTTGGTATTCAGAAACTTCCAAATCGTATGGGTTCAGGTAACAACAAAACAAACAAACAAAAAAACAGGCACAATTCGCCCAATTCAAGTGAAAAAATAAAGTGTGTGAGAGAGAGACTGCTATGGCAGTGTAATCTGGAGAGTAATCTGGTCTGATTCCTCCACCACTGCTCCCATTCCTGCATGTCTCAGCTACATTGGTGTATGACTCCCATAGAAACACAGTAGACAGCCATATAAACACAATAGACTCCCATTGAAGCACAACTGGCTCCCAAAGTAACACAAAAGGCTCAATCTGTTGATGACAGATCAAATAGCTCTCTCTCTCTCTGTCTATCCAGGCCCGAATGGGTCATCATTCAGTATTCTCTTTTTCTTTTTCCATGTTTTTTTATTGTAAATTGCGTTAACGTTCGCTTTGAATGTTCTACAGTGTGAAGTGTTTATTTATTGATATTTAATAATGGGGTAAAATAAGGAGAAAGATAACTAAACACGTCATAATTTATTTATTACATTTACAACACATTTCACAAAGAAGACACACAACTTGCAAGACCATGACAGCCATGCATGACTTTATACAGCATGAGAAAACAAATCATGTAGTCATTTCATTTATATATATATGAGTTTAAACAGTATATATTATGTTTTTCATAAGCACAAAATCCTGTTCCATTACAGGACTTCATTTGCACTAGTGTCAGACTTCAGATCCACACCACTCACTTACAAAGAAAAGAACAGAATTCAAACACACTTCGGATTTAAAGAACACAGAAAAATATGATCAGGAGGAGTGGGTAAGAACCTCTTCCGATGTTTTTTTTACTCTCCGATGCCAGGCGTAAATTGTACCTATAACCTTTTCAGATGTGCACGAGTGTCTAGAGAGTAGGGGCTAACGGTTGTCTTTGTACAGGACTGGGCCACACGACAGACTTCTCAAGGGGTCACACATCTACACTGACTACAGAAACACTCAGTCAAATCAACCAATCAGGACTCAGTATACTACATGCGGTCTGAACGAGTACTATATTCTTCAACAGGATGAATAATTTACATCAAAATAAACATATGCTTTCCTCTCTATAACTCTGTGAGAGGGAGGATGGGACTTACGGAATGTTGTCCTGTTTACCATGATCCTGATCACGCACACACACACACACGTCTATTTCCTGTTCAGACCCACCACACTGCAGTGGGATTGGCTGGATAGGGAACAGCATTACTCCACTGTATCAGTGTTGTAGGAGTGAGTGGTTAAAGAGAGGTTTGGGACAGGGTTTCTTTTAAAAATGGATACAGCGCAGATATGTCAGCAACAACCTGCCCCGGTTACAGAAGAGGACTCTGATTGGCTGAGACTCATCTCTATATATACACCTTCTAACATGGAGGAAAGCGTCTCTGCAAACACTCTCATATTATGGATGAATCTTTTTGTAAGTAAAAAACAAACAAACAAAAAACAAACAAATAAAGGAGATCAGGGCTGGTAGCGATGGTAGGACTTCACATCTAGGGGTGAGTAACGCAGAGGCATGTAGCGCCTATCGACTAAGGGTCACAGCGAAGCCCCTGGGTTAGAGCTACCGTTCTGTATGTTAAAGTTAAGACATGGAATCACCGATGGAATCGCTGATCCCTAGTTGGGATTGGCCAACAAAAGCTGAAGATATGGATGTGGGATTGGAAGTGTGTGTGTGTGTGTGTGTGTGAGAGATCATAAGGTAAGGATGTAATCACGTGTGTGTGAGTGCGTGTATGTACGTGTGTATGTGTGTGTGTGTGTGTGTGTGTGTGTGTGTGTGTGTTCGATTAGAAGATGGAGATGTAGTTGTCGATCTTGGCCCGGTGTCTCTGTGCGATGCACTCTGCGATCCACACAATGTTCCGGCACTCCTGCTCCTTCAGTTTGACGTAGGCATAAAACACGCTGAAGTGGAACTGGTTGAGGAACGCCAGCTTGTTCAGCTTCACCTTTAAATACAGAACCACATAGAACATGATCAGCTCATTAAATCCTACTACTGGTGTGTAGGAGTTTGACGGGGAGGAGTCACTGTGTGCCTCACCTCGTGCTCAAAGAACCTGTCCTCCAGAGTTTTGTCTCCAGGGTTGCTGCCTGCTCCCTCAAACAGCAGCTTGTACTCCTGGAGAACGAGAGAGAGAGAGAGAGAGAGGAGGAGGGAGGAGAAATAGATAGTGAAATGAGTCGGTATACAGCAGTCATCAGTGTTCTACTCACTGGGTAGTAGACTGTACATACTGTAGAGTTTAACTCACCGGGTAGTAGTCACTATGTAGTAAACAGTACAGTAGTGTTTAACTCACTGGTCAGTGGTCTGTATATACTAGAGAGTTTAACTCACCGGGTAGTAGTCGGCCACAGCTTTGACCTGTTCGTAGTCGTCTGCTCGGGCCAGCTGTGCCAGGCCCTCTGGGTACAGTTTGCCACAGTGAGGGAACAGCTTGGCACGGTCCTCCTTCGACAGCTCCGTCCCAAACGAGTTGATGGTGATGATGAACGCCCTCCTGTCTGCCTCAAACTGGACACACGGGAGAGGGGAGGAAGGCTCACTAAAGGATTTGTGGGTTGGTGGATGGATGAAGGGAGCTCATCACTCTCAGGTTACTCCTCTCGATGCCCAGGATGTTTGAACAAGGTAGCGATGGATTGCATTACCAAAACCAACTCGCGTTTCTTCATGTCAAAATGCGCTACGGATACAGCTAAAAACGCTGAATGAACTGAGGAACATAATGCTTTCGCTTTCATTTTTAACAACAATGTCATTGGTGAACAATGATAGTTATTCTATCATCACTAAACATTTACTCTGAAATGTTTACATAGTGGAGGAGCCAAGTCCACAAGGTGGCGCAGAGCCCCTCTTACATTCTTTGGGGAAAACCCTGACTCTGACTGAGGTTATCGTCATAACGATCACATTCACTAACTGTGAATGGTTTTTGTTTTTTCAGCTTAATCTAAAAACAAGCATAATTTCGTGTGAATCCTGTCGAGTACATACAGTATAAAGCAGACCATCTTTTAGATAAGGAGGCTGCTCACCTCCAGAATGGGACACATGGTGTCAGCGGTGGTCCCTCCCAGTGTGGAGCAGAACTTATAGAAAGCTTCCAAATACGCCTGGAAAACAAATGACATGATACCATTAATGATTAAGCTCTCACAGATCTACATTGTTATGGTGGTAGCCCAACTTTGATGAGACTGACCACGGGTTGGAAAGATGAATTGCCTTTACGTTAATAAAGTAGGTACAACATTGTACAAATGATATGTGGCTCCATTATGTGCATCGGTCAACTCCAACGATTGGAATACAAACACTGCGCATGTCTAAGCATTCTGAGTGACACAGGGAGAGTACAAAGGTCACGCTCAATAATGAAACTTATAAATTGGGAAGTAAGCATTACAATATTGTATAGTGTATAGTGTACACACTCAAACAGTTATACATAACATAAAGTCTCATATTGATGTTTCAGCATTGGGAGTTTAAAGATGTTTCAGCATTGGGAGTATTATGATGTTTCAGTATTGGGAGTTTAAAGAAGTTTCAACATTGGGAATTTAAAGATGTTTGATGACCTCACCTTGTACAGAGTGTTACGGATGATCTCAATGTTCATCTCGTCCAGATCCTGCTCCGATATACAGTCCTGGAAGAACGCAGCTAAACAAAATGAAAAGGGGGAGGGAATTAGTGAATTGGCCATAAAAAATATCTATGACGTCTCAAAGAATCTTCCCCAGGAGGAGGGATTTTTCATGTATTTGTATTTGATATTTCTATCAAAAATGAATCGTGATCAAAGTTGGGATATTCATTCAACACATTTTTGGCAAAATTTTTCTTGCTCATTCTCCATCTTTCTCCTACTATTTCTAATTGATACCGCCCATCACAGAGACACATCTGAAGACCACATGACTGAAAGTGTATCAATAATAAATAACTCAATTGAAATCATGTTATTTGAACAGAATGCGAGTGTGTTGTGAATGGGTGCCGGTGCTGACCCAGAGGAGTGTCCACCAGGATGGCGTTGTAGAGCTCGGCCGGGGTCTGGGCGATGTTGACGGCCTCCATCTGCTCAAAGCTGCCCAGAGGGTGACACTTGGGCACCAGCTCAGAGATGGCCCTTTGATGCAGGGTTCCTGTGATCAGCAGGATCACGTTGTCAATCATGTAGCTGTATCTATAGAGAGAGAGGAGAGAGAGAGAGAGAGAGAGAGATGGCATGGGATACAGACTCAGCTCAACTGGAGGAATGAAAACCTGTGACCCACCATGGTTTTGGATAAGATAAAAGATATTAGGCCAAACTACATGACACACAACACCGGGAAGCTAGCAAGTTACTACTTAGGTTGAGTTTCAGAGTGGTGGTGAGACATTCCTCAAAGTGCCCTGCGAACCAGATCCTTTGAGTCTGAAGTCTACCACCTTCTCTCAGTAGCTAATGCCTAGGTTGCTGTGAGTCTAACGGACGTGGTTCGGTGAAGTACGCCGTTGTGATGAGTAAACCTGGCTTGACACCTGCGGACTTCATCTCCTGGAGCTAAAGGTGAGGTTTTCAGCTTAGGTTGTGGTGCGCAGAAGACCCTAGTTCAGACCCTGTCTGTCACATGAGCAGCTTACGTGATGAAGTCCATGAAGCTGGCCAGGGGCTCATACGATTGGTTCCTCATATGGCGGAACTCCACCACCATCTTCTCCTTCAGCTTGTCATCGATGACAGAGACAGTGAGAGGAGATGCCTCATTGGCAAGGAAACTGCCATAGTCTGTACTCTGGAGGTGGAGTTTCAGATCTGTGTGGGAGATAAAGAGAGAGATGGTGTGTGTGAGACAGAGAGAGAGAGAGAGAGAGAATGAGCAACAATCATTGAGAAATATTCTCAGTTCCTCATAGAAATTCCCGTTGATCAAGATGAGTTATGCATCTCATGACTCTCCAAGAACCAGAGAGCCCCATCACTGATTTCCGCTGGCGATGTTGTTGCCCAGCTCATTACCTAGAAGCTGCCTGGCAAGTGAGAAAAATAACGTCCAGCATCATAATAACGTTCAGCAGATAAAATATAAATGCGTTCAGCACCACTGAGTACCAAGGCTACTGTAGTGGGTGAACTTCTCGGTATTTTCTCTATCGGTGGCGTAAACGTTAAGACTGGAACGAAAGCACGACCGTAGATGTTGAACTTCAATGTGTACATGCATCGCCGATAGCATCGGGTAGCTATACAGCTAGCTACTGCTATTTATAACGTTGTTGCAGATGTGTTGGCTTTACAAACCCAATACATAGTAATGAACACGCATCTCGTTTGCATTGCCAATTAATTACGTTGATGCAATTCAAAAACCGTGTCAGAGACATACGTGCACCAGCGACGTTCGCACCCTAGCTAGCTAACATAGCATACATATAGGCCATATCAGGTCGGAAGGGCATTCACTTACGATCCTTTCAACACGTCTTCTGTAATCAAATTCAATTATACTTATTTCAAAATGACTAGCTAATAACACATTGATTTAAAAATATATATATAACTAGCTACGAGCTAAAATGACAGCACTAGCAACATTGAAAACTAGCAGCATCCATCGCTGTGACTCACCTTCCAGGGTTTCGCATTGGACAAGATTTAAATAATCTGCCTGTGAAAGAATTCCAGCCTTGAATCCTCGGACCAACCCTTCCAAATAGCCATTGTCAACATTGAAGTAGAGCTCCGGGAATATGGGCATGTTGGATGCTAAGTGGGGGGTATCTTGATAAAATAGAGAGATATGGGAACAGCTGTCTCTTTGACAAGGCTAGCTAGCTATTTCGCAGCAGGATACCCGGACTGTGACCCAACAGGCACGTGATTTGTCAGCAACAACCATGTGACACATCATCTGATTCGGGTGAGCCCCGCTTGCTTCAGCAAATGCAACGATCGTTCTTCGAAATAGTTGTTAGGTGGGCTTGCTTCAGCGACAAGTCAGAATCATTTTTATTTGGCGTCAAGTTTTCATTTTATTTGTTTAAAATGACAAATGTTACGGGTGAGAAAAAAAGGCACCATTCGCCCAATTCAGGGCGGTGGGAGGTGAAAAAATATAGTCTTGATTAACATTACGTTTTGGCATGGGATTCTTGTCATGGGACTGCATGTGTCATACAAATAGTTTTCAAGCGATTTTACAGATTTGGGGCATGTGAAATCGTGGGCCTTAATTAGGGCCATTGGAGCCCATTAAGGGCCCATTTCACTCCCATTGGTGTGATCTTATTAACATTTTACATTTTTGACATTTAGCAGACGCCTTTATCCAAAGCGACTTAGAACAAGTACGGGTTAGGGTTATTTGTCAAAAGTAAGTGAATTATCTATACATCAGTCATCATAATAAAAACAAATCTATGCTAGGACCAGGGGCCAATTATGTTATGAAATGCGTTTAGGCTATGGACTTATTATTGACGAGGAATCGTCTAAACAGTCCCTTGCCAACCTGTCTGTCACCGGGAGGGTCTTGAGGGGCGCTGCAGAGCAAGAAGGAATGTGTGCGTGAGGGTGTGTGTGTGTGTGTGTGTGTGTGCGTGTGCGTGTGAGCGTGTGTGCGAAGCGCGACAATTCGGTTCGTGCGCTCAGAGACGTGAGGCGGTGTGTAGTGTGCGTGTCTCCACCCTCAGCGCCAGTCAGGAGGGATGGAGCCTTCGGGCTCATTCGGGGCCGGTAAGGCCGGTAGCACGGAGCTTCGACCCGATTATCTTTGTGAAACAGCCACAGACCGTCTTCAGAATAAAAAAAAACACTCTGCCTGCACTGTAAAATGGAATTCGTTCACTTTACGCAAGAAAAACATGCACACCGATTGCCTTTAGTTTAATCAAGTAAAACAACTTGTTTTACTCAAGTCAAGCTTACTTTCAATTGTGAGTTAAGGGAACGAATCAATTGAGTCCCCTTCACTTCAAGTTAAGTAAATGGTACTCTAAAGCCTGCTTCAGTATTACTAAAATATAATTAAAATAATTATAAAATAATTTCAGTATGTACACAGTTAGTATAGAAAACTCGTCAAGTTGTCATAGCTTAATATTTGTGTGTAAAATGTACTAATTTATTAGGATTGTTAATTACTATCAGTGCATTGATCGAATTTAATATTAACATGTTCTTACCCGATGACCATGTGTAGTATTACTGCATACACCATACCTGCGTAGTAACAACCTACCACAGCTAGAGGGAGAGGACAGCCCTACATCCCTCTACCTCCCTCCCTCCCTCTTTACCACAGCCACAGGGAGAGGACAGTCCTAAATCCCTCTACCTCCCTCACTCCCTCTCTACCACAGCCACATGGAGAGGACAGTCCTACCTCCCTCCCTCTCTACCACAGCCACAGGGAGAGGACAGTCCTACATTACTCTACCTCCCTCACTCCCACAGCCACAGGGAGAGGACAACCCTACAACCCTCGACCTCCCTCTCTACCACAGCACTGGCATGCCCAGCGTGTATCGGATAACTTCTTAAACTCTACGCGCTGCGCTGTCGGTTCAAGTTCTTTCTGCTTTTTCATAAAAATATCATGCACAACGGACCCAGAGAAAATATTCTACAGCATTTACACCGTTTCGAAAAACGCAGCTGCAGTTTTCACCTTGTTTACGCAATCCACCAACGCCAGATTAAGCCCATAAGCGTAGTAGTGTATGTAGAGTGCTTGTGACACCTCTCTACGAAGCTTTTCTTGCACCCCGCTGTTACACCCGGACATTACGGCTACGCCGTCATAACACTGCCCAATGCGTGCATTGAGATCAATGTTGCACTGACTGAGAGTATTTTTGATCCTGTTCAGTAGGGACTCTGTGTCCAATCCGTCAGCCGGGGTAAAATGTAAGAATTCCTCATGCACAGCCTTTGTGTTCAAATAACGCACCACGACAGAAATTTTAAATTTCTTTCTTACTCACGTCTTTACTCTCATCTACTACTATACGTGTAAAATACTCTGCGTCCTTCACTTAATTACTGATTTCTTTACTCAACATATCTGCCATTAAAGACAAGATCATGCAGCAGTTCAATAACATTGTATTCCTTTTGTTAACAGTAGGATATGAAGATACAATTATATGACAGGGTGATGCTTAATTCTCGCAACAGCGCCATCTTCTCGTGGGGACGGGCCCCATCGGCCCTAAATGACGAAACGCCACTGGCTAGTTATTCTTTTTCTATTCTATTCTACTGATTTGCGGCTTGGTCTTATTTCAAGTTAAAGACGTTGTGTCAGTCGTTGGCCATGTGATGCCTGATATACTAGAAGTGTTGTCGAGTACAGTGGCACATAGAGTACATGTTTAGCCTTGGAAAATATTTTGTGTACAGTCCATTATGTGTCCCCTATGCAATCTAACAAGGTACTTTTAACTGTTGGGACACAGTAAAGTGGCAATAATTGTTCGTCTGACATCCCTCATGGTTGAAACACAGTTGATATGTATACTAGATGTGCTGTCGAGTACAGTGGTAGTCCAAATCACAGCTGGAACAATCTTCAGTGGTCGTATCTTTCCCCTTTGTGCTAGTCTGCTTTACCTTTTTTAGCCTAAGTCAAAGCTTCCCACCAAACTTGTGAGCCACAGGCCTTTTCGATCGCTATGGTCTATTCATTGGAAACAGACAGCCACTAGATTTGAGGTGATTATTCGGTAAGTTAAGGCTACTATCGAGTTAATTTGACGGGCAAGCTCTAACAACCACCTTGGACTGTATCGGCTGAGAGGCTGCGTGCGAAATTACGCATCAGTCACCATGTTAAGATCTGGGTTTTTCAGGGTTTTCAGTTTTCAGAGTTGCAATACTAACAAACACTGCTAATAGTAAAGCGTTGAGCCTAGTAAAGGTAAAGTTAGGCCAGTAGTTTGGCCAACCGGAACAATTATCAACATGCCGGAGTAATGAATTAATTCCTAAAGAATAATAGCTGTCCATGATTGTCGGTAAAATCTTATGGCCTAATCTTATAACATCTTGTACATCAATGAGTGAAATAGGACTCACGTTGTTTATTGACCGTAGGCTGTGATGACCACACGGCACAGATATTTAATCAAATAAAATACACACACTTTAAAGGACCTTTCTCAACGTCGTCACGACACTAGTTATGGACAGTTTTAGATGAGAGCATGACCAAAGTTAACAGAGGGGCGTTGGTCCTCGCGTTTGCTCACCATCTGACCGTGACATTTCTATCATGAATATAATCAGGATCTCTTGTCTTGAAATGAAATTAGAATTTGCATGAAATTAAAATTTGTAGTCTAGAGCGGCATTCACATATTTTAATCAGGTTCATTGATGGCCAACACCCACAGGCCGATTATAAAGGTTTAGATGATACAACTTTATCTGTAGGCACACACGTACTGTACACATACAGGTACTCATAGCAATGTTGTCCATTATGACGCGACAATGGGTTATGCGAAATGTGCGCGTAAAACAGCCAGTCAGAGACAGAGACTTTTCAGAGATTATCTGCTTATTGAAGACATCGGTCGTGTTTCTTCATTCAGCGAAATCACAGAGAAAGCGAGTTGATTGTAATAAAAATGTCACAGTCCTGTAGAAATCGGGTAAGTACTTTAACATAACTTTTGTCTTACAAAATCTAAAATAATATTTATTTGAATCCAAGTGTTGACTTCTCTATAATATATCTCTATCAGTTTTTTCTGTATGCTGTACTTTATGTTTCAATGTATTTTCAACTAGGCCTAATTGCTTTAACAGCTTGTGGGCTGACACACTTCTAAATACCATAAATGTAAAATGTAAATGTACACACAGTGTATCGTTATGAAAAAGACATGTTGAAATTATTCTGGGGAGAGCTAAAGACTTTTTGAACAAATCTGTATTTTCAGCTCGCTAGTGAGATGACCAGTCTTATAGACTTCCTGTGAGCATCTCTCTCTCTCTGACACACACACACACACACACACACATTCGAATGTTCTAATGTGTTACTTTATCTTGCAGACTATCAAGGAATGTCATAAGCTGTCTGATGAGGAGGCCAGATCCACTGGAGATGGCTGGGTCAAAACCAGAACCCCTGACTCCTGCAACCAGGTAAACACTGTATTCCTGCCTCCCGATCTGATCCCCTGTAACCCTGCTTGATGCTTAGTCCTGACTCAGAACATAGCCTAGACAACAGTAGTACAGCATTGCCCAGTTCACTTGTGTGAGTGGAAGACATACAGTAGTGTGTTGCACTGTATCTCTTCCTCCCCCCTCAGTATCTCACTCTGTGTGTGTTGTCATTGCAGATTCAGAGAGAGACTCTCTGTCCTTCATCCACGGTCTCCTCAGAGATGACCTGTGGCTCCCAGGGGAAGGTGGATGAGCTAGCCCAGCTTAGGGCCTCCACCCTGGGGGAAGAGAAGGTGGACGACCTGGCCCAGCTGAAGGCTGCCTGCCTGGCCCTGATGGAGGACAGCCTGGCCTCCCTGCAGAGGGACGTGGGTCGGGGCCTGCAGAGGCTGGCGGTCAGCCTGGACCAGAGCCTGGAGGTCCGGGAGAGGACCCGGGAGCAGCAGCTGCTCCACGAGGCTCAGCGCCGCCAACTACGCTTCCGCCGCACTCACCTCTGGATGGAGAGATGGGTGGAGAGGAGGATGGAGGGAGGAGCAGAAACGCAAGACAGCAGAGAGGAGGTGGAGGACGAAGGGCAGGAAGTGAGGCGTGTTATGGCGGAGGCGGAATACGACCGCGAGAACGACGTCATGCTCAAAAACGCCAGGGAGGCGGAGCAAGACGAGGACGACTACCAGAGCTGGAACACAGATCTAGTGTCCGTGGCGACAGTGTTGAAGGAACGCAGCTACGACATGAAGAAGAGGATGGCTCAGCTCTGGGACGCTCTGGAGAAGAAGAGAGGAGGAGAGGAGGAAAAGAAAGAAGGGGTGGAGATGGAGGAAAGCTCCCAGCCACTAACTGTAAGTTGACAGACAGGAATGTGGAGGTCACACTGTCTCGGTTGTTGTCTACTTAAAGAATTCCATTCCTTTATTCCATGCCTTTATCATTGTGTTGATACCCTGCTAGTAGAGAGGTTTTACTACAATGTTTACGTTTTGCTGCACATTTGAGTCATATTTTACGACATAACATATTGTCATGTCAATATCTATGGATTTGAACATTTAAATTGACTGTAGCTCAATATATTTGATTTATATGTATGACACTCTCTCGCTTCCATACAGGACTCTGGCACTAGGAAAGACCTGGTCCCAGCCCAGGACAAATCCCAGGACAGAACCCTAGTTCAAGCCCGGGACAAATCCCAGGACAGAACCCTGGTCTCAGCCCGGGACAAATCCCAGGACAAAACCCTGGTCCCAGCCCGGGACAAATCCCAGGACAGAACCCTGAACCCGGCCCTTGTGGACCGAGCCCCACAGCGTTGCCGGAGCCCGGAGGTCAAGCTGACTATATCTGGACCACCTCTGACATCCAGCTCCGCCCACTTCCCTGAGGTCCCTCCCCCTCCTGTTGCATGGCAACACACCCTCTTCTACCCCGTCCTCCCCCCCATCTCTCCCATGAAAGTGATGATGACCTCGGCAGAGGCTCTAGAACAGGTAACTGGACCTTTGGGTTAGGAATCAAGTGTGGATATAGGTAGATATGATATGATTATGATATGATATTAAAGAAGGATGTTGTGTTCAGTGTCATATGTCACAGTCAATGAAGGGAGATGTGAAAGAGATGATTGAGGAGGAGAAAAGCGCTGAAAAGAATGGAAAGAAGAAAAAGAACAGGTTTAAGAACAAGAGGTGAGAATAGAGGCCACCCTGTGTGGGACAGACACTACTGGGTTGTCTCAGCGGGGTGGCGGGTTTAAACAGGCTTTAAGTTTAAGCAGGGTTTTAAACAGGTTTAGACACAGCTTAAGTTTTAAGCAGGGTTTAAAACATGTTTAAATGCAGTATATACCTGGTCCCAGCCCTTGTGGACCAAGCCCCAGAGCGCTGGAGGTTTAAAACTCGTCAGTTAACAGGTGCACTGTTATCTCTGGTTGTGAGGTTCTCCATTCTAAACTAAGTTGTTGTTGTTTATCCTCAGGTGGAGGAAGTTCCTCCATGGACTAGGCCTGTCCTGTTGTTGAGGTCATCACTTCACAGACCTGTCCCTAGGTTGTTTACCAACAGGGGTCTGGCCAGACCCCAAAATGGAAACAATAAAAAAGCAAGCATCTTTCAAAAAGTGATATTCTTCTTTCATAATCATTTATAACAGAAAATGATTTGTTTTGCCAATTTTTTTTTTTTACACACGTTAATAGTTCATAAGATAACACCAATGGTAGCAAAACAGGCCTTTAATGGGCTCCAATGGCCCTAAATAGGGCCCAGGATTTCACATGCCCCAAATCTGTAAAATCACTTGAAAACTATTTTTTATGACACAGGCAGTCCCATGACAAGAGTACATGCCAAAATGGTTTATTATTGGGGATTGCATGTAAGGGAAGAGGATGTTCGCCTGATTCTGTCAACAATTGACCCAGAAGGCTCTGAGCTCCGAAGGTGCAGGAGGTTGATGAAGTCGGAGCCGGTCGCGGAACTCAGGGAGAACATGTCACATTGATTATAATGTATGACACGTATGTCCGACAGCAAAGTATCCGCGGTGGCACACTACACAGGGGCTATCTGCATTCATTTAAACTATTAATAGTCCTATTAAATAGTCACCGGCATTACACAAACATTAATGTGCTAACCAAAATAATTACGTCGGGCACGTTCGTCGCCTACAGTGGCTGTCCCCATCTATTTGCATTCCGGAATGGGAGGAAATGGAGGGAATTTGCTAAACCAACTAGCTAAATAATTAATACTCAAATAAATGCGTATTAACTTAGTATTTCTGATATTTTCCTTTGTTTTGCCTGTAACCCATGACGAGTGTTAATTGTGGGGTTGACATGTACGATGATGGAGAATGGACCTTGTGAGCTAGATACGGTATTTGCACGCGTGGTTTTTGCACCAACGGTAGACGTTTCAACAGCTAGCGAACGTTACCTCAGATGTGCTGTTGAGCTAACGACGTTAGCAACCTAGCTAGCTGGTTGTTTTCATGATCCATTCATTTGTTTGCCGCTATTTTTTGTAACGGATGTAAGTTTTCCTTCTAACAAGTCCATTTTTCGGAGAAATGTAGCTAATTTAGCTAACCTGTATATGGGGATAGCTACCTAGCTGTGATGTCAGGCGATACTATTTTAGCATTCACGCAGCACATTAAAATTCAGCGTCAGGTTCCAAATGCTAATTTCAAGTGTGGTATTCCGGATTGTAGTCACACTTGTACAGAGACCATAAAAAACACAGTTCGATTAATCTGCCATGTTGCTTCTTGTCAGGTTAGGTGTGATGATTTAAGCAGCTTTTTCTCCCACTTGATGTGTCATATTAAGGAAGGAAGGAAGGAAGGAAGAACACTTTCTTGTCCTTCTAGACTTGAGCAAGACAGGAAAAGTAGTGCAAAGAAGCCAGACTCCATAAACCCACATCTCCACACTGCTTAAGAAGATTCTGGACTTTATATTCACACTAAACAACACAAGACTGAGAGGGCCAACTATTGCAGCCGTAATGTTGCTTATTCCAGTTATTATCAACAGCTCCCAATGTTTTGAATAGAATATCAATTTCTGGATGGATGCCATGTTTGCTGGTTTATATTCTCTGTGGCCTTATATTTACAGAACATTGTAGCAGAAAGAACAGACAGAAGACGTATTCAAAGTCCTTGTCACACCTATTGCTTCTTTGTATGAAAAGGCCAACATCTCATTTGATTATTTTAGGAGGATACAAACAAGTAATATACAGTATTTTCAATTGAATATTCTTGGTGAAAGTAAAGGAGATGCTTTGTTATCGTTTCCTTCAGTGCCTGAACTTGGAAACAGTGAACTGATGTGAAATCTGTGCAAGAAGGATCGGCAGACTGGGGTACTGTTCTGGAGTTAGTTATGTCTTTTTGCAATTTTAACACCCCCACCCTCACTCACTTCTCTCTCTCTCACACTCACACGAGGACAGGTAGTCAAGAGTGACGTGACTGTTTAGTTTTGATTTCAGTGTTTTGGAATTTCTGTTTCTTTCTTTGAATTAAGTACACAAGTAAACTGCTCCTTAAAAGTGTAGGCACCATTACATTTCACTCACCAAAGTAACAACATAGTGTGGTCAAAGGACTTTGTAACATAGTTGTAGTCACAATGTGTTTACCTATAACTCCAAAAATAGTTATGTCTTCGGATCTCTTCAGAACTGTCATATGGAGAACCACTGCTAGCTTAGCTCTGCATTGTTTTCGTGACGTTTCCTTTTTACCCCAGAAAGTGTCTGCTGGTGTTGCTTTTGTTTCACTAGTTCTGTCTATCCTGTTCATCTTGTCTTCCAGAGCAGAGTTCATGTCAGCGGTTCCATCCTGTTGAGAAGGTTCAGGGTTTTAACAAGCCTCATATATTAGGCGAGAGAAGATATATTACACAATCCTCCTATTCTGTCATGTCTACCCAGGGCCAGTTGCCCTGATCACATGGCCTGTCCAGGTAAACTCTTGGCCCTGGTACAGTGATAGGCTATAACCATGTCTTACCATAGTACAGTGATAACCATAGCCATGTCCCCAGGAGGCCGGGGGACGAGGGGTGTGCGTGGGACAGGTTGGGCCAGAGTGAGGTTCTGAGTCGGGGCGGTCAACAAGGGGAACAAGCACCAAAAGCCTGGAGGAAAAGGAGAGATACATAGAAACATCTTCACCCTAGACACTTCATCTCAGGACTGGAGAGGTAAAAGCAATATGGTGGTGGTAGCTCCTTCATAATCGTCTGATTTGGTGGAATTTTGACAATCTTGCCTAATACATATTCAATCTTTAGCCGTTTTTGACATCGGGTGCCAGTGTTTGCCAAGGTTTAGTAGCGGCCAGCTAGTGCCCAAAACCTGGTGGCCAAAGCATATTGAACAAGTCCATTTGGATTTCTACAGCTGGGCTTTCTAGTCTCGCCACGTAGCATAGCTTTACATTCTGCAGTTCGTAAGGTGGCGATCTCAGAGACACCAGCAAACATTTCAAATCCTTCAGTTTACCAACAGGTTCTGGTAATTTAAAATGCGTAATGACAGCAAGTTATCTTGGATTATGCTTGCCATCCACCAAGTTCGCTAGCCAACTAAAGCACCTCATACAGACCAGGGGGGGGGGGGGGGGGGGGTAGAGGAGGCTAAAAGGCCGAGTTTTACGCACCGATCAGGCCTGAGTAAGCACAGCTTAAGCCAGGGAGTGACTGGGCACGCCACTGGTATGCACTGGGTAAACCTCGCTGTGGAAAGCCGGGTATTGAACAAAGTGTTTACCACTCACCTCACAGAACTGGTCTCTCTGTAGGAAACGCTGGTAGTGCTGCTGTCTGAATCATCGTTGGACTGGTAGTACCCACCCAACACAAGACGGGCACTACGGTGCGACATGACTGGTAGAGGGAGAGAAGGGGTTTGATGAATTAACTAACACAATGGCAACTTCAAATGTATCCTACGAGTTTAAATCAACATAGCATTTACAAACAATGCAAGGAAGAAAAGTGCAACCCAAAAGACTGAAATTGGGTAGCCTAGCCATTATATTTCGAAATAGCTCTAATTGTGTACTTGATATTAGTTTTTGCAGTCTCTGGCAGGGCTGTATTTAAGAGAATTTTGACATTCTCTAACGGTTGCAGCGGCAGTATATGACCAAGGACTGTTGAGCAGACGCTTAAAAGGGTTGGCTCTATTGTTGCGTATTTGGGAACGGCCTGTCACAATCAAGCGAGTTATGCCTAGAAAACAAAACAAATTAACCAAGCCACTGACAGGGGATACCATATACACAGCATTTGTTTAAAATGTAGTCCTAGACAGACAGACAAACAGACATACTGTTACATTAATGATAGATTCTGGTAATGGGTATGACTCGTAGTATTGTTATATTTATGTTTAAACACAACACCCAAATAAATACGTGTAAAAAATAATAGGCCTAGAATGGTAGCCTATGATGATTGATCTTATAACAGATTGATTGACTGGTTGATCAGCGGAATAATCAGGTGTACCTTTCAACTGATAAACTTAGTCATATGAGGTGCACATCATGTTGATGTCTGTCATTCGTGTTTAGTGTGTTATGGTTGGAATTTGTTTGTGATGTGTGTCTGTAATTTATTTTCTGGTGGATGTGGAACTGGTGCTAGCTTAGCACTGCATCGTTTTCGTGACGTTTCCAGGCAAGCTGTACAGCCTGTGAGGCCAGTAGGCAGCTAGTTGGATAGCAATCTTACATGCCGATTTTTTAAACAATAAATTCAAAAAATATTTGCTTGCAGGTTGATTAGACATTGCGTTGAAACCAGTAGTCATGGATCTCACAAGATTTGGTTTAATTTTAAGTTAAACAATTTAAGATATGTATGTCAGAGTTTACATTGTAATGAATGGGCTGGCTGGCTGAGTTCTCTATATGACTCTAAAAATAGTAAAGTGATGTGCAACTTTGCATTGGGATTTAGTTATGTGTAATAATAGAAATCCATATATTACAGCTGGTTATTAAATGGTGCCTATTGATGATTACTTCAAATACACGCTGAATTATTTTGCCTTCCAAATCTACATTTCCATGGTTGTCTCCCTCTTCCACGATGTTCACAATGCACCGTTGGAGGAGGGTCAGTGTGTTTGTCAGGTGGGGCAGGTATGCCAAATTGACAAATTCTACAGATTTGGGGCATGTTTAATCTTGGGCCCTATTTAGGACCATTGGTGTTCTTATTTATCTTATTTACTTTTTTTGACATTTAGCAGACGCCTTTATCCGAAGCGACTTATAACAAGTACATTTGTCTAAAGTAAGTGAATCATCTATACATCAGTCATCATAAGAAAAACAACTCTATGCTAGGACCAGGGGCCATTGCCATTATGTTATGAAATGTGTTTAGGCTAGGGAGTTATTATTGACGAGGAATCGTCTCAAGGAGTCTGTCTGTCTGTCTGTGTGTCTGTGTGTCTGTGTGTGTGTGTGTGTGTGTGTGTTGGGTGGGCCACAAGACAGGTGTCAAGAAAGTTTTCAGATTTATTTATTTATTTTGTGAGTACCTGTAATTTCAAAAGTCCCAAGTATGGGAAGCAGCAGCCTCATCTTCGTCCTGACACAGGACGTATTGTTGCCTTCTTGGTTTTAAGGCAACGTTTAACTTTAGTCCAGAAGGACAGTTTAGCTTTCGGTACAGACTCAGACATACACGGCTCAGGAGACTGAGCTTCAGTCAAGAAGATGTCTTTTCACATAGAGGATAGAGAGCAAACGGCCAGCTTTGGTCGACTTGTGCGGGTATGATCTCCAGAGCAGACATTGTAGTGCTACTATGAAAGAAATATATAAACAAAGTTTTCAGATTTTTATTTTTTATTTTCTGAGTACCTGTAATTTCAAAAGTCCCAAGTATGGGAAGCAGCAGCCCTTGGGCATCTCCTCATCTTCGTCCTGACACAGGACGTATTGTTGCCTTCTTGGTTTTAAGGCAACGTTTAACTTTAGTCCAGAAGGACAGTTTAGCTTTCGGTACAGACTCAGACATACACGGCTCAGGAGACTGAGCTTCAGTCAAGAAGATGTCTTTTCACATAGAGGATAGAGAGCAAACGGCCAGCTTTGGTCGACTTGTGGGGTTATCTCCAGAGCAGACATTGTAGTGAGTTCAAGGAGTGGTATAGAAATGTCTGTATTAATAGTGTAAAATGTCATGAGTCGTGACGTCACGGTGCCTTTTGTGTGACGTCATCGTGCCATTTATACAAAACTGGTAGTTGTTTTATTTTTACAGACCTGGCACGATGCATGTGTAGCCGACTAACCAAAGATAAGCATTGAGGCACAGTTAATATACCATTATATAATTGATTCAGAAAAACATTTAATTGAATTTAACAATATTAATATGTGTTTAGCCTATGGAGTTATTATTATGTTTCTTATGTACATTGACATTACAGTTACATTTTTGACATTTAGCAGACCACTTTATTCAAAGCGACTTACAACAGTACATTTGTCTAAAGTAAGTAAATTATCTATACATCAGTCATCATAAGAAAAACAACTCTATGCTAGGACCAGGGGCCAATTATGTTATGTGTTTAGGAGTTATTATTGCTGAGGCGTTGTTTAAACAGTCCCTTGCCAACCTGTCTGTCACTGGGAGGGTCTTGAGGGGCGCTGCAGAGCAAGAAGGAATGTGTGCATGAAGAAGAAGACTGTTTATTTGGCCATGCAATCAATTCTCATCAACCCTAACCCCTGAGACAACAAACACACACTGCACACTCCGAGACAACACATGTGCACACCCCCAAGGGAGAACAGAGCTCTTGGCACAGGGTCAGCCATATTCAGCGCCCCTGCCCCTTGCTCAAGGGCACAACGGCAGTGGTAGGCACCTTAGATATGATGCCTGTAACCTTCCAGATACCAGCTTACATCCGGCTCCCTCCTGGAGTGGGGATCAAACCAGCGACCTGCTGATTGCTGGCCGGCCTCTCTAACCTTTAGGCTACCTGCTGTCCCTACGAGTGCGTGTGTGAAGCACGATGAAGGACAATTTGGCTCATGCGCTCAGAGATGTGAGGCGGTGCGTAGTGTGTGTGTCTCCACCCTCAGCGCCAGTCAGGAGGGATGGAGCCAGTGGGCTCGTTCGGCACCGGTAAGGCTGGTAGCACGGAGCTTCGACCCGGTTATCTTTGTGAAACAGCCACAGACCATCTTCAGAATAAAAAAAAAGACTCTGCATGCACTGTAAAATAAAATTTGTTCACTTTGCACAAGAAAAACATGCACACCGATTGCCTTTAGTTTAATCAAGTAAAGCAACTTGTTTTACTCAAGTCAAGTTTACTTTTGATTGTGAGTTAAGGGAACGAATCAATTTTGAGTCCCCTTCACCTCAAGTTAAGTAAATGGTACTCTAAAACCTGCTTCAGTATTACTAAAATATAATTAAAATAATTCTAAAATAATTTAACTTAGTATGTACACAGTTAGTATAGAAAACTCAGTTTTACAAGCTCTATTAACTTGCTAATTTTACGTTTGTAAGACTAGTCAAGTTGTATATTTACATTACATTTATGGCATTTAGCAGACGCCTTTATCCAAAGCGACTTACAAGAAATACATTTGTTTAAGTAAGTGAATCATCGATCCATCAGTCATCATAAGATAAAGTAATCAATGCTCAGACCAGGGGCCATTGGCAGTCACAATGCTAGAAGCTTTTTATTTATTTTTTTAACAGGAGAAAAACTTGTACAGGGGGGTAGTGGGGGTGAAGAGGTCTTTAGGAGGGACTGTTAAGATGTAGCCTAAAGAGATGGGTTTTCAACCTACGGCGGAAGATTGGTAGCCAGAACAGTGAAAAGCTGTGACCGAGTAGTGCGGCTGCTGCATCCACGTAGTGCCTAGTTGTGCTGCTTCTCTGGTGAGGAATGGATGTATCCTTCTGATGTTGGGGAAACCTTTGAAGAACCCTTTTGGGTTCCATGTTTAACCCTTCCAGATTGAACCATTTCCACAGAGGGTTCTAATTCTAAATGGAATTAAACACAAAAAGAGTGTAATAATGGACCAATTCCACTCCCATTCTATGGGTATGGTGAAGGCCAAAGCATACTACGTTGAATAGAGGATAAACATACTGTATTGACCTGTGGTCTGTGATGCATTTTGTTGAAACAAATCACTTTATTAGGTACACCTGTTCAACTGCTCGGTAACGTAAATATCTAATCAGCCAATCACATGGCAGCAACTCAATGCATTTAGGCATGTAGACATGGTCAAGACGACCTGCTGAAGTTCAAACCGAGCATCAGAATGGGGACTTTGAACGTGACTTTGAACGTGGCATGGTTGTTGGTGCCAGAGGGCTGGTCTGAGTATTTCAGAAACTGCTGATCGACTGGGATTTTCACGCACAACCATCTCTAGGGTTTACAGAGAATGGTCCGAAAAAGAGAAAATATCCAGTGAGTGGCAGTTCTCTGGGCGAAAATGGCTTGTTGATGCCAGAGGTCAGAGGAGAATGGGCAGACTGGTTCGAGATGATAGAAAGGCAACAGTAACTCAAATAACCACTTGTTACAAACAAAGTATGTAGAAGACCATCTCTGAACACACAACACGTCAAACCTTGAAGCAGATGGGCTACAAAAGGGGGTCTAACCCAGTACTAGCAAGGTGTACCTAATAAAGTGGCCGGTGAGTGTATGTACAGTGCCTATAGAAAGTCATCATACCCTGTGAAATCTTTACCTTTTGTCACATTACACCCTGGAAATTAAAATAAATCAAATCTAACTTTTTTGAGCTGTATGTACGCATTATAACCCTCATCATCAAAGTGAAAATAAAAATTGTAAATATTTTGGACAATTATTAAAAATTAATTAGTGAAATACCTGGTTTGGTTAAGTGATCAGCCCCTTAGAGTATGCCATTATAAAGTTGCTCAGGTGCAACCAATCAACTTCCAGATCAAACACTAGGCTAATTGCCCCCCACCTGACATTAATTGTAGTGGTTTTGATTACTTAAGAATAAAACCAGCTGTTTCTTGAGGATTCCACTACTAGAAGTGCATGGTTCTGCAAAGAATTCACCATGGTTGGAAAAGTACTTTCAAAAGGCCTCCGGGATAAAGTTGTAGGAAGGCACAAGTTAGGTGAAGGCTACAAAAAGATTTTGAAGGCTTTAGCTATCCCTCTGAGTACCGTTCAGAGCATCATTAAGAAGTGGAAGGCGTATGGCACCATCAACACCTTGCCTAGATCAGGCCGTCCGTCCAAACTGGATGACCGAGCCAGGAGGACATTGATCAGAGAAGCTACCAAGAGGCCAAAGGCAACTTTGAAGGACTTACAAGTCTTTATGGCTGGGACTGGTCTGTCTGTGCATGTGACAACAATCTCACAAGCTTTACACAAAGCTGGCCTTTATAGCAGGGTAGTAAGAAAGAAGCCTTTTCTGAAAAAGTGCCACACTCAGTCTCGTTTGTGCTATGCAAAAACACACCTGGAAGATTCTGTTGCCATGTGGAAAAAGGTTTTATGGTCAGACGAGACTAAGATTGAACTTTTTGGACTGAACTCCAAGCGCTATGTTTGGCGAAAACCAAACACAGCACATCACCCAAAACACACCATACCTACTGAGAAGCATGGTGATGGCAACATTATGTTGTGGGGATGTTTCTCTTCAGCGGGGAGTACACCCAAATTCTTGAGGACAACCTGCGTCCCTCTGCTAGACAGCTGAAGATGGGCAGGTCATTCACCTTCCAACACGACAACAATCCTAAACATACCGCCAAAAGAACAACGCAGTGGCTTAAGGATAGAAAGGTGAATGTCCTTGAGTGGCCAAGTCAGAGCCCTGACTTAAATCCGATAAAAAATCTGTGGATGGACTTGAAGAGAGCAGTCCATCGCCGCTCACCACGGAATTTGACTGAACTCAATTCTGCAAGGAAGAATGGGCAAATATTCTTCAATCTAGGTTTGTTTGGATCATTCAATGAGTAGAGAGATTACCTTCAAAGCGCACTGGTGCTATTAATGTGAACACATATTTTCCAACTGTAAGCTTGTTATTAGGTATAGTAGATAGTTATAGTAGGTATACTATTATGAAAGTTACAAGCATTATTTTTTTGGTACACAGATAATCATTTTGCATAGTTTATCAAAACTTTTTTATTCTTTATAAAGTACATTTCAACCAATGCTACAAGACATAAACCATGGAATGCCAAATACAGTCACATTAATAATTTGTTTAATCAGTACATATACATCAACTATTGTCCCCCACGTTGAAATCAGGGAGGGGACTATGGATCGGTCTCTCTCTGTTCGTATGTCACATGCTTTTGTCTATTCATATAATACGGTTTATCTCCAACACCACTGGACAATTTTTTTTACAAAACTTGGGTGAATGATGTGTCTTGCCATAGGGTCATTCCATATCAAATCAACAAGCCATGACACCCACCATCTCTTATTGTTCTGAAATGGTTTCTGTAGTTAGAAACAGATAAGTATTCCTATACTAATAAGTAAACAGATAAGTATTCTTATGCAGGCTAAAGTACTTCGGGCTCCCCTGCTCTCGGTCATAGAAAACCCTCCATTCAATAAGAATCAACATTATTACAGAACAGTAGTCATAATATTGCAATTATTGTAATCTCTCTCACTCTCTCTGTACTGCGCTTTCACCTGCCCAGTGCGCATATATAGCGCAATTTTGTGTCGCGCTACAGATGCATCACCAGCCAATGAGGTCACACTATTGTATTCGCACTGTCTCGGCTTCGGCCAATGTTTCGTTTGTTTTAGTTAACTATTTCAGCATGTACATGCTTGCTTCTCTCCTCTGATGTAGTAGCCAACTGTACCCGCGGATTTGTGAGGCGACTTGAAACGTGTTAACTCTGCGTTTATTGTGGATGTAGCGTCATGTGAGGTCCGTGGAGATGCGTGTGCAGTAGGTGTCACTGGGAGTGGGAGAGACGCTCAAGGATCACAAGATGAATGAATTCGGATAAAATATATCAAATTGTTAATCTGATATTCGTATGTTCATTTTTGGGGAGGGGTATTCACAAAGTTTCCAAACAAATTGAACCATTCAGTCCCTATGTAGTTCAGAGTGCAGTTTCTAGCTGCTTAGCTGGAAAACAAATCTCCTGGGGAAGTATTCACCCTGAACCCCCACATGGGATAAGGATATGACCTCGGTAATAAATGTACCCTAGTTACAGCCCTACACACACACACACACACACCAACGATTTCGAGTTTCATTTATTTATCTAAAATAGATCGCAGCAGCCATAGATCCGAGGCGCTCATATCTGTGTTTAATCAAAATGTTTAAATTACGTTTTTTAAGTATTGTTCGGTCAAAAGTAGAACATGTTTAGCATATACGATTACTGAAGTTGCTTACAGAGTGCAAGCATAGGCCTGTAAATACTGAACATTTACATTTTAAGAACCTGTACAATAAAGTAAAGTTTATTTACAACAATATTAAAAATACCATATTGTGTATATGTTTAATGATTTCAAGATTATTCTATTACATTAGAAAGCCTATCAGTAGTACGATACACCGTGGCGCTACTTTCTGACTGCAGCTTGGGATCCAGGCATTATGACGTATGCAGGCATTATGACGTAATGGCGCACACTGATCAAAAACGGCACATCCGCAGTGAAAGTTTATACTTGAAGATGAACACCTATCAACACGCCACGCAAAAGTCATGAGGTAAATTACAATCATCCTTATCTATTCTGATAACATCCTCAAATAATTCGTTTATTATGAGTCTTTACATGAAGCTGCAAATAGAATACTAATATAAGTACACCTAATCATAAATAGGCCTACGAATTACAATATTCAGTAGTCAATATTAATCAGCTTTACGAAATGGATTCGAATGTATTTTAAATTACTCTTTGTGTTTTTGCATGATAAGACTTCATATTGAGTAAGATGGAGGAAAATCAAGAGTCATTTAGTGGAATTGTGGATAACTGGGACGGTGAAATGGTCAGGTAAGCTATACATTATTTTGCACTAAACACAATAGGGCTATAAGGTCAGGGGTATAAGGCTTTCAATGATTATCTGCATCTAACTTTGCTCAAAAGAATAGTTTTTAAGAATGTACTAGTTTGGTTATGTGGTCCCAACCAGGGTAATTGGTGAATACAAAAATGTAAATGTATGAATTGAATTTCACTCCACTGTTTAATAGAATTTAAATTCAAATCGATGCCAATTCAGCTCTCAGCTAAATCCAGCATCCACTAAATGGGAGATGGGTGTGGCTCAGTTATATAGACTAAATGGAATGTTCCCAAAAAGTGCAGACTCCACCCCTCTGGTGTATCGGTTGCTCTTAATCAAACACACTGATATAGCAGAACCAGCTATAGTTAACCTGACGTCCTTTTCATGTCCTTTGCCCAGAGACAAGCCTCAGTCTCCCAAGCCAGCCTCCCAGGCAGCGTCTGATCAGTCCAGCACTCAGTCACTAGAAGACATGGTGAGCCTGCTTTAAAAATGTAAAGCTATCATAATATCCATTTGATAAAAGACAGAAGGATGAATATACAGTAAATGTAAGCAATTATATACTGTAACTGTGTGACGTAATCAGTCAGTTCAGGACAAGAGTGGAAATCTACGAAAAGAATCCTTACGAAAATGACCCAAACCGTAGTAAGTGTAAATCCAAGTGCTTAATAGACCACCTGCTGTTTCATTTGATTGACACTCACAGGCTACGGATGAGACACTCTCTAACCCTCTTGAAGTCATGATCCAGACAGAGGAGGAAATTCCTAAAAAGACGCTACTGCAGGTGATATACACATCCATAGTGATCTTTCAAAGACGTGGTGCATTTCTCTCAATGAACCTGCCAAGTTCTCTCTCATCCAGCTAAATTCTGCACAGATTCTTATATCCATTTTACTCTGACCCACAAACCCAATGGGCTATTCTATTTAGAAAGACTGCAATGACTTTATTTCAGAGATTTTTATCAGCTCAATTAAATGTCATGTTTGTGTTCTCTGATAGGCCGAGGCTAATAGTGTTTCAGTGGAGCAAGAAGTGGATCTACCCTCTACTCACTACTCAAGTTTTGAGACAGGTCAGTGTTATTTACTGTGAACTGTATCACTAAAGCCCAATCCATAATGGTAGACACTAAGTGCGATCCTTGGGACTACCCTACCCTAAACCCTTAACCTAACCTTAATTCTTACCTTTACCGTTTTAATTCTCAACTTCATTGGGGTGACGTCAGAGTCTGGACGTCCCAAGCATCCCACTTAGCATTTACTAATCCATAATAGACGCCCACATAGCCCGCTGACATGTTGGCCCATATGATGTTATGGTCCGTGGTTGAATGAAGGTCGCGTGAGTATGTCATAATGGGCCATGAACTGTCATGGCTGTGCGGTGACATGTAATACATTCTGTTCTCTCTATGGGTAGTGTACTTAACATCCCCAAACACCTCTGAGGAGAGACTTGAGCAACCATCGTACCAAGGTGTCCTGACAAAGAACAGAGCTAATACTACCCGTGTGAGAATCCGTTCCTCATCGTCATCCTCCTCCTCTTCTTCACTGCACCCTTCTGAGGACAGAGAATATCTCCACACTGTACTGGATCAGCTCGACTCTCGGTTAGTTCAACTCTGTTTTTTCTTTCTCAATCATATGTACGTATATGATGGGGTAAAAAGTTGTTTACTTTATGTAGTGTTCGGCATTCATGTGTGATCATGAGTTTTTCTCAATGAATCTGAATTTATCCTCAGGCAATTGAGGTTGCTGACTGCTGCATTGAGAGACAATGTAAGTAAATCTCCAGTGTAACAAAAATCACAAACAGGAGGATTATTAATTCTTGAGAAAGAAAAAGGTAATTGAATCTGTATATTCTTATTATCATTTTTATGTAAGATTCTTCAAAATGCTGCAAGTGAGGTGCCGACAGACACTTTGAGGATCACAGTCCTTGACAGTGACACCTCTTCCGTCACTCTGCCTTCAACATCCTTCGCATGCGGTCTTCTGGAAGATGAAGAGAAAGCATCGGACACAGATGTTGTGGACATTCGCTCCCTGTCGAGAAAAGTGACGTTTGAACGCAAACAGGAGAGGATTGCCAGTTCAAAAACAATTTGCAGTTTACGCACACCAACCCCTTACTTATCAAAAACGTGTGTTAATTTCCTTTTACTTATCCTTTTACAGCCTGTACAGTTGTCATTTTTCTGATTAGGTTTGGCAAGATCATATGAACCCAATGTTGTTGTTGATTGTCTATTACAGATCCCCTATTGTTCTTGAGACAGATGATGATGATGATGATGAGGTTGCTGACTCAGGGAGCAAAGCAGTCTGCATCAGGGCCTTGTCACACCCTCTGGAGGAGTTGTTTGATATCAACAAGGACAAGATCTGTAAGAATGTCCAAGCCAGTGTGTATGACATACTTCGTGAGATAAACTCAGCTGGTCAAGCTGAGGAATCTCAACTCAAGTATTTGACTGACAGACAGGTAAGGGCTATAGTGCCACTTGTAGTACAGGAGACCAATACCGCTATCTCAGAGCAAATCCAGGAAAGCCTTTCTGGTATAGTCCCAATATGGCTTGAGGTCCCAATGACCAACCAAGCGATTGCTGGATATTTGCTTGCACAAGTCTCTGCCAAGCTCTATGGAGGGAATGGTCAGATGATCATAGCAGGCCCAGGAACCCATATGATCACTCCTTCTGAAGAGAGGGAATGGGACAATGTGCCACTGTCAGTGCCTGAGACTGGAGAAGTTGCTGTCACCATTCTGGACAGTTTTGTCCAATCGTCAAACAGGGACATCCACAACAGCAGGGAAGAAAGCACACCAGTGCTAAAAGTCAAATTTAATAACTTCCTTTGTTTCATGGCAGAACAAATGAGAAGATTCTCAAAAAGACCCCACATGGCTAATTTAAAATCTGAGAACAAACAAGTTGTCTCTAGAAATGTGTCAGCCACCTTTGACAAACATAGAGATAAAGTGGCAAAAGAGAATATTTTGAACACCACTGGCTCCTCCCCCAGTCTGTCAGGAGAGAGTGTTCCACAAATATCCCTGTTGTCTAAGGATGCCAATGAATTATACCACCTCCATCTTACAACAAGCACCAAAAATGTTGTGAGTGTGCTTTTCCTCAACTACCTACCAGAGGATGCTACAGACAAATCCAAAAGCACTTTGAAAGAGTGCAAATCTGACATCTCCTTAGTCGGTAGCTTGTTTGTGGACCATCTTGTGTCCTTTATGGATGATTCATCCATTTCTGGTACTTCTATGTGCTCTGAGAGTTTGGTGTCTTGGGAGCGCAACAGTTCAGACGGTATTGACAACAGTAATCGGACTGCAGTATCCTCCAAGAGTCTTCCAAACACTACTGCTCCTTCTCTCACGAGTGAGTTCCAGGCTAAGGCTGGTAGAGCAGTCAGTGAGATTCTTCTCAGCTCTGCTACAGACCCTGGTTACTCAGAGCTAATTGCCATTATTAAGGACCAGAATGATATTCAGTCAGAGGTCCAACTCGGGAAAGCAGCTGCAACCTCATCAGCTTCTGATATTACTGGAATGTTCATCCAGTTTGTGAACAGGCTTGAGAAGTCCAGTAGCACATCTGTCAGTGCAGATCATAGTAAAGCTGACATCTCAGAGACAGGTCTCATGCCATCTCAAGGTTCACTGTTTGATCCTCAGAGTGGGCCTGAGTTCTCCCGGGAGCAGTTCTGTTCTGCCGCCTCAAGTTTCTACCATTATGTGAGGCTCAAGGTGGACACGTTTATTTCCCCACACCCAAAATGTGCCATTTTGGCTGAAGATGAGGTGACATCTTCGTCTAATGTGGCTTCTAAACCCATCAATGTAGTTGCACCTTCTACTTGTCATGCACTACTTGAACCCACCAGTGATATTACTATTACTGGAACTTGGAACAAAGAAGACAGTGACACACTATTGTCCTCAGAGTCAGATTCTCTGCTTGGACACAGTGGCTTGGGTTCCGTACTCGACAGCCTTAGTCTCAACCAAGAAACTGTAAGCAACAGGACCATGGATAGAGGGAGCATTGAGAGCAGATTGAGTCCTAACTTGAGCACCACCTCATCTGTGAGAATGATTAACCATCCTTCGTCTGAGAGAACACCTTCCCCTGCAGAGAGAACTCTAATGGTCATCAAAGCGCTCGAGGACATTGCTAGAAGTGGCAAAAACAGCCCAGTGTCCCGGTCAGAGGGTGTAATGATTGCCACAACTGCAATATCCAACCTGATGGAGCGGCTGCTTACAGGGGGAGATGCTGCCTCAGCTGAGAAGTGCATGAAGAACCTTCTCATCAGTGGCATTGTCAGGCCATACACAGACCAGCTGGTAGATCAGATTCACAGTTTTATTCAGGAAACTAGTGCCCCAAAGCTGTCATCAGTGGCTAGTAGGTCTGTCTCTGCATCAGCTCTCCCTGATGCAAGATTAAGAGGCGAAATCCAAAGGGAGCTGTCAACGGACGGATACTGGGAGATTGTCAATGCGTTTACAGAGAAGTCTGTGCTGTCCCTTTTGATGCAGCTACTGAGCATCCTCCCATCAGTAGAAGCTGAGGTCCCCCACTGCTCCAGCAACATTGGGACACCCACTCCTGCCTTTCAGACAGGCCAAGAGAAATCAAACTCGGTCTTAAGGATCTACAGAAAGATAGTAGATCTCTTCACTCGAATGATGGCAAGACAGGTGATTGATACACTGTCTATGGGGAGGCCAGATGCTTTATCATCTGGTGAATTGGATGTACATAATATAGATGGACCTGGATGTATTGAGATCTCCAATTCCATTGAAAGTTGTGACTTAGTATCTCTGCCAAAAGATGACGTGCCGAGCAGCAATCACAACTACCGCTCTTTGGTGACAATGATGATTGTCAGACAGCTCATCATGATTGACTGCTCTATTGAAGTGGATCTCAACAATATGTCTGCAGATCTTACTCGTCAAGTCCTGGAAATGTTCTGCGCTATATCAGAACTTGGGGAGGATGACCCATACCCAAAGGATCTTCAAATTAACAAGATTCACAGTAGTGTAAGGAAAGGTCTTCTTCTTCGGTTTGGCTCCAAGAAAGATCTCCAGAGAGCAATGACCGGTGATTCTGACTTTGGGAAATGGCTGGTCAGTCTCTTGACCGACGCTCTTCTGAGGTCCTGCTCTATTGAGAAGACTGTACCCCATACAGCCCAATGTGACCAAGGGTATTGTGATTCAGGGGTGGAGTCAGTCATTGACCCTTGTGCCATTCAAGGTGAACCAGGAAATAAAGTGAAGAGCAGGAAAATGTCTTGTTTTTTTCAAAGGCTTCGCAAGAACTGCAACATCAAAAAGGTAAAGTATATATGGCCAGTACTTCCTTTGATTATCTGAAATAAGTTCAAATTGACATCTATTGGTAAGTTATTGTTTTGCAATACAAATAAACCTTTCAATTTAACAGTTCTTCAAGAGAAGCAACAAAGTGGACCCCTGGCCTCCACAGTCCATTCACGTTGAGACTGCCAATGCCCCTGCCACTGTTGACTATAACAGTATGTATCAACCTATCATTGTATACATTCTTCCACTGTGGCTAGTTGGATAAAAGATAAGAGAATCAACACATTTATCAATATGCTTAGTAGAAAACATCTTTATATACAGTTAGTATTATGATATTGGTTATCTGTGTAGTGAGTATTTGTATTCTGTAAGTATGCGCTCTATGCTCTAACAAATCTTTTTTTTTTCCAGTCTTCTGTGCCACCGCATCACCACAGGAGAACCTGGCTTCCTGCTCCTCAAAGCAAAAGAAGCCAAAGAAGAGCTCTTTTTTTTCTCTGATGATTTGCTGCCATTACTAGAGCAACAACATACAAAAAAACAACAGCATAGACACACAAAAACATAGAAACATACACATACAACATACACAGAGTACCTAACCCTAACCATAACACAAAATACTACAACATACCCAAAAACAATAACATACAGAAAAAAACTAGAACATACACAAAGTACATACACCATATATACATACAACATACACAGAGTACCCAACCCTAGCCCTAACCATAACACAAAATACTACAACATACAGAAAAACAATAACATACATAAAACACTAGAATATACACAAAGTACATACACCATATATCCATACAACATCAACAAACACATACACAACACAACTTGACACACAGCACATCACACAAATGAATAAAACAAGATAATTAGAAGAGACTGTTTGCTTTCTTTTCAGTTGAAACACTACAACAGTTCAGTCCCAGATCTTCATGGATGTGTCTGCAGTTTATATGGTCTGGTTTGGATCATTCAATGAGTAGAGAGATTACCTTCAAAGCATGCATTGGTGCTATTAATGTGCTATACATTTTCCAACTGTAAGCTTGTTATTAGGTATAGTAGATAGTTATAGTAGGTATACTATTATGACAATTACAAGCATTCTTTTTTTGGGACACAGATAATAAGTTTGCATAGTTTATCAAAACTTTTTTATTCTTTATAAAGTACATTTCAACCAATGCTACAAGACATAAACCATGGAATGCCAAATACACAGTCACATTAATTTGTTTAATCAATACATATACATCAACTATTGTCCCCCACGTTGAAATCGGGTCTCGGTCTCTCTCTGTTTGTATGTCACATGCTTTTGTCTATTCATATAATACGGTGAAGAAGTGTGAATTGCTGCCGAATGCTAACACAAGGTGGTGACAAGAGGTGTGAATGATGTTTGGAAAGGTCCATCTTTCTGTTGGCATACATTACTTACAGTGCCTTATCAACTTGCCTTATCAGATAGATTGGCAAAATCAAGTTTATTATAGCAGATCAGCTCATGAATCACAGAGATGAAGAGTGGAAATGGTTTAAATATCAGGTTATCTTAACGAGGACCAAGCAATTGGATCAACTCGCCCGTCATTACTCTGCTGACTGGAAGTTACTTGCCCTTTTTGCTCCCGTTCTGTCTCCAAGTTGAGTGGTGGACATCACTAAAGAACAAAGGTAAGCACTTAAAAACCATCTGGGTCGATCATCAACATCGAGATATCTCTAAAAAAACTAATCTAAGTGTCAAAATAGTGAACCATCCCTTTGAGTAAAACCTACAATGCTGTGTTATGAAATGTAATTAATCACGTTTGTCTGGAGGAATATAACTCAAGGCTTCTAGGTGGGCTGTGCAGCATTTCTTTATGCATGTGTTCATCACTGTGTTACGAGCATCCTCATTTCTAAGAATGCAAGAGTGCTGTAGCTTCTTGCTCGAAAAACAGAAAACCCACAAGTCTGGGTCAAAAGTTCAACTTGTTCTATTTTGACGGTTTCAATTTCCAGATGTAAATGTGTTTGTGTTGATAGACCAATGAGAAATTATAACATATTTTCTTCCTTATTGCTGTATTAGTATAAGACAGTATGATGGGGAAAGAACCGTGCAGAACTGAGATTGAATTGCTGTGTGTATCACTCCTCTGAGATCTTAATAAACTGGGGAAACTTTGCTTCATCACATTGTGTACCCTTAGTGGTTAATTCTTGTGAGCTAAGCAACTCATAGTAACATCGTGTGTGTGTGTGTGTGTGTGTGTGTGTATGAAGGGACTGGTGGAGTAAACAAACAGGGAAATTAAGCACATACATAGGTCATGAAGGAATAATGGGTTCTTATTTGATTATTTTAGGAGGATGCAAACAAGTAATATACAGTATTTTCATTTGAATGTTCTTGGTGAAAGTAAAGGAGATGCTTTGTTATCGTTTCCCTCAGTGCCTGAACTTGGGAGCAGTGAACTGAGGTGAGCTGTGCAAGAAGGATCGGTGCTGTTCTGCTCTCTCTCTCTCTCTCTCTCTCTCTCTCTCTCTCTCTCTCTCTCTCTCACACACACACACACACACACACACACACACACACACACACACACACACACACACACACACACACACACATACAAGAGGATGGGTGGTCAATAATGACGGTGACTGTTGCATCTGTATGTACTGATTAGTTTTGATTTCAGTGTTTTGGAATTTCTATTTTTTTTCTTTGAATTAAGTACACAATTAAACTGCTCCTTAAAAGGGTAGGCACCACTCGTTTTTACTCACCAAAGTAACAACGCAGTGTGGTCAAATGACTTTGTAACGTGGTTGTAGTCACAATGTGTTTACCTATAACTCCAAAAATAGTTATCTCTTCGGATCTCTTCAGTACTATGTCATATGGAGAACCAGTGCTAGTTTAGCTCCGCATTTTAAGATCTGTCAGAGTTTACATTGTAGTGAATGGTCTGGCTGGCTGATTTCGCCATAAAATCCTCTCTGGAGAGAGTTTAGTCTGTATTGCTGTTAGTATCAGGAGTAGGCTCTCTTTTTAGCTGCCTATATTCGGTTTAAAGGATTGCTAGAAGTTGAGTGACCGCTTCACTTGTACTGGGAGGAGGGCCATTGGAGTCCCTCGGCTGAGGGCACAGTGCTACTTCGGAGAAATCAGCTGGGTTGATAGAGAATTCGAGTATTTTGGCAGTGGCCACTGTCGATGCTGGATGGAGCATCTCTAAATTATACTAAATTAGACAGATTAGGGGCAGATAGGGTAAGACTTATTTTTCTTATTTTACTTTGATCATTTTAATATCTATTAGTGTTTTGTTTTATTTACTTTAAATTTCGTTAACTTTTTTACTGCTATCTATTTACTTTTACTTTAATTTATTTTATTTTGCTTGAATCACTTTAGTCCATTTATTTACTTTAGTATCTTATTTACGTTAAATTTCGTTAAACTACTCTTTATATTTACTGTAGTATTTCGATACTCCTATGTATTTACTTTTACTCTAATTTCTTTGATTACTTTTTTACTTTAAACGATTTAATTTCTTTCATTTTTGTTTAATTTTTGAAATCTTCGTTATTTCTTTGATTTCTTTTTTTACTTTAATTACTTTTTATCTTTTTTATTAAAATCACTTTATTGATATCTTGTATTGCAATGCTGTAACGCTTAACAACTTTATTAAAAGAACAAATCGGCAATTAACGGAAAAAAAGTATTTTAGTTATTTTACTTGGACTTTTACTTGAAGATCGAGTAATCGGAGTCCCTCGGCTGAGGGCGCGGTAATGTGCCGGAGTGAGTCATCATATCGGGCGGACAGGAGAACTTATAGCACTTGGTCGATGCTGGATGGATCTAAATGTATACTAAGTTAGACGGAGTAGGGAAAGTTGAGGGTAAAAGGTTATAATATCTATTATCTTCTTTTCCTATAACATTATTGATTTCACTACTTCTGTCGGTACTGTCATGTCGTATCTAGTACAAGAGTAGATTTGCTATGCTTATAGGGTAAGATTTAATTTCGTTTATTTAGTTAATTTTTTGATTTGTTTTTTACCCCGTGGACTTACTTTAATTACTTTCCATCTTTTTAAAAACATTTCTTAAATCACTTTTTTGATATCTTGTATTGCCATGTTGTACACAGCCTAATTGTTGCCTCAGATAATGTACTGCAAATATCCATGTTTCAATGGGCACCTGTTCTGTCTCTCACATTCGATGATGCCTTCTCAGTATGGATAGTAGTGTCTGTTAAATATACACTCACCGGCCACTTTATTAGGTACACCTTGCTAGTACCGGGTTGGGCCCCCTTTTGCCTTCAGAACTGCCTTAATTCTTTGTGGCATAGATTCAACAAGGTGCTGGAAACATTCCTCAGAGATTTTGGTCCATATTAACATGATAGCATCACGCAGTTGCTGCAGATTTGTCGGCTGCACATCCATGATGCGAATCTACCGTTCCACTACATCCCAAAGGTGCTCTATTGGATTGAGATCTGGTGACTGTGGAGGCCATTGGAGTACAGTGAACTCAGTGTCATGTTCAAGAAACCAGTTTGAGGTGATGTGAGCTTTGTGACATGGCACGTTATCCTGCTGGAAGTAGCCATCAGAAGATGGGTACACTGTGGTCATAAAGGGATGGACATGGTCAGCAACAATACCCAGGTAGGCTGTGGCGTTTAAAAGATGCTCAATTGGTACTAAGGGGCCCAAAGTGTGCCAAGAAAATATCCCCCACACCATTACACCACCACCACCAGCCTGAACCGTTGAGCAGTTGAACAGGTGTACCTAATAAAGTGGCCGGTGAGTGTATATATTTGATTTGCAAAAGCTGGAATGTTCTCACAATGAGTCACATGGACAACAAATACATATATTGACCATATACCACACCCCCTCTGGCCTTATTGCTTAAATCTACATAATTGGTATATTCAACAACAGAGAGCATATTATATGCAGGAATTTTGGTTGTTTTTTGAAGGATCCTTTGAATAAGTGCAATATCATGTTTTCTGTCAGGCCACAGTCAATGGTCTCTCCATCCACCTCAGTACCTAGCCTTCCTCTTGTGTTCGGGTCAAATCTGACTGATTTACAACTTTTCCGAAATATAAATATTGTGTTTTTCATCTGATTTCCTCAAGACCTTGTGTTTTCCTCCACACTAGGCATTTGAACATATCAAATTGCTGATCACCACTTTCATTGAATTTTGACTGGTTTAGTCAACTTTGTCACACCTGTGGGGTTCCGGGTCTAAAATGACCACCATAGGAAATGAATGGGTAAGACTATATTATGTTCATCCAGCAGATGGAAAACATCCCCATACACATACCCACTCACCCACACAACCACAACCCCCTCACCCCCCACACCTTCCACACAAAACAATTTGGTGTTAGTTACGGGAACCTATCTCTTTCTCGAGCTTATGTGCCCATCCCCCCATGTGAACCACACCTTCCAGACTAAACAATGTATCATATCTTCTCACAGACCCCATATATATAAAGCTTTCTTTGTGCCTTGCTCTCATTTTACTCTGTGAACACAATGAGTAGGCGACTGAATAGGCGACTGTTTGTCAGAGAGGCTCTGGACAAACATTTTTGAACCAAATGATGATGGAGAGGAGATTGAAATTGAACCAGAGATAGAGGAGTATGTCTCGGAAATGGAAGACAACATCAATCCAGATTTCAAGCCAGATTATTATGAGACTGACCAACAGTCAACAGACGAGGAAGAGGCCCATGAGGAAGAGGCCCCTGAGGTGACATTCCAGTCCAAGAGTGGCGACTTGCTCTGGTATTCATACTCCTTGGACAGAGGAGGGAGAGCGAGAGTGGAAAACATAGTGAGGATGACCCCAGGGCCGACACGGTATGCATTGTCTCATGTGGATGATGAGGTGAAGAGTGTGCAGCCCCCAGCTGTTCCCCCAGCCGCCCCCCCCCCCCCCCCCAACAAGGACAAGGACAGAAAAGGAAGAGGTGCAAGCTCTGTGCCCCTAGAGCCATACATGCCACAATTTGCCATGCCTATGTTTGCAAGGCACACTCCAACCTGATCGTACATTGCCACTCATGTCCGTGAACTCTCTCACACACACACACACACACACACACACACACACACACACACACACACACACACACACACACACACATACACATATAGACACACACTCACATTCACAAAGGACTGTTCATGTTGATGTTCTGTTCATATGGTCTCTGTTTTGAATTTGTTTGTTTTTTACAATAAATGTTCATTTAGAAATACATTTTCAGTGTCTGTTCTTTGTATATTCACTGCAGTTACTCATTTTAACCACTAGCTGAAGACATTGTTTCACAGCTTAAAAATGTGTTAAACTAAATTTGGTATGATATGATTTAATATGATTTATTGTTTTTGTGTTAATATAAGAGCAGTTAAAACAGACCGGCCAAATTTGGCCACGAACCCTATAATAAGGGTGGGGAGCAACGAACACAGGAGAAAGGCTAGGGAAACAAGACATTATATTACTCTTATAAAGAAACTAAATACTTGAATAACCTTACTTTAAAGCCACAATGCTTCTCAATAATGGATATATGCATAGATTCTTGAAGAGTTGGACTTTCTCATCTTATCATAATTAGGTGCGCTTGCTTCAGCATGTTTTTACATGGATTGAATTATCCTTGCATGGTTTTTGGGGGGTTATATGGTCCAGTGTTCGTTCATATTGTTTGTATTATATTTATTGTTTATTTAAAAAGTGCTATACAAATAAATGTGATTGATTGACGCTGTCACACCTTGTAAAATATTTCTCAAATTATAATAGTTCTCAAATGTATTTGCTACTGAAGGATACCCACTATTATACTGTTCAATCAGAGATGTTGGACAGGATATAGTCAGTTTGGTTCAATCATCCAGAAATGATGTTAAATGAAATGAATGAAGTACAACCATAGGAAACAACAAATTCTGAAATTCATCATCATTTATTTGAAACATTTCCTGTGAAACATTAGATGGGCCTTCTTAAAAAGATCAAAACAATGTTCAGAAATAGTACATTCACTCTCATCTTGCTGCTTTGTGAGATAAATGTTTATCTATAACCATTGCTCCTGTAAAAGCATGGTGCAGGCCTGCCCTAACCAGACCCATCTCAGCCTATTAGTCTCATTAGAGTGAGCAGAGAGAGGAACTCAGGGGAGGCGGGTAGAGGTAGAAATCGGAGGATGGGCTTGTTGTAATGTATGGAACGGAATGAGGAATGGTATCAAACACATGTCTTTCCAGTCTCCTCTGGAGGAACTCTTACACACAACCATGTGACTCTGACTTCATTACTACAGGATATTTCTTGTGACATTCTCTTCTTAATCATACTGTTTATTATCTACCACCACTATATAACATGTAGTAACATTGTTTCACTTGTAAACCTTTCATGTTCCTGATGTATAACTGTATAATCCTATGGGCTCATGTGAGGAAGAAAGGGGGCTAGCCTATTCAAATAAAATGTCTTCTTCTTCTTCTTCTTCTTCTTCTTCTTCTTCTTCTTCTTCTTCTTCTTCTTCTTCTTATTATTATTATTATTATTATTATTATTATCATCATAGTTGATAAAACAATATCTTGTCGATAAGCGTCATAGCTTGACAGACAACAACAACAGCTCTGTAAAATAGTGTTTTTCTGAAGTGCTCTCTGAGTGTCATGACAGTGCTGTCAAAGCCACACTGGATTCTGGGTATTCCCTCCACATGTGAGGCGTAGTGTTCTCTGTGGTTGCTGCATCCAACCACTCAGGATGTTCCAATAGCCTCATTAAGCCCTGCTAAACAGACCTAAATGGGGTCCTTCCACGTCATTCTACCTCCTCTTTAAACTAATGAATGATGAACCAGTCTCACATTGAAAACAATTAAGGGCGATTAGGGCAATCACCTGTCAGAGGCAACTCCCTTTATGATGATCAACATGGTTGAAGCATGGTTAATAAACAACAACAATAGTTCTTATAATTTTGGGTTAGGGTTAACATGTTCTGTTCACCTATTACAGTATGGGTGTGGCCTCTTGGTCAGATACTCTTATGCATTTTGTTGATTTTGAATGCACTGAATGCATATCATGGATTGTTATACATTCATTGATCAGATAAGGTATGACTTTTATGAAGCTGAGAAGAGAAAATGACATCATAGTAATAATAATAATAATAATAATAATAATAATAATAATAATAATAATAATACCTTTATTTGTATAGTGCTTTTCTAAACAAGAGAGTGATCAATGAAATGTATCAGCATAAGTAAAATTCCAAACAGAAACAAAAGCAACATTGGAATAATAAATATTGAGAGTCAGGCAGAAACAATAAAAAAAGACTAATCAAATAATATGTCAAACAATAGAAAACATTACACAATAACAAACATCTAGACCAATTATCAACAATTAAATGCAAGTTTAAAGAGAGATTTAAAAGAAGACAAGAAGACAAAGAGTTTGCCAGATTTAAGTATACAGGCAGGCCATTCCAATGTCTAGGGGCTGTAATGTCAAAAGCCTCTAGTTTTCAGTCTAGACTAGTCAGTAGCACAGTCACAAAAATAAGGTCAATTAAGGTGGCATAATCAATTGTGTCAAAAGGCAGCACTAAGGCCAAGGAGAACTAGAATGGAGCACTGACCTAAAAGGAGGTACATGGTGACTTTGAGTAATGCAGTCCCTGTGCTGTCTGAGCGGAAATGGAAGTTTGGAAATGGGCCTGTAATTACTGGGCCTGTAAGTATGGAGTGGTCTGCGCTTTTTAAGAAGAAGCTGCTTTTTAAGAAGTGCATGTTTAAAGTATGTTGCCACTGAGCCAGTGGACAGAAAGCTGTTAATGACAGAGACAATGTTTGGGCAAACAGTTTCCATCAACTCTTTCAGGAATCTGGTGGGAACTGCATCTAGGGAACAAGAGGAAGACTTTATGTGGGATACAATCTGCTTTGTCTACAATCTGCTTCGTCCAAAACTCGTTCGAGTTTTGTCTGATATTGGGTCAAATGAACTCAATGTAGCATTCAAATGGTTCAAACAGTGAGGTCATGTACAGGTGAAGTAATATGATTTCTAATGTTTTCAATTTTCTGAAGGAAAAATAACAAAGAAATGTTTTCGCATTCTTCAGGAGAGTGCTCAATATTACAGATCGACTGAGCATTTTCTACCTGATTAATGGTCTTAAACAGTCTTATTGGATTATGCCAGATCTCTGAGATCAGATTAGAATCATGCTTTGCTCTTGTGTCCTTAACAGCAGTATTGAACATCAGCAAGTCCTCCATATGAATGTAGAAAACTTGTAGTTCACAAGCCTTCCATTTTCGTTCAGCTTTTCTGCATTTTCTTTTTACAGCACAACACAGCATTCAGCCAAGGTAAAGCTTTGGCAGTTGACTTTTTCTTTGTTTGAATGAGGCCAAACATATACCGTTGAAACAACTGACTAATTCTTCTAGACAACTGACTAATTCTTATGCTGACTAGAGTCAGCATAAGAATATAGGAAAACATTTGAAAAATGAGTGGTGTTAATGATACGAGAGTGAATGCAATTTGACAGGTTGTTGGTAGTAGTAGAACACAGCATGTTAAAAACAATACCAAGATGGTCTGAAATGCATACTGTATGTATATCAATGGACCCAATTCATTCTCTCCTTGCCATCATGTGTGCCCGGGCTGGTACAAAATATAATGTTTTGGACTTGTGTATTCTTGCTCGTGGTAATCAGAATCAGAATCAGAATCAGAATCAGAATCAGAATCAGAATCAGAATTGTTTTATTTGGCCAAGTATATTTGCACATACAGGAAATTGACTTGGTGAGGTCGGTGCGTGGACATAAAAAACAAATAGCAAATATTGACAAGAAATTTACAAAATAGCAAAGTATTAACAAGAATAACAAATGTACAAATGTACAAAAAAGAGCAGCAGAACAAATCTTGTAGGCACAAGAGGCTGTGAAATGGTTGTGGGGCATGTACACTATGAATTAGAATAATTTTAAATAATTATAAATTACACTGTCAGTGCGTTGTTTGTGTGACAGGGTGGGGGGGGGGCAGAGAGAGGCAGCTTCTCAACTGTATATACAGTATACTATAGGTTCTCTGTATAGAAAGCGTGGTACAGGTCAAGGTGGTATATAAAGTGGCCCCAGCAGCAAGCTATAAGAATGTATGCTTGTCATGACACGACTCAAGGCTTTGTTCCATATACTCCTGTGTTTATGCATCAGGCCCTGGCGGGAGGGAAGGAGGCAACTCTGTGACCCCTCCTCCTGCCCACGGCTGATGATCATGTGGCCCTGGCCTCCCCTGTCTCCCGCCTGCCCTCCCCCCTCAGGTGTTTGTATAAAGAGAATCTCCGAGTCCTGAATGTAGTAGGATCACACAGCCAGGAGTCCACAGGGCAACAGGTGAGAGGAACAACCCCCCGCCACCCTTTCTTTCTCTGGATCTCTCTTTCTCTCTCTGTTGTTATCTATCTACAGTATCTATCTATCTATCTATCTATCTATCTATCTATCTATCTATCTATCTACAGTATCTATCTATCTATCTATCTATCTATCTATCTACTTATTTTTCCATCTGCTTATCTTTCTATCTACCTCTCTCTCTCTCTCTCTCTCTCTCTCTCTCTCTCTCTCTCTCTCTCTCTCACATACACACATACAGAGAGAGAGAGAGAGAGCGAAAGCTGTATCTGCTGTTACTGTTACTATACCTACTATCCTACTATCGCTTTACTGACTGTCAATGTGTAGCTATTGCTGTTGTGGTGCGTTTATCTGTTGCCACAAAGCTTACTGTACCTCGCTTGAGGAGAACCGTGGATTCTTTTTGGGGATATGAGAATTGTATTAACATTTTGAGACCTGAATACATGTATGTTTAATTAAAAATGAATGTTATCCCAATTGGCCATGATGAGTGAGTGAGTGAGTGAGTGAGTGACAGATTTGGTTCTGACACCACTTTTGTCTACAGGCTGATATTCATCCCTGAACTAGCAGTGTGTAAGAGTTCCATCAGGTCAACATGCTAACCGTGGTATTCTGCTGGTGGTCTCTGAGCCTGATCCAGCTGGCTTCAGGGCTTGTTCATGGCAACGTTCGCCTGGATGACACCCAACCCAGCCTCAGACACCCCGACGCCTCCTACCTCTCTGATATAGGTGAGTGGACCTACCTCTTTGATATAGGTGAGTAGACCTACCTCTCTGATATACATGCAGGTGAGTGGACCAGGGGAGGCTGGTGGAGGCAGAACTCGGAGGACAGGCTCATTGTAATGCATGGAATGGAATGGTGAATGGTATCAAACACGTTGACCATTCCTCATTCCATCGCATGGATTACAATGAGCTCGTCCTCTGATTTCTACCTCCACCAGCCTCCCCTGTGGAATTGTGATTGTACTCGGTCGTTTGTGACCGTAGTAACGGAGCCCCCCCCCCTCTTCCCTGCAGAGAAGAGCTCTTTATCTAGACTGGAACCTGCTGTCCGCTACGACTCTGAGGAGGAACAGATCTTGATCGATACGGGATCTTATGATGAGGTCAGACAATGTTTAAAATATGTCTCCACCAGAATACAATGTCACTACACAGGTAGTAGAGGAACTTAATGTACTGTAAACTTAATGTACTTAATGTCCTACTGTGACTTACTGTATCGGCCGCTGATGGATGATGATTTGTAATGTTCTGTTTTAAGATAAGAAGAGAGAACAGAGGATGGCCTCAGTATAGACTAACTCACAGGGCTGTCAGATGGACAGGAGATGATTTGTTCCTATATGAGGCCTTTGGTTTGTAACATTAGACTGTGTGTGTGTGTGTGTGTGTGTGTGTATATGTGTGTGTGTGTGTGTGTGTGTGTGTGTGTGTGTGTGTGTGTGTGTGTGTGTGTGTGTGTGTGTATCAACCCCCAGGATGTAGCTGAGGCGGTGCAGCTCCAGAGCAGGGCCATGCGTTCCCCTCGTCGGTGTATCCCCCACCAGCAGTCCTGTCATGGCCACCAGTTGGCCTGCTGCAACCAGTGTGATACCTGCTACTGCCGCTTCTTCAATGCTATCTGCTACTGTCGCAGGGTGGGGCAAGCCTGCGCCCACGGACGCACCTAGCATGTCCAGACATACAGCACAAACAGACATACAGTATTCATGTATACACTCATATACAGACATCTTGGTCAGTTTTAAGTACATGTTTTATGGTACTTTTCCTCTCAATGATATTTCTGGTTACTGATTAAATTGAAAAGCCATGATAAACTGGGTATCGATGTGATTGTCCAACAAAAGACATAGATTTATTTTTGTAACTTATTCAATTGAAAATAGTCTATTAGGTACGATATCTATTAGTATCAGTATCTATGATAATACAAGTTTTGATTGTTTCAAGTTACTCATATTTGTTCTCATTGTTGTTAGGGAAATGTTTTTTCAAACACCTTACACCAACAGTATGATCCAATACAGCCAATGTTTTAATTGTCAAACAAGCATACAATACTCTTAACTCAATTGTTATTGATCGTACTTACCAATAAAGAAAAAATATATTTTGTGCAATGGCAAAACAAATTGCCTCAGATGCTGTGTATATGTGATGTCTCATTGATTATTCACTGATAATCTGTCAGTACACGGGATCCTTGCTATTGTCCAGAACAGTGCTATGGGTTGAGAGATTTTGGTTGAATTACTTTACTTTTAATGAACCTGTTATGGTTGATGATGTTGGGAACAAGACTGCACAGTCTCATGGAGCAGTTGGCTCCAGAGGGCGGAGAATTTAGTTAAGATTAGAAAACATCTTAGCTTGATATGATATTTAAAATCATTAATATTAAGGTCATTAGCTAGTATCAAAGACAACAAACAGAAATTAGCTTTTGGTATCATCTTTATTGAAGATGAAAGTGAGGACTGTCATGACATCCTTAGTTGGAGGTGATGGTCTGGTCGATGAAAGCACGGAGCTCGGTGACACGGGCGTACACAACAGGCATGCTGGTGGAGCAACGGGGACTTCCCCAGGAGACGATACCAACCAGGGTCCAGGCGCCAGCCTTCTCACACACCAGGGGGCCGCCAGAATCTCCCTAAACAGACAAACACACACGGAGAGGAACACAGAGAGTTTTAGAGGCTGTCAAATACGGTCTCTAGACCGTTCTGTTCTCTATGTAGCTATAATTCTGGAGTTTAAGGAAATGTAATTCCCCCTCTTGTTGATCATTTCTATGACTGTTTAGAATCACCAAACTATTGATGATCACCTATAGGTTATTGGTCAAGCAGAAGTGAGTTGAGTTATAGTGGCTATCATTTGGTTCATTTTGCTCACCATGCAGGAGGAAGCACCGCTGGCCCCAGCGCAGATCATGCTGTCAGTGATCCTCCTACCCCAGCGACGCTTGCACTGAGTGTTGGTGAGCAGGGGGAGAGCAGCCTGCTGCAGCAGGGCAGAGGTGTCAGCGTCTGGGGGGTGGAGACAGGATGACACATTATGACATTATATTACACCGAGGGATGTGTGCGTGCGCGCGTGCGTGCGTGCGTGCGTGTGTGCCTGCGTGCGTGCGTGTGCGCGTGTGTGTGTGAGTGTATCCTCACCGTTGTAGTGAGTCACACCCCAGCCGGAGGTCACACACTTCATGCCTCCAGGGAAGTTGTCTCCGGTCTCAGCGACACACACAGGGGAAACACGCACACTCAACCGGGCAGGAGAGGCCAGCTTGATCAGGGTGATGTCGTTGTTGATGGTGTGGTCATTGTAGTTGGGGTGCTTGAAGATCTGTTGGAGAGAATAGGAGAACTCAAGCTTAATATTCTCAGATGAGAGAGTTCACAAAACATCTCAGTCTCTCTACTATCTCCAAGTCTGCCTTTTTCAATATCAGTCCTAGGAGTAGTTTGTATCTAGTATGTTATTCTAGTGCTAGTTGTATATGATGCCTACCTTGCCAACCCTCATGGTCTGGATGGCCTCAGCGTTGGAGGAACAGTCATGTTCTCCCAGGATCACACGGTGAGACGTCCTGAAACACACATTTATCATTTATTTCTATTTTTTTTATTTTAACAGGGAGTCCCATTGAGAGCAAGGTCTCTTTTACGAGGGAACTTTCATACACGTTTTACAAGAATTACAAAAATACAACATAATAAAACACAGACAGGAAAAACAATCACATATTTCAACAAAGAGGTCCTCGATCAAAATTATTAATTGCCCAATTATTACCAGAACAACCAACTGTAATGTACTCTGTAGATTGTTCCAGCAGTGAGGTGCACCAAAACAAAAAATAATTCACCCAATTCGGTGGAGACCCAAGGAACCTCAAGAGTTAACCAACACTGAGAAAACGTTTTGTAACTTATGTTCTTATACTTCAATAATGAGGTGAGGTAAGCTGGACATTTATACAGTTGGGCTTTGTACACAAAAAGGCAGTAATGGTGCGATCCACGGGACTTAAACAAGGTCCAGCCAACCTTTTGGTAATGGATGCAATGATGGGTATTACAACTATCTCCTGTGATAAAGGGAAGGACTCTATGACAAGTGGCATCCAAGGGTTTAAGAGTGGTGGCTGCTGCATTTTGGTAGATGATATCACCATAATCTATCACTGGCATGAAGGTTGAATGTACAATCTGCTATCTGCTGTTCAGGGAAAGGCAAGGTCTATTCCTATAAAAGAAAAACCACCTTAAATCTTAGCTTTTTAACAAGCTCCTCTGTAGATATAACAATATGTTAATCAAAGGACATATAAAATCTTGCATTATGCGATGATTCCTGTGTGTTGTCATGTAGGCTTAGATGTAAAGACTCACGTCACACCGCAGTGGGCAGCAGTCACAACCCAGTTCTCGTTGATCAGAGAGCCACCGCAGAAATGGAAACCAGCGGGGCCCTGGAATATGAACACAAGGGTCATGGGAAATTAAGTCCTGTCACATTTTCAAAAGCTCAGATTCAAAGCTTTTATCCGGCACTCACCTGCAGAGACACCTGCCAAGGCCAGGAGTGGGGCACAGCCTCCTCACCGTTAACGATACGGGCGTAGCCGGTGATAACAGGCTGGATGGCGGGAGTGCCACAGCCTAGTGATAGTGATAGTGAGTCAAAGTGATTCAAAGTCAAACAAGTGCTTCATTAGAATGTCCGTTAAACACTCTTTAAAAAAAAAAAGGTTCTTCATTTGTCCCTGTTGGGGCACCCTTTGAAGAACCCTTTTGGGTTCAATGCTAACCTTTTTTGGTTCCATTTGGAACCCTCTGTAGAAAGAGTTCAAGATGGAACCCCAAAGTGTGCTCCTACAGTGAGAAATGAGGAACCCTTTTTCTGATACAACTCATCATTCTCATTTTATGGCCTCCTCAGACAACACATGGCCATTCAGACTCACAAAAGGCCGACTGTACATTTAGTCCCTAAAAATGCTCTAATTTGTTTTTACTCTTATTAATCTAATCTAGCATATTACAGTTTGATACCCCTGCTTTACAGTGGAAAATGTAAGTTACAGAGAAGGTTACATAGAGTGAAGTCCAGTGTGCGGCAGATTCCTCAACTTACATTCAATATTGACAAGCACACAATAGTAACAGTAATTACTATAACAGTAAGGAGAGTAACAACAGTAAGGAAAGGTTTGCATTGAAACCACCAATTAATCAAAAAGCAATAAATCAATCAGATATGGAAGGCCACTGTACAACACCATCATCCAGCAGAAGAGCTTGATCAGCTGGAGACTACGAGCACTGACATGCAAAACTGACAGACTGAGTAAATCATTTGTCCCCAGAGCCATACAACTATACAATATGTCAATCAAAGGCAAAGAGATGAACTTCTCTGCATAACCTCCACCCTCTGTATCACATCACTGTCCTGTACCTTACTGTTTCACCTCACTAATTACAATGTTTACTGGCTATGCTAGCCCTTATACACAGCCCCTACCTCCCTCCACCAGCCTGGACTAAATGCACTTTAAAATCTAGTATTGACTGTTACTGACTGACTGACTGTTATCTTTTTCTTCCTATGTTTACATTGTACACTATAATGGCCATATTTATCTATTGTTGTGTTCTTCAATCCATCTCTGCGCAATCCATCTCTCCTAACAGGTCCACATAATTACCTTATTTAGCCCATATTTAATATTTAAAATTTAATATTTAATGCTGGTCTCTTAACTTCTACTTGCACTGCCTTGCCTACTTTTTGCACCTTAACATACACACTGGTTTTTCAAAATAGTCCATATCTATTTAGCCCATATTTAGTATTTAGTTTTTAGTATTTAATGCTGGTCTCCTGACCTATAATTGCACTGTCTTGCCTTACCTTTTGCACCTCACCAAATCATACTTGAACTATCTTGTACCACAGGGTCAGTCCCTGCCCTGTCACCCTTATCACCACTCCCCTCCGGGAGGCGCTACAGGTCTCTCCGCACCCGAACCAGTAGGTTCAGAGGCAGCTTCTTCCCTGCGGCTGTCACCCTACTGAACTTGAACACTGCACCGACCTGACAACCTACTACCCCTGCAACCCCCCCCCCCCCCCCGGACAATTGCACTATTGCACTATTACTCCCCTCCCCTTCCCTGCTCTTACTCATACCACTGCTCTTCTGTACATACCTGTCCATACTGTTCATACTGCACATAATGCACATATCCTTATATTTTCTTTAATACTACTGCACATACTGTACATACCTGTTTATACTGTTTATACGGCATTCCATATTCATATTTATATTTATTCTGCTATCTACCTCATGCTACTGTTAATACATATATACTGCTAGACTGCATTACCCATACAGCTCATATGCTGCTACACTGTTCATACTGTAACTATTTATTCTGCTATAATGCTACTGTTACTCATATACTGCTATACTGCACTGCTATATTATACTGCACTACTACTGATCATATATTGCACTACCTGTAAATACTGTTCATTGCACTTTCTGCTATTTTGCACTTCTGGTTAGACGCTAACTGCATTTCGTTGTCTCTGTACTTGTACTCTGCACAATGACAATAAAGTTGAATCTAATCTAATCTAATCTAATCATACAGCCTCAGCACATCAATGTGGACCTGTTTGTTACTTAGTATTTAGTATATTTTTCTCAGTATCTTTATTCTTATCTGTCTATAGTATTCATATATACTTCCTGTTTACAATCCTGCTTATGTTGTATGTGTATATTATGTGTGATGTCTCTATGTCTTTAAGCTACTTGGAACCTGAATTTCCCCTAGGGATAAATAAAGTTTCTATCTATCTATCTAAAAGCAGGTGTCTCACCATAGGCGGCACCAGCAAAGGCGAGACAGGAGAGGATCAAGAGGATGGCCATGTTGTCAACGTGTTATATATATACGTGTTATATATATACGTGTTATATATATACGTGTTATATATGAGTCATACACACTAAGGGGCTTTTATACACCCACCAGGATGTGTGTGTGTGTGTGTGTGTGTGTGTGTGTGTGTGTGTGTGTGTGTGTCCATACGTGTGTCCATGCGTCTTATCTGGGAGTCTCAGTTGGTATTATCAGTGTGGGATAATAGACATCTTGCAGTGACAGTGGTTTTGGAACGTCCATGCCACTTACATGTACAGTATCAGTTCTGTACTGTCCAGTAGAGAGCTGTACTGTTTCACTCTCAGTTGAACTTGTCAATTCATTTCTATCAAAGCATACACTTGATGTTTCTTTACTGTATTTTGATAGCCCCCTGCAGATGGTTTGTCGATGCTATCAACAAACCATTCAACTAATACCAGCCTTTAATCTCCTCAAACCCTTCCCCAAAACCTAACCCTAATGATCAGTAATGTTAATGATCACGTGGGGCCGACTCTAAATGCTATTGTTATTGGTACTGTATGATTAGTTGGAGCTGTTGTTGGTATGCAGGGTTCATTAGAAATGTGTTCAGTTGCTGAATACTGATTCCATGTGTTATGTATTCAGAGACTAAATTCTGATTACATGGCGCAAAATCTATTCAGTATTCAGATTACTTTAAGAATGCGTTTTCATATGTACACAGGATTAACATGACTGAACTATTGCAGAGATGTCATGTCAATTTCAAGGGACCCAGTAGTGGATTTGTGTAGGTACACTGTATTGTTCTGTGTGTGTGTGTGTGTGTGTGTGTGTGTGTGTGTGTGTGTGTGTGTGTGTGTGTGTGTGTGTGTGTGTGTGTGTGTGTGTGTGTGTGTGTGTGTGTGTGTGTGTGTGTAGCATGTAACTGAACCTCTCCCTGTTGTGGGAAATGGTCAGATGTGTCCAGCAGTGAGACCTTGAGTGTTGGAACACAGGCTTATCACTTGTTCAGTCCTAGAGGGAAATAAATATGCAAGTTGACAGTTTGTACGGTTGCACACAATACAGAAAATGTATGGGGACAGAAAATGTAAGGTCACATTTGTAAAGGGTTTATAAATGGTTTATAATTAGTTAATACATCACTTATAACCAGTTTATTATTTAATTATAAACAATTTACAAACAGTTATAACTCTCATAGTAGTTTGTTCAATATTAACTTGGTGCTTACCAAATAGGGAGCTTGCATCAGGAGCCAGTTATTAAGGCTTCATAAATGCACTTATAAATGCTTTAAACCTAACCCTGATGTAAAATCATGGAAAATTGGTAACAGTTGGCATGATTCGGCTGGCACCAAACCGATTCAACACATATTTACATACAGTGAAGATACATAATGTGAAGATCTCACAAAGTACAGTACAGCTGTCATCATGTTTTTTTTAACCATGGCCCTTGAAGTCCTGATATCCTTGTCAACACGTTCCTCATTTAAACATGTCCACTGTGCAGGAATACAGATTTTATTTGTCAATATATCGATCCACTACTTACCCCTTCTCTGTGTGGTTAGTGTTCTGAGCTGGTTTTGGTATATCAATGAGTAGACCACATTGATAATTAAGTCACATGAGTACTCTTCTATCCTGTGTACTTATGGAGAAAAAACTCTGACTATCAGAGGTACGAACAGGTATAACTTATGAAATGTTACAGTGTTAACCATTTCTTAATGAGCTATCACCATTTATTAATGAATTATCAACATTTGTAACTGATCAAATGTGACCTTAATGTAAAGTGTAATACCATTTACCATTTATGAATGAGTTACAAACATTAATTATTGAGTTACAAACATTGTAAGTAAGCAATTATGAACAGTAATGCATGTTTATAAGTGAAGTGATCCAACATTGCATGAATCATAATAATTAGTCATAAACAAATAATTCACATAAATTGTTTATTCATGCTTGTCTATACGATAGGAATGAGAGATGGCATTCACTTTTAACAAAACATAACCCAATAAGAAACTGCAGCAAGGCTACTGGCTGCTGCGGAATGAAAATAGATCAGTTCATAAACAGTTTGAAAGGTGTGTTTCACATCAACTCACACATATAGCATCACCTTTGAAGTAAGTTGCTAGAGCGATGTGATTTACAGCTTTCTCTTTTTCTTTAAAGCAGAAGCTGACCATAGCCTACTGATCATTTGTAAATGTTATATATCATTTGAAAGTTTTGACCAAATACTGAGTAAAGATAGCAACACAAGAGAGCTTCCACATATAGGTTGTCAAACCCACTTTCTGGTTCGTGAGGTCCTTCAAAATAGGAGTTAATTTTCTCTTGAAAAGTACTGCCCTTTAAATGGTTTAAATACTAGTCATGCTGAATTATAACCAGATAACCTACTCTAACAGACAGAGTGACCTATATATTGTATCCCAGCAGGAACCATTGAATCCAAACCTACACACCTTGACCATCATCAGTGTTTTATTAACTAATTATAAACCATTTATGAACCCTTTACAAAAGTGATACCAATGTAATTACTACACTGTATGTTAATGTAGACATTCTCAATGTCTACAATGTGAAATGATGCTTCATCCAATAGTGTTGTATAAAGAAAGACCACTCTTTGTGTGGATAGATGGTCCACAGATGGTCAAACTGAAAACAAACTATAATCGAAAACAAGGGGTTAGGGTTGTAGAGCTAGGTTTAGGGTCGGGATTAGGGTAAGGGTAAAGGTTTGGGTAGAGTAAAGGCTCGGACTAGTTGAATGGTTTGTCGATAGTGGAGCATCTATAAAATATCTGCAGGGGCCTATCAAAATACAGTAAAGAAATATCTGGGGTATGCTTTGATAGGAATGAATTGACAAATTCAACTGAGAGTGAAACAGTACAGCTCTCTACTGGACAGTACAGAACTGATACTGTACATGTAAGTGTCATGGCCGTTCCAAAGCCACTGTCACTGCAAGATGTCTATTATCCCACACTGACCAGATAATACCAACTGAGACCCCCAGATAAGACGCATGCATGTATGCACATATGCACACACACACACACACACACACACACACGCACACACCCTGGTGGGTGTATAAAAGCCCCTTAGTGTGTATGACTCCAACACGTTGACAACATGGCCATCCTCTTGATCCTCTCCTGTCTCGCCTTCGCTGGTGCCGCCTATGGTGAGACACCTGCTTTCATATCTGATTGATTTATTGCTTTTTGATTAATTGGTGGTTTCAATGCAAACCTTTCCTTACTGTTGTTACTCTCCTTACTGTTATAGTAATTACTGTTACTATTGTGTGCTTGTCAATATTGAATGTAAGTTGAGGAATCTGCCGCACACTGGACTTCACTCTATGTAACCTTCTCTGTAACTTACATTTTCCACTGTAAAGCAGGGGTATCAAACTGTAATATGCTAGATTAGATTAATAACAGTAAAACCAAATTACAGCATTTTTAGGGACTAAATGTACAGTCAGCTTTTCGTGAGTATGAGTGGCTTTGGAACGTCATGTGTTGTCTGAGGAGGCCATAGAATGAGAATGATGAGTTGTACCAGAAAAAGGGTTCCTCATTTGTCACTGTAGGAGCACACTTTGGGGTTCCATCTTGAACCCTTTCTACAGAGGGTTCCAAATGGAACCAAAAAAGGTTAGCATTGAACCCAAAAGGGTTCTTCAAAGGGTGCCCCAACAGGGACAAATGAGGAACCTTTTTTTTTTTTAAAGAGTGTTTAACGGACATTCTAATGAAGCACTTGTTTGACTTTGAATCACTTTGACTCACTATCACTATCACTAGGCTGTGGCACTCCCTCCATCCAGCCTGTTATCACCTGCTACGCCCGTATCATTAACGGTGAGGAGGCTGTGCCCCACTCCTGGCCTTGGCAGGTGTCTCTGCAGGTGAGTGCCGGATAAAAGCTTTGAATCTGAGCTTTTGAAAATGTGACAGGACTTAATTTCCCATGACCCTTGTGTTCATATTCCAGGACTACACTGGTTTCCACTTCTGCGGTGGCTCTCTGATCAACGAGAACTGGGTTGTGACTGCTGCCCACTGCGGTGTGAAGTGAGTCTTTACATCTAAGCCTACATGCCAACACACAGGAATCATCGCATAATGCAAGCTTTTATATGTCCTTTGATTAACATATTGTTATATCTACAGAGGAGCTTGTTAAAAAGCTAAGATTTAAGGTGGGTTTCTTTTATAAGAATAGACCTTGCCTTTCCCTGAACAGCAGATAGCAGATTGTACATTCAACCTTCATGCCAGTGATAGATTATGGTGATATCATCTACCAAAATGCAGCAGCCACCACTCTTAAACCCTTGGATGCCACTTGTCATAGAGTCCTTCCCTTTATCACAGGAAATAGTTGTAATACCCATCATTGCATCCATTACCAAAAGGTTGGCTGGACCTTGTTTAAGTCCCGTGGATCGCACCATTACTGCCTTTTTGTGTACAAAGCCCAACTGTATAAATGTCCAGCTTACCTCACCTCATTATTGAAGTATAAGAACATAAGTTACAAAACGTTTTCTCAGTGTTGGTTAACTCTTGAGGTTCCTTGGGTCTCCACCGAATTGGGTGAATTATTTTTAGTTTTGGTGCACCTCACTGCTGGAACAATCTACAGAGTACATTACAGTTGGTTGTTCTGGTAATAATTGGGCAATTAATAATTTTGATCGAGGACCTCTTTGTTGAAATATGTGATTGTTTTTCCTGTCTGTGTTTTATTATGTTGTATTTTTGTAATTCTTGTAAAACGTGTATGAAAGTTCCCTCGTAAAAGAAACCTTGCTCTCAATGGGACTCCCTGTTAAAATAAAGGATAAATAAAAGAAAGAAAAAAAAAAGAAATAAATAATATGTGTGTTTCAGGACGTCTCACCGTGTGATCTTGGGAGAACATGACCGTTCCACCAACGCTGAGGACATCCAGACTTTAAGGGTTGACAAGGTAGGCATCATATACAACTATCACTAGAATAACATACTAGATACAAACTACTCCTAGGACTGATATTGAAAAAGGCAGACTTGGGGATAGTAGAGAGACTGAAATGTTTTGTGAACTCTCTCGTCTGAGAATATTAAGCTTGAGTTCTCCTATTCCCTCCAACAGGTCTTCAAGCACCCCAAGTACAATGACTACACCATCAACAACGACATCACCCTGATCAAGCTGCGCTCTCCTGCCCAGTTGAGTGTGCGTGTTTCCCCTGTGTGTGTCGCTGAGACTGGAGACAACTTCCCTGGAGGCATGAAGTGTGTGACCTCCGGCTGGGGTCTGACTCGCTACAACTGTGAGGATACACTCACACACACACACGCGCACGCACACACGCAGGCAGGCAGGCACGCACACACACATACCTCTGTGTAATATAATGTTATAATATGTCGTCCTGTGTCCACCCCCCAGCCGCTTACACCCCTGCCCTGCTGCAGCAGGCTGCTCTCCCCCTGCTCACCAACACTCAGTGCCAGCAATACTGGGGTAGCAAGATCACCAACCTCATGATCTGCGCTGGTGCCAGCGGTTCTTCCTCCTGCATGGTGAGCAAAATGAACCAAATGATAGCCACTATAACTCAACTCACTTCTGCTTGACCAATAACCTATAGGTGATCATCAATAGTTTGGTGATTCTAAACAGTCATAGAAATGATCAACAAGAGGGGGAATTACATTTCCTTAAACTCCAGAATTATAGCTACATAGAGAACAGAACGGTCTAGAGACCGTATTTGACAGCCTCTAAAACTCTCTGTGTTCCTCTCCGTGTGTGTTTGTCTGTTTAGGGAGATTCTGGCGGCCCCCTGGTGTGTGAGAAGGCTGGCGCCTGGACCCTGGTTGGTATCGTCTCCTGGGGAAGTGGCAATTGCTCCACCAGCATGCCTGGTGTGTACGCCCGTGTCACCGAGCTCCGTGCTTTCATCGACCAGACCATCACCTCCAACTAAGGATGTCATGACAGTCCTCATTTTCATCTTCCTCAAAAATAAAGCTAGTTTCTAGTAACATATTTGTTTTGTGTTGTTTCTTGAGATGTGAAAATTCACATTTGATTAAACTGGTCTTCATATGATTCATTCATCAGTTACTTATAATTGATATCATGACCTCAGTTCTTAAGTCTACAGTGACTACTAATATCAATGGGTCCAGGGCCATAATTAATCCATCTTAACATTGAAATTAATAGGTTTCATACAGAAGACATTTCATACCTTCAGAAAAGTGAGGCATAAAAATAAGACAACAATATCAGAGTGTATCTAGTGTACAAATATCCGTCTTACATGGATCAACATGAAAAGTTAGAGAAATATTATGCTACATTTCTACATCATAATGCATCTTGTCTGATTATTCAATCACATGAATTTGGGGGCCCTAGGTGAGATCTTAGCTTAAGTCATTGGTGTATTGGTTATGAAAAGGTGAGACAGTTGTAATTACTTTATTATGTTATTTATAAGTCATATTTATCTAAATCTAGCAGTTGGCGTGTATAGTATACATTTTACAGAATTAGTGAACCCAAGTGCAGCACACAGAGCTGGGATACAGGTATAAAAATAATAGAGAATTTGAATAAGGGACAAAACAGGGAAAGGGTAACAGGATTGACTGGGCACGCAGGTGGGCAGGGCAGGGCAGGCAGAAGAGATGGGGCAGGGCAGGTAGGCAGGGCAAGCAGGTAGATCAGGCAGTGGTCGGAGGTAGTCACTGTAGTAGTCTATGGTAGGTGACTACAATAACATTAAACACATCAATAGACCGTAAAGGCAATCATCCTACCAAGTATCACCCGCAGGCACTTAAAGAGTTCAAAATAATATAGACACGTTAGAACTGGTGGATTTAAGGAGGCTTATAAATCCTGACCTGGTAAGATACACTTGGAGGAGGGTTAATCAAGCTAGTAGAATATATTATTTTCTGGTATCATTTTCTATGGTCCTAAAAGTTTTAAAAGTATGCATAGAAGATCAAATGCAATCAGACCTTCAGCTTATAGCCCTCCAGGTAACTATGACAGAATTTCCACGTGGACGGGGACTGGACATTTCATCAGAGTATGTTGACTGACAGTACATTCTTAACAAAAACTAAATAATTCACAACCTTTGTCCAATATAGGTTCTGCAGACCCACTTATTGTACTGAATGATTTAGAGGTAAAACAAAAAGAGGAACTAATTCAGCAAACATTGGGTTTTATTTATCAAAAAAACAGGGCAAAGTGGATGTAGAACAGGGAAAGGTTTTTACTTCAGCATAGAAATATGACCAAAAAAACCTACAGAAATTTGTTACAAGTGAGAGAGAAATTCTCGACTCACCAAAGGATATACAGAATGAAGAAGAACTGTTTACATTTCAAGTTCCTCCAACTTCACTTGATGAAGGGTTTTGTGACAATTTCTAAAAATCATGTTTAAACATCTGTGACACAAAATAAATCTTGTGAAGGGCTCATCACAGAGGACGACCTTCGGTCAGCAATTGGCTCCTTTCAGACATGGCCTTGATGGCATTCCAATCGAGATATACCAAATATTTTATAAGTTAATCAAAGATCCACTATTAGCATGCTTTAATTACTCAGATAAAAATGGTAAACTGTCCGACACAGAAAGAGGGACTGATTTCTCGCCTGTTGAAGCAGGAACCAGGAGGACAGTACAAAGACCCAGCTTTTTCTTTATTATTGGAGCCCCCTCACCCTACAATTTTGCAATGCAAAAATATTTGAGAGGAATATATTATGAGGCTCACAATCATGATGCCCAGTACCAATCAAGTTTGGTCAAAATTAATCCAAATTAATGAAGTGTTTTATATATTTGAAACCCACATATGGGATTCAGATGGACTGTAACCCTTGATATTAGTAGTCACTGTAGACTAGAGAACTGAGGTAATGATATCAATTATAATTAACTGATCTATGAATCATATAAAGACCGGTTTAAGTAAATATTCACATCTCAAGAAACAACACACAACAAATATGTTACTCGAAACCCACTTTATTTCTGAGAAAGATAAAAGTGAGGACTGTCATGACATCCTTAGTTGGAGGTGATGGTCTGGTCGATGAAGTAACGGAGCTCGGTGACGCGGGCGTACACACCAGGCATACTGGTGGAGCACCTGCCACTTCCCCAGGAGACGATACCAACCAGGGTCCAGGCACCAGCCTTCTCACACACCAGGGGGCCACCAGAGTCTCCCTAAACACACAAACACAGAGAGGGTTAGAGGCTGTCAAATGCGGTCTCTAAACCTTTCTGTTCACTATGTAGCTATAATTCTGGAGTTTAAGGAAATGTAATTCCTCTAAAGCTGTTGTTAATCATTTCTATGACTGTTCAAAATCACCAAACTATTGATGATCACCTATAGGTTATTGGTCAAGCAGAAGTGAGTTGAGTTACAGTGGCTATCATTTGGTTCATTTTGCTCACCATGCAGGAGGAAGCACCGCTGGCACCAGCGCAGATCATGAGGTTGGTGATCTTGCTACCCCAGTAACTCTGGCAGTCAGTGTTGGTGAGCAGGGGGAGAGCAGCCTGCTGCAGCAGGGCAGGGGTGTCAGCGGCTGGGGGGTGGACACAGGACGACACATTATGACATTATATTACACCGAGGTATGTGTGTGTGTGTACGTGTGTGTACGTGTGTGTGTGTGTGTGTGTGTGTGTGTGTGTGCGTGTGTGTCTGTGTGTGTGTTTGTGTGTGTTCTCACCGTTGTAGCGAGTCAGACCCCAGCCGGAGGTCACACACTTCATGCCTCCAGGGAAGTTGTCTCCAGTCTCAGCGACACACACAGGGGAAACACGCACACTCAACTGGGCAGGAGAGCGCAGCTTTATCAGGGTGATGTCGTTGTTGATGGTGTAGCCATTGTAGTTGGGGTGCTTGAAGACCTGTTGGAGGGAATAGGAGAACTCAAGCTTAATATTCTCAGATGAGAGACGGTAGAATACACATTATGTTTTAAAATATGAAAACTGGAGGCAAGGGGATTGTAGAGACTGTCTTGACAAAGGCTTTCAACCTGAGAAGTTCACAACACATTTCAGTCTCTCTACTATCCCCAAGTGCCTTTTTCAATATCAGTCCTAGGAGTAGTTTGTATCTAGTATGTTATTCTGGTGCTAGTTGTATATGATGCCTACCTTGCCAACCCTCATGGTCTGGATGGCCTCAGCGTTGGAGGAACGGTCATGTTCTCCCAGGATCACACGGTGAGACGTCCTGAAACACACATCTATCATTTATTTCTTTTTTTTCTTCTTTTAATTAACCTGTATTTTAACAGGGAATCCCATTGAGAGGAAGGTCTCTTTTACGAGGGAACTCTTCAACTCTTCCTGAAACACACATTTCCATACATATATATATATATATATATATATATATATATATATATATATATACACACACACACACATATATACATATATATATACATGTCATACATATATATATATATATGTATATATATAACATGTTTTATTCATTTATTTATTTATTATTAATTTTTTTTAACCTTTATTTTAACAGGGCATTCCATTGAGACCAAGGTTTCTTTTACGAGGGAACCCTGTGTACACATTATATACAAGAATTGCAAAAATACCCAATTTACCCAATTCGGTGGAGTCAATAATGAGGTGAGGTAAGCTGGACATTTATACAGTAGGGTTTTGTACACAAAAAGGCAGTAATGGTGCGATCCACGGAACTTAAACAAGGTCCAGCCAACCTTTTGGTAATGGATACAATAATGGGTATTACAACTATTTCCTGTGATAAAGGGAAGGACTCTATGATAAATGGCATCCAAAGGTTTTAGCGTGGTGGCTGCTGCATTTTGGTAGATGATATCACCATAATCTAGCACTGACATTAAGGTTGATTGTACAATCCACTTTCTGCTGTTCAGGGAAAGGCAAGGTCTATTCCTATCAATGAAGCCCACCTTAAATCTTTGCTTTTTAACAATGTTTAACATGTTTTGTAAACGTCAACTCTGTCTAACCAAATGCCCAGATATTTATAAGCAGGGACATACTCAATGGGGGCACCACCCAATGTACATATGCATAAATCATCAGATACATTTTTTGTGATTTGGAAATTTTCTTTTTTCTTTTTTTTTTCAGTAAAACAAATGCTTTCTCTAGGGTCGTAAATACAGACTGTAGCTCAGATATAGCATGGTCAATCGTGGGGGCAATAGCATATACAACAGTGTCATCGGCATACAAATGAAGGTTACAATTATTTACAGATAATCCAATATTGTTAAATAGTAGATAGTAAAAAGTACTGGACCAAGAATTGCTCCTTGTGGGACACCCTGAAAACCTGATTTAACACCATTAGTTAATACACTGTCCATGAAATAATTTTCAAACCAGCTACATGAAGCTTGATCCAGGCCTATTTCGGATCGAATGGGGTTAAAATTTCTAGATATAACAATATGTTAATCAAAGGATATATAAAATCTTGCATTATGCAACGATTCCTGTGTGTAGATGGCTTAGATGTAAAGACTCACGTCACACCGCAGTGGGCAGCAGTCACAACCCAATTCTCGTTGATCAGAGAGCCACCACAGAAGTGGAAACCAGTGTAGTCCTGGAATATGAACACAAGGGTCATGGGAAATTAAGTCCTGTCACATTTTCAAAAGCTCAGATTCAAAGCTTGTATCCGGTACTCACCTGCAGAGACACCTGCCAAGGCCAGGAGTGGGGCACAGCCTCCTCACCGTTAACGATACGGGCGTAGCCGGTGACAACGGGCTGGATGGCGGGAGAGCCGCAGCCTAGAGACAGGCAGAAAGACAGACAGACATGCAGGCAGGCCGCACGGCAGGCACACAGACAGACAGACAGGGATTAGTGTTTTGGCTCTAACAGGGTTTAAAATATATTATCAGGTATACCTGTATACTGACCTTAAAAGACATATTTCTATAATCAATGTGTGTGTGTAGGCCTCAGCAAGTACCTTAAAAGCTCTTGACACAGTGTATCAGGGTGCTTTAAGATGTTTAACCACTGCAAGATCATTCACTCTGTATTGTATGGACTGTATTGTATGCCATTGTGCAATGGACCTCCCTTTCCACCAGGAGGTTAAAGCATTGTTAAGACAACTTCTTTTGTATCTCTGTCCCGTATTGATCAGATCAGTCACTCAATATTGTCTTCACTCACAGTTATTGCTATTATTATCAGTTCCTAATCCTAGAACTGAGACAGGGAAAATATATTTTTCAAATAATGCTCCTTCAACCTGAAACACGCTTCAAAAGATTTTAAAGTTAGAGAAGCTAGTATTCCTACCTGTTTTCAAAACTCTGATCAGCTCTGATAATGTTCTTGATAGCTGCATTTGTTTTTAATTCTCAAAAGTATTGCTAACACTTTTATGTGCATTTGTATCTTTGTAACATTTTATGGACACACTGCACCTCCCTGCTTTGCCTTCTTGCCAGGTTGCCCTCACAAAAGAGGTTTCTAACCTTAATGGGTCTTACCTACCGTAGGCGGCGCCAGTGAGGGCGAGGAATGAGAGGATCCAGAGGAAAGCCATGTTGTCGTTCGTGGAGTCTAATTCCCACTGAGGGCCTTTTATACATACAGTAGGCCCGTGCATGTGTCTGTGTGTGTGTGTGTGTGTGTGTGTGTGTGTGTGTGTGTGTGTGTGTGTGTGTGTGTGTGTGTGTGTGTGTGTGTGTGTGTGTATGTGTGTTTGTGTCCCACCTGTCCCTCTACTGATAACTGAGGACATTTTCTCACACACCATTTAAAATGGACATCATGGAACACTTCTTGGAACAACCAATGGAAACTTAATTGGAAAAAATGTGACACAAATACTGGCTGTCTTTGACTGCATGATGATTACTCTAAACCTACAATACACCCTGCAACACGCAAATACACATAAACCCCATAAAAATTCTCCTTATTCAAGACAATGTTTATGGTCTAGGAATAGCTGATATATCATGTAAATAATGAATATGAATTTGAATTGAAAGACTTTCAGTTACTTTAAAATGCATCTTTTATTGTGATCAACAATGTATAGTAAATGTAGGAAAGATTAAATGCAAAATATGAATATCAACTCAGTTTGGATAAATTACATTTATAATCAACCTTTCCCAAGGACGAATGTTGAATGTTTCGATTTCTTGAGTGGGTTTTTGAAAGAGTTGTTGGGATAAAAATGGGGCCTTTAGATGTTTGTATGTGATTTCACAATAAACTTTATTTGTTTCAAATATTGCAAAGAGAAATGTCCCAGGTGTACAGAGGGGGAAGGGGAGGGCTACAGATAGGGAAAGGGTTGTTTTTAGGACAGAACACAAGATAATTTAAGGTCAGTGTGTACGCCCCTCTGGTTGGGGAAAGGGCTGAGAACTTTGTGATTGCCCAGTGATGATAAGAACCTCATACCAGAGAAAAAAAACAAGATTAAAAAACTAAAATGTATAACCTGGTTTATACACATTTGAGACCTATTAAAGATATCTCGCCCATCACTTATTTTGGTATCATGTTAAAAGATGGGAAAATGTGACCATTCTCAAATGTAGGCTGCAGGCAGATCTCAAGAAGCAAGGACTAACAGAAATGATAGTTTTTAAAACGCACTTCAGTTTTGTTTCAAACATATTTCAAAGCTAGATTGAACATTGTTTGTTTGGAAAAACATGTTTTATTTTTTTATTTTTTTTATTTTCTTTCAATACAAACATTGAAATAACAAAAACATAAACATAGAACACAAGTACGACTAAAAAAACATGAGAATATACAATTTAGATACAATTTAAAATGTGCTTAGTACATTAAGATAGACCTATGTAAAAAGATAAGTAAATACATATGATCACTTCATCTAGTGAATAGTTAGTTATGTCCATCTCGATCATCAATGTATCAAGAAAACACTGGAACCACTAGTGAGGAAAGACATTGTTAAAAATTAAGAAATGGTAATTATTATGATATGGTAAGACAGTTGTACGAAGTTTGTTTGAGGTAAATGTGTTCTTTGTGCTTTCACCTTGATAAATGTTACCACCCCCCTCTACCCAACCAAGGTCTCTCATTGGTAGATGAGGGACAGGGCATAGGGATAAATAGTGTGCCCTGGTCCTCCCAGAAGCTCACATTGACACAATGGCTTTCCTTTGGTTTGTCTCTTTCCTCGCCTTCGTCAGCGCTGCCTATGGTAAGCATAGCAACTGTGTTCTCCTCTGCTGGTGGTTATCTATGGAAGCATATACCTGCCATAATGAAATTGTTAATGAAATCTTAACCCCAACCCTAACCCAGACTTTTGAATTGATTCAAAACCATGCTGAAGGTCAAGAATAGACTGCTGAACTGAGAGGGCACAGGAGTAGATATCAGCATAAACATGCAATTTTCAAATGTGCAAAGACAAACCAACATTATTTATGTAGATGGTAAACAGCAGTGGACTTAGAATCAAACCTATGGAACACCTTTAATAACATTGAGAAAACTAGACTGAACTGCAAAGTGTTACTTCAGTTAGTGACTCTTCCATCTCCTGTGTCCAGGCTGCGGCACCCCCGCCATCCCTCCAAAGGTGACTGGCTATGCCCGCATCGTCAACGGTGAGGAGGCTGTGCCCCACTCCTGGCCCTGGCAGGTGTCTCTGCAGGTGAGTCCCCATCTGTTCCACCTGGTCCATGTCATCCAGCCAAGCTGACACCAGCCAAGCTCTGTTGTCCTTTTTGTAATGATGATGAACACTGAAGGTTTAGGAATGTTGGCGGAAGTGTTTATAATGTAAGGATGTTAGAATGATTTGACCACCTGTATGCTGCTCTCCCCTTTGCCAGCAAACCAGCGGCTTCCACTTCTGTGGAGGTTCCCTGATCAACGAGAACTGGGTGGTTACTGCCGCTCACTGCAACGTCAGGTCAGGAACTATGTACACACACACACACACACACCGGCCCTCAGTGTGGGAGACTCCACCGAGTTGACAACATGGCCTGCTTCTGGATCCTCTCCTTCCCCGCCTTTGTTGGCACCACCTGTGCTGGAATCAGGAATGGACTATAGATGAACTGGTAGAGGTACTGACTGACTGCTGCTGTGTTTCAGGACCTACCACCGTGTGGTCATTGGAGAGCACGACAAGAGCAGCGGTGGCGCCTCTGAGAACATCCAGGTCATAACACCTTCTAAGGTACAGTACACACTCATACAGTCACACTCTTGTGCACAGCCTCACACACTCCCACTCATCCCATTACCCCCCCCCCCCCCCTCAAACCTTCCCCCCTTACCTTGTTAACCCCTCCCCCCCAGGTGTTCACCCACCCATCATGGAACCCCAGCACCATCAACAATGACATCGCCCTGATCAGGTTGTCCAAACCCGCTACCTTAAACACGAACGTGTCTCCTGTGTGTCTGGCCGAATCCGCCGACATCTTCTCCGCTGGCATGAAGTGTGTGACCTCCGGCTGGGGACTGACTCACCACTACAGTAAGAACCCAGACACACACACACACACACACACACACACACACACACACACACACACACACACACTTCCCCCCTCTATCCCACATAGAGCGATCAATATATTGGGAAAATGAATTAGCCATACACAATAGTATATTGGAAATACTTCTAAAACTTCTAACTCATAATTCCCCTTCCCACACAGACCCCTCCACCCCCAACAAGCTGCAGCAGGCTGCTCTGCCTCTGCTGTCCAACCAGCAGTGTAAGAACTACTGGGGCAGCAACATCTCCGACGTCATGATCTGCGCTGGTGGTGATGGAGCTACCTCATGCATGGTGAGACCATCTCTCTCTCTCTCTACCTCACAAAACTTCTCTCTCTTTTCTCTCTCTCTCTCTCTCTCTGAACTTCGATTCTCTCTTCCTTTGCCAATTTAATTCATTTCTAATTCATCCCACTGAGCCCACATTTGAGTTATTTTTTGTTTCTTCATCATACCCGTCACCCATCCATCTCTTCACCATCCATCTTTGTTTTTAATGTTGTTTGACACCTCTCTATCTCGTTCTTACCAACCCCACTCTCTTTCCTTCCTCTCTCTCTGCAGGGAGACTCTGGTGGCCCCCTGGTGTGTGAGAAGAACAATGTCTGGACCCTGGTTGGCATCGTCTCCTGGGGAAGCAGCCGTTGCTCCACCACTACCCCCGCCGTCTATGCCCGTGTCACTGAGCTGCGTTCCTGGGTGGACCAGACCCTCGCCACCTACTAAGAGCCACGAGCCGTGACCCCAGTCCTGACCCTAACCCTAACCTGCCCTGTCCTGAGCAGCATAACACCTGTGGTTTAGTCACTGAGAATGAGAACTTCACTCTTCTGTCTAAACTGGACACAGTGACAACCAATAAATTCAATAAAAACACATGAACATCAGTGCAGTTGTCCTGACTGGTTACTGTCTCTGTAGAGCCCCATCCCAGGGCTACTGTTGTTTCACTAAAGCCTCTACCTCGGGCATGCCACCTACACACACCAGGAGAGGGTGCTAGATGCATGTGCATGACTGAGCCATAGATGTTTCTGGTGCATCATTGTCTTTCTGTTCTGTCTCTGTAGCTCCTCCACCTAAGAGTTACTTCCCAGAACCATACCTACTATATTTATATAAACTATATTTATTGAACCATACCTACTATATTTATATAAACTATATTTATTGAACCATACCTACTATATTTATATAAACTATATTTATTGAACCATACCTACTATATTTATATAAACTATATTTATTGAACCATACCTACTATATTTATATAAACTATATTTATTGAACCATACCTACTATATTTATATAAACTATATTTATTGAACCATACCTACTATATTTATATATACTATATTTATTGAACCATACCTACTATATTTATATAAACTATATTTATTGAACCATACCTACTATATTTATATATACTATATTTATTGAACCATACATGCTATATTTATATATACTATATTTATTGAACCATACCTACTATATTTATATATACTATATTTATTGAACCATACCTACTATATTTATATATACTATATTTATTGAACCATACCTACTATATTTATATATACTATATTTATTGAACCATACATGCTATATTTATCTTTAAACGGCTCTGTTACTACCTATACACACACCTGCTGTTTACTGTGTTTGGTTTCTGGACTTTTAGGGTTAGGGTTTGACTAACATTTTTGGGCTTTTAAATTAAACATATTTTGCTATTGTTTCCTGAAAAATATAACTTGTAAATGAGCTTCGTTCTAACTGTTTCAGAACCAAAAATATCAGCTTGTTTTACTCCATTGTTTAAAAATAATGAAATTATAAACAAACACTTTATAACTTCAAAAAATGGTTCAAACAATAAGGTTTATCTCATGTATGACTGAAGGTCAGTGTGTACACCCCTCTGGTTGGGGAGAGGGGCTGTTTGTGATAGCCCAGCGATGATAAACACCTGACACCAGAGTGTTCAGTTTAAACTCAAGACTCAAAACTCACTTTTGTAACCTGGCTTACATACACAGTCATTTTAGAGCACATCATTTGTTACATATTAAAGATGCAATCCATAATTTGTTGTGGCCCACCACTTGTTTTGGTATCATGTTAAAAGATGGGGCTGGGGAAATGTAGTTCTTGAACACTCTTGAACACATTTCAAAGCTTAATAAAGATTTTAGGTTTTCTCACTTGCAATTTTATGAAATAAAAATTTAATTATTAACAATTAATAACGTTAAATTATTTCATTTTAACACATTAAGACAACAAAACACTGGAAAAAAATAAGTAAAACAATCTTATATTATGGGTTATGATGAGGTAAGACAGTACTAAATTTGTTTGTTTCAAATGTGTTCTTTGCGCCTGTACTTTACTTTTTTGGTTGCTGAGGGATGGGGCTGGACAAATGTAACCACTCTCAATTTCATAGACGGAGCTATGGATGAAAGGACTGAACATCCATGAGATCAAAATGATAGAATTAACCATGTTTTGAAGCAAAACAGTGTTTGTTTATAATTGCATTGTTTTCAAACAATGGAGTAAAACAAGCTTAAATGTTGGGTTCTGATTGGGTAAAACAGTAAGAACAAATATCATGACACATGTTCTTCAAGAAACAATGGCTAAATATAATTAAAGTCCAAATGTTTTTAAAGTCCAAAAACCAAACACAGTGAACAGCAGGTGTGTATGGGCAGTAACAGAGCCCTTTAAAGATAAATATAGCATGTATGGTTCAATAAATATAGTATATACTGTATAAATATAGTATGTATGGTTCTGGGAAGTAACTCTGCTGGAGGAGCTACAGAGACAGAGCATAAAAACAATAATGTACCAGAAACATCAATGGCTCTGTCATGCACATGCATCTAGCACCCTCTCCTGGTGTGTGTAGGTGTCATGCCCGAGGTAGAGGCTTTAGTGACACAACAGTAGCCCTGGGGTGGGGGCTCTACAGAGACAGTAACCAGTCAGGACATCAGCACTGATGTTCATGTGTTTTTATTGAAGGTTGTCGCTCTGTCCAGTTTAGACAGAAGAGTGAAGCTCTCAGTTCTCAGTGACTAAACCACAGGTGCTATGCTGCTCAGAACAGGGCAGGTTAGGGTAAGGGTCAGGACTGGGGTCACGGCTCGTGGCTCTTAGTAGGTGGCGAGGGTCTGGTCCACCCAGGAACGCAGCTCAGTGACACGGGCATAGACGGCGGGGGTGGTGGTGGAGCAACGGCTGCTTCCCCAGGAGACGATGCCAACCAGGGTCCAGACGTTGTCCTTCTCACACACCAGGGGGCCACCAGAGTCTCCCTGCAGAGAGAGAGGAAGGTGGGGAAAGGCAGGGGAGATGAAGGAAAGAGAGTGGGGTTGGTAAGAACGAGATAGAGAGGTGTCAAACAACATTAAAAACAGTAAAGAAGTTAAAAGGTTTAAGTGAAGAGATGGATGGGTGAGGGGTATGATGAAGAAATAAAAAATAACTCAAATGTGGGCTCAGTGGGATAAATTAGAAATGAATTAAATTGGCAAAGGAAGAGGGAATCGAAGTTCAGAGAGAGAGAGAGAGAAGTATTTTGAGAAGAGATCAAAGAGAGACAAGTTTTGAGAGGTAGAGAGAGAGAGAGAGGGTCTCACCATGCATGAGCTAGCTCCATCAGCACCAGCGCAGATCATGACGTCGGAGATGTTGCTGCCCCAGTAGTTCTTACACTCCTCGTTGGACAGCAAAGGCAGAGCAGCCTGCTGCAGCTTGTTGGGGGTGGAGGGGTCTGTGTGGGAAGGGGAATTATGAGTTTGAAATTTTAGAAGTATTTCCAATATACAATTTGTGCATGGCCAATTCATTTTCCCAATATATTGACCACTCTGTGAGGTAGTGATGGCAGTTTGACACTGAAGCTTCGATACGTGCTTCAAACACTGACCAACAATTTTATCGAAGCACTGCTTCAAAGCTTGCTTTGGTGCGAAAAAAATCACGTGACATATGACGTCCGAAGCAGCAACTGCTTCGTTGCCTGAATGAATCACCTGACTGGTTCGCGGTCCAATCAGGTGATTCACTGGCACTGCCTCGTCTCGATTCTGACAGGTGAAAGGTTGCGACAGTTTTGAATTTGAGTGCCTCAACACTTTATAACCGCTCTAAACAATGCACAATTTGTGGATTGTCGTAGTAGGTGCGTTGTTGCTGTTGAGTTGTTGGTATTGCGTTTGTATTCTCTGAGTGTTCTTCTTGTAATCTTTGAGTGTTCCCCATCCCACATAATCACCCCCTGCCATAGTTACACAAACACACCCAACCTATGCCATATTTTCCCCAGCACTCTCTCCTCAATAACACAATACACACATTCATCAATCTTTATTTGTAAATAGAACATGATATTCAGTCTTAGTGTGTGTGTGCATCAAAGAATTTCATCAAAGCAAAGATACTATAGCGAACGGCGTGGTAGAGCAGCTTGTCTTAAGCGGGTATCGAACTCGCAATCTTTCGCTTACAAACCGGCCGCGCTAGCCACAACACCAAGAGCGGTAACTCCCTTGGCGGAATTGCTAACGGGCCTTTCACAGGGTCGTTACAATACTTTAAATCCAAGGTTGATCAAAGCAAAGATGCTTCAGAACAAAAGATCTTTTCTACAAAAGTAAAGTAGTTTCTCCAACACTGCTCATTGAGGTGTGTGTGTGTGTGTGTTCGTGCGTGCGTGCGTGCGTGCGTGTAATTAAAAGCCTCCTGTCCACCAACTAGCCTGCCTAATTTGACTGCAGCCTTGCACTTCGCCAGGAGAGGTCACTGTAACTGAAGCTTCGAGTAATGAACCCATTTTCGAAACAATTGGCTCAAATGGTTCAGTGCTTCACAAAAGCTTCATTTGCCCATCACTACTGTGAGGGATAGAGGGGGGAAGCGTGTGTATGTCTGTGTCTGGATTCTTACTGTAGCGGTGAGTCAGTCCCCAGCCGGAGGTCACACACTTCATGCCAGCGGAGAAAATGTCGGCAGACTCGGCCAGACACACAGGAGACACGTTGGTGGTTTGGGTAGCGGGTGTGGACAACTTGATCAGGGCGATGTCGTTGTTGATGGTGCTGGGGTTCCATGATGGGTGGGTGAACACCTGGGGGGGGAGGGGTTAACAAGGTGAGAGGGGAAGGCTTGAGGGGTGGCGGGGAGGGGGGCGGATGAGTGGGAGTGTGTGACGCTGTGCACAAGAGTGTGACTGTATGAGTGTGTACTGTACCTGAGAAGGCCTTATGATCTGGATGTCCTCAGAGGCGCCACCACTGCTCTTGTCGTGCTCTCCAATGACCACACGGTGGTAGGTCCTGAAACATAGCAGCAGTCAGTCAGTACCTCTACCAGTTAATCTATAGTCCATTCCTGATTCCAGCACAGGTGGTGCCAACAAAGGCGGGGAAGGAGAGGATCCAGAAGCAGGCCATGTTGTCAACTTGGTGGAGTCTCCCACACTGAGGGCCGGTGTGTGTGTGTGTGTGTGTGTGTACATAGTTCCTGACCTGACGTTGCAGTGAGCGGCAGTAACCACCCAGTTCTCGTTGATCAGGGAACCTCCACAGAAGTGGAAGCCGCTGGTTTGCTGGCAAAGGGGAGAGCAGCATACAGGTGGTCAAAACATTCTAACATCCTTACATTATAAAACACTTATGCATGGGACTGAAGCGCCAATGTTCCCAAACCTTCAGTTTTCATCATCATTACAAAAAAGACAACAGAGCTTGGCTGTTGTCAGCTTGGCTGTATGACATGGACCAGGTGGAACAGATGGGGACTCACCTGCAGAGACACCTGCCAGGGCCAGGAGTGGGGCACAGCCTCCTCACCGTTGACGATGCGGGCATAGCCAGTCACCTGGGGAGAGATGGCGGGCATGCCGCAGCCTGGACACAAGAGATGGAAGAGTCACTTCGTGAAGTAACGCTTTGGCTTAACCTGTCATGTATTGTTTGTTCCATCAATTGAGGCAAGCCAGTAAAAAGCCCTCCATGGAGTCACAATAACTATATCTCTCACTTCTTTATATTTCTATAACTAGGCCATTAACCCTAAACCAAGCTACAGGTCTAAGTGATGTCAAAACCAATCCGACTTACAACAGAAACAAATGCTAGTGGGGAGTAGCTTGGGCTAAAGCTAGATCTACTGATTTTGGCTATCCTTCAGACAGCTTAGAAACACATGTATTGTCATGATTAAGAAGGCTAAATCAAGTTACTATTTAAACACTATCTCTGATTCTGGTAGTTATCCAACTCAATTTGAGAAAGTAGTTAAATCACTGAAACGCAATAGTTGATAAGAGGGGTTATCCCAGCGTTTTGAATAATTACCGCCCTTTCACAAGGTTTTCTTGCTGAGCTTAAATTATCAGAACTATCAATTCTCAGAAGCGGTCCTTTTTATCTGCCATCGGCCAGTCTGCCTGTAATTGGTTTCAAAATGACCTGCAGGATAGTACTCAGTAGATGGAGTTCAGTCTAGTTTTCTCAATGTTAATAAAGGTGTTCCACAAGGTTTGGTTCTAGGTCCACTGCTGTTTATCATCTACATCAATAATGTTGGTTTGTCCTTGAACAAATGTAAATTGAATGTTCATGCTGATGATAATGTTGTCTACTCCTGTGCCTCCTCAGTTCAGCAGGCTATTCTTGACCTTCAGCATGGTTTCGAATCAATTCAAACATTGCTAATTGGCCTGAAGCAGGTGCTGAATGAGGATAAAACTAAATGTATGTTTTTCTCTACATCCTGTTATATTGATTAGAATGATCTGCATATGTGTACCCTGAAAGGAGCGCAAATTGAACAAGTCCCACATTGTAAGTATCGGCCATTTGTATTGATGATAAACTGTAAAACGCACATTGAAAAACTGATCAGGAGTTTCAGAGTTAAACCTTTTTTTGTTGCATACAAATCAATCCTGCTTCACCTTTGAGAACAGGTGGAGGATTATCCAGGCAACTTGTCCTAAACGATGGTGACATAATTTACATTCACGCTAACAATTTCATTATGGCAGGTATATGCTTCCATAGATAACCACCAGCAGAGGAGAACACAGTTGCTATGCTTACCATAGGCAGCGCTGACGAAGGCGAGGAAAGAGACAAACCAAAGGAAAGCCATTGTGTCAATGTGAGCTTCTGGGAGGACCAGGGCACACTATTTATCCCTATGCCCTGTCCCTCATCTACCAATGAGACACTTTGGTTGGTCCAACACACCCCAGAATCCAGGTTCAAACATTAACCCTGGTGCTGGGAGGGAGGGTCTTTACATATGTGCCTTTACATTTGTGAAGGCGAAAAGAACACATTTAAAACAAACAAACTTTTTAGCAGACGCTTTCATCCAAAGTGACTTACAACAACTGCCTTACCTCCTTGATACATTGGTGATAGAGAAAGCTGCTTCCAATCTTTCTGAGGTTTATAATGAGGACCAATCTACTGTATATGGTCAAAAATATTTGATATTGTCAAAAGAATACTTGCAATCTCTAGATATCAGGGTCTTCCAACAGATGTGATGTGAAATATAATGTAGCAAACTATTCACCAGATGAAAAGTGATGATATTTATTTACTTACCTTTTTACTTCGGCCTATCTCAATGTACTATGCACATTTTTATTAAAGATTTTATTTAAATTGTTGTTGTTGTTTTTTTTGACTTGCCATCTATTTTGATGTTTTTGTTGCCTTAATGTGTTAAAATGAAATAATTTAATTTAATTTGTAAAAAAAAACAAAAAAAACACTGACTTTCCAAACAAACAATATACAATATATTTGAAATGTATTTAAAACATATTTTAAATCTTTATTAAGCTTTGAAATTAGTTCAAGAATTTTCAAGAACTGCATTTCCCCTGAACAACAAATTATGGATTGCATCTTTAATATGTAACAAATGATGTGCTCTAAAATGACTGTGTATGTAAGCCAGGTTACAAAAGTGAGTTTTGAGTCTTGAGTTTAAACGGAACACTCTGGTGTCAGGTGTTTATCATCGCTGGGCTATCACAAACTTCTCAGCCCTCTCACCAACCAGAGGGGTGTACACACTGACCTTCAGTCCTCAGTGGTCGTGTGTTCTGCAGTCAATACAAACCTTTCCCTATCTGTAGCCATCTACCGCCCCAGTTGCAGTGTACACCTGGTACATTTCTCTCCCTCCTTTGCAATATTTGAAACTATCTAAGGACCCTATTTTCCATGTACGTGATTGCAACAACGACTCTTTGAAAAACCCACCCAGTAAATCAAAATGTTCAACATTCGTCCTCAGGAATGGTTGATTTTTGTGCATTTAATCTTTCCAACATTTAATATACAGTACATAGTTGATCACAAAAAAAGAGAAATTTGATTAAAGTCTTCCAATTCAAATCCAGCGTGTCCGTATTTTGAGCGCCTTGGACATTGAATTAAAAATAGTTTTGCCTATCATCATTTCTCCGCCATTACTAAATATTTCTCAAAACTAGTTGGTATATCTACTTGAGTGGTGACAGACTATGGGCCGGTTTCACAAACAAGGTTCAAGCCTAGTCCTAGACTAAAAAAAAAGGATAAATAGTGTGCCCTGGTCCTCTTATTCCATAGGGATAAATCATGTGCCTTTCGTTAATCTCTTGCCTTGCCGTTGTCATTGCTGCCTATGGTAAGCATAGAAACTGTGTTCTCCTCTGCTGGTGGTTATCTATGGAAGCATATACCTGCCATAATGAAATCATTAGTGTGCATGTAAATTGTGTCACCATAGTCGAGACAGGGAAGAGTGATGCCTGGACAATCCTCCTCCTATTGTCAAAGGTGAAGCAGGATTTATTTGTATACAAAAAAACAAGTGTAACTCCTGATCAGTTTTTCAACATGTGTTTTCCAGTTTATCATCAATCCAAATGTCCAGGTTCTTATAATGTAGGACTTGTTCAATTCTGGTTGCTTTCGGGGTACAAATATGCAGATCATTGTCATCAGTATAACAGGATGTAGAGAAAAACATACATTTAGTTTTGTCCTCATTCAGCACCTTTTTAATAGAATCAAAACCATGCTGAAGGCCAAGAACAGCCTGCTGAACTGGGGAGGCACAGGAGTAGACAACAGTATCATCAGTATAAACATGCAATTTACAATTGTTCAAAGATAAACCAACATTATTGATGTAGATGATAAACAGCATTAGACCTAGAATCAGAATCAGAATCACAATAACAATCACAATCAGAATTCCATGTATATTTGCACATACAGAAAATTGACTTGGTGAGGTTGGTGGGAACTGAGGCATGCAAAAAGGGTGAATACACAGGTACTATATTTTGAAAATGAATTGACTATGCACCCTAGTATATTGTATTGGAAAAACTTCTCATACTTATAAACCCAGGACCCCCTTCCCCCACAGCCATGTTTACCCCAACAAGCTGCAGCAGGCTCCTCTGCCTCTGCTGTCCAACAAGCAGTGCAAGAGGTCTATCAACTTTCTCTCTTCTCCTCACAATACTTCTCTTTATATATATACTTCTATTCTCTCTTCCTTTCCTAATTTGATTCAGTTCATATTTAGTTGATTCAGTTCTTAACCTGGTGACCTCAGGTTGGATGGGGAGCATCGGTGCACAGCTATTTTCAGATCTCTCCAGAGATGTCCGATTGGGTTAAAGTACGGGCTCTAGCTGGGCCACTCAAGTACATTCAGAGCCTTGTCCCAAAGCCACTCCTGCGTTGTCTTGGTTGTGTGCTTAGTGTCGTTGTCCTGTTGGAAGGAGAACCTTCGCCCTTGTCTGAGGTACTGAGTGCTCTGGAGCAGGTTTTCATCAAGGATCTCTCTGTACTTTGCTCTGTTCATCTACCCTCAATCCTGACTAATCTCCCAGTCCCAGCCGCTGAAAAACACACCCACAACATGATGCTGTCACCACCATGCTTCAATGGCATTGGTCAGGTGATTAGCCTGGTTTCCTCCAGATGTGACGCTTGGCATTCAGGCCAAAAAGTGCAATTTTGGTTTCATCAGACCAGAGAATCTTGTTTCTCATGGTTTGGGAGTCCTTTAGGTGCCTTTTGGCAAATTCCAATTGGGCTGTCATGTGCTTTTTACTGAGAAGTGGGTTCCAACTGGCCACTCTACCATAAAGGCCTGATTGGTGGAGTGCTACAGAGATGGTTGTCATTCTAGATGGTTCTCCTATCTCCACAGAGGAACTCTGGAGCTCTATCAGAGTGACCATTGGGTTCTTGGTCACTTCTCTGACAATGGCCCTTCTCCCCCTATTGCTCAGTTTGGCCGTGCAGCCAGCTCTAGGAAGAGTCTTGGTGGTTTCAAACTTTTTCCATTTAAGAATGATGGTGTCTACTGTGTTCTTGGGGACCTTCAACACTACAGACATTTTTTTGTACCCTTCCCCAGATCTGTCCCTCGACACAATCCTGTCTCGGAGGTCTACGGTCAGTTCCTTCGACCTCATAGCCTGGTTTTTGCTCTGATATGCACTGTCAACTGTGGTACCTTATATAGACAGGTGTGTGCCATTCCAAATCATGTCCAATCAATTGAATTTACCACAGGTGGACTCCAATCAAGTCGTAGAAACATCTCAAGGATGATCAATGGAAACAGGATGCACCTGAGCTACATTTCGAGTGTCATAGCAAAGGTTCTGAATAGTTATATAAATATCATTGTAACAAAGTCCGTTGTACACAGAGGCAGACGCAGCGTTATCGTAAGGGAACAACTCTCCCGTTTATTCATATAGTTCGTCAGTTTGACTTTTCAGTCTTTCAATACACTCGGCGACTTTCCAGTCGCCCTTTCTCTCTTTCGCCACTCGCCGTTCCCAGCTCTCCTCGCCTACTGAAATGGCAGAAGCACACACATCTTAAACATTCGCCGACGAGACTTCATTTGCAGCAGGTGTGCAACAAAGTCTCGCCGACACAACCCCGGCCACGGTCCTGTAGCTCCCTCTACAGGCCGAACGCTGCATGTCCCCCAACAATCATATTTCAGTTTTTTATTTTTAATAAATTAGCAAACATTTCCAAAAACCTGTTTTCGCTTTGTCATTATGGGGTATTGTGTGTAGATTGATAAGAAAAACTATTAATTGAATCCATTTTAGAATAAGGCAGGTAACATAACAAAATGTGGAAAAAGTGAAGGGGTCTGAATACTTTCTGAATGCACTGTATACATTTTTTTATGCATGGTTCTGGGAAGTAACTCTTTGCTGGACGAGCTACAGAGACAGAACAGAAAGACAATGATGTACCAGAAACATCAATGGCTCTGCTAGATGCACATGCATCTAGCACCCTCTCCTGGTGTGTGTAGGTGGCACGCCAGAGGTAGAAGCTTTAGTGACACAACAGTAGCCCTGGGGTGGGGGCTCTACAGAGACAACAGTAGCCCTGGTGTGGGGGCTCTACAGAGACAACAGTAGCCCTGGGGTGGTGGCACAACAGAGACAACAGTAGCCCTGGGGTGGTGGCACAACAGAGACAACAGTAGCCCTGGGGTGGTGGCACAACAGAGACAGTAACCAGTCAGGACAACTACACTGATGTTCATGTGTTTTTATTGAAGGTTGTCGCTGTGTCCAGTTTAGACAGAAGAGTGATGTTCTCAGTTCTCAGTGACTAAACCACAGGTGTTATGCTGCTCAGGACAGGGCAGGTTAGGGTTAGGGTCAGGGCTGGGGTCACGGCTCGTGGCTCTTAGTAGGTGGCAAGGGTCTGGTCCACCCAGGCACGCAGCTCAGTGACACGGGCATAGACGGCGGGGGTGGTGGTGGAGCAACGGCTGCTTCCCCAGGAGACGATGCCAACCAGGGTCCAGACGTTGTCCTTCTCACACACCAGGGGGCCACCAGAGTCTCCCTGCAGAGAGAGAGGAAGGTGGGGAAAGGCAGGGGAGATGAAGGAAAGAGAGTGGGGTTGGTAAGAACGAGATAGAGAGGTGTCAAACAACATTAAAAACAGTAAAGAAGTTAAAAGGTTTAAGTGAAGAGATGGATGGGTGACGGGTATGATGAAGAAACAAAAAATAACTCAAATGTGGGCTCAGTGGGATAAATTAGAAATGAATTAAATTGGCAAAGGAAGAGAGAATCGAAGTTGAGAGAGAGAGAGAGAAGTATTTTGAGAAGAGAGCAAAGAGAGAGAAGTTTTGTGAGGTAGAGAGAGAGAGATGGTCTCACCATGCATGAGCTAGCTCCATCAGCACCAGCGCAGATCATGACGTTGGTGATGTTGCTGCCCCAGTACTTCTTACACTGCTGGTTGGACAGCAGAGGCAGAGCAGCCTGCTGCAGCTTGTTGGGGCTGGAGGAGCCTGTGTGGGAAGGGGAATTATAAGTTTGAAATTTTAGAAGTATTTCCAATATACAATTGTGCATGGCCAATTCATTTTCCCAATATATTGACCACTCTGTGAAGGATAGAGGGGGGAAGCGTGTGTCTGTGTTTGGATTCTTACTGTTGTGGCGAGTCAGTCCCCAGCCGGAAGTCACACACTTCATGCCAGCGGAGAAGATGTCGGCAGACTCGGCCAGACACACAGGAGACACGTTGGTGGTTTGGGTAGCGGGTGTGGACAACTTGATCAGGGCGATGTCGTTGTTGGTGGTGCTGGGGTTCCATGATGGGTGGGTGAACACCTGGAGGGGGAGGGGTTAACAAGGTGAGGGGGGAAGGCTTGAGGGGTGGCGGGGAGGGGGGCGGATGAGTGGGAGTGTGTGACGATGTGCACAAAAGTGTGACTGTTTGAGTGTGTACTGTACCTGAGAAGGTGTTATGACCTGGATGTCCTCAGAGGCGCCACCGCTGCTCTTGTCGTGCTCTCCAATGACCACACGGTGGTAGGTCCTGAAACACAGCAGAATTCAGTCAGTACCTCTACCAGTTCATCTTTTGTCCATTCCTGATTCCAGCACAGGTGGTGCCAACAAAGGCAGGGAAGGAGAGGATCCAGAACCAGGCCATGTTGTCAACTTGGTGGAGTCTCCCACACTGAAGGCCGGTGTGTGTGTGTGTGTGTGTGTGTGTACATAGTTCCTGACCTGACATTGCAGTGAGCGGCAGTAACCACCCAGTTCTCGTTGATTAGGGAACCTCCACAGAAGTGGAAGCCGCTGGATCGCTGGCAAAGGGGAGAGCAGCATACAGGTGGTCAAAACATTCTAACATCCTTACATTATAAAACACTTACGCATGGGACTGAAGCGCCAATGTTCCCAAAACTTCAGTTTTCATCATCATTACAAAAAGTACAACAGAGCTTGGCTGGTGTCAGCTTGGCTGTATGACATGGACCAGGTGGAACAGGTGGGGACTCACCTGCAGAGACACCTGCCAGGGCCAGGAGTGGGGCACAGCCTCCTCACCGTTGACGATGCGGGCATAGCCAGTCACCTGGGGAGAGATGGCGGGCATGCCGCAGCCTGGACACAGGAGATGGAAGAGTCACTTCGTGAAGTAACGCTTTGGCTTAACCTATCATGTATTGTTTGTTCCACCAATTGAGGCAAGCCAGTAAAAAGCCCTCCATGGAGTCACAATAACTATATCTCTCACTTCTTTATATTTCTATAACTAAGCCATTAACCCTAAACCAAGCTACAGGTCTAAGTGATGTCCAAACCAATCCGACTTACAACAGAAACAAATGCTAGTGGGGAGTAGCTTGGGCTAAGGCTAGATCTACTGATTTTGGCTATCCTTCAGACAGCTTAGAAACACATGTATTGTCATGATTAAGAAGGCTAAATCAAGTTACTATTTAAACACTATCTCTGATTCTGGTAGTTATCCAACTCAATTTGAGAAAGTAGTTAAATTACTGAAATGCAATAGTTGATAAGAGGGGTTATCCCAGCGTTTTGAATAATTACCGCCCTTTCACAAGGTTTTCTTGCTAAGCTTAAATTATCAGAACTATCAATTCTCAGAAGCGGTCCTTTTTTATCTGCCATCGGCCAGTCTGCCTGTAATTGGTTTCAAAATGACCTGCAGGATGACCTGCAGGATCAGTAGATGGAGTTTAGTCTAGTTTTCTCAATGTTAATAAAGGTGTTCTGCAAGGTTTGATTCTAGGTCCACTGCTGTTTATCATCTACATCAATAATGTTGGTTTGTCCTTGAACAAATGTAAATTGCATGTTTATGCTGATGATAATGTTATCTACTCCTGTGCCTCCTCAGTTCAGCAGGCTATTCTTGACCTTCAGCATGGTTTCGAATCAATTCAAACATTGCTAATTGGCCTGAAGCAGGTGCTGAATGAGGATAAAACTAAATGTATGTTTTTCTCTACATCCTGTTATATTGATTAGAATGATCTGCATATGTGTACCCTGAAAGGAGCGCAAATTGAACAAGTCCCACATTGTAATTATCGGGCATTTGTATTGATGATAAACTGTAAAACGCACATTGAAAAACTGACCAGGAGTTTCAGAGTTAAACCTTTTTTTGTTGCATACAAATCAATCCTGCTTCACCTTTGAGAATAGGTGGAGGATTATCCAGGCAACTTGTCCTAAACGATAGTGACATAATTTACATTCACGCTAACAATTTCATTATGGCAGGTATATGCTTCCATAGATAACCACCAGCAGAGGAGAACACAGTTGCTATGCTTACCATAGGCAGCGCTGACGAAGGCGAGGAAAGAGACAAACCAAAGGAAAGCCATTGTGTCAATGTGAGCTTCTGGGAGGACCAGGGCACACTATTTATCCCTATGCCCTGTCCCTCATCTACCAATGAGACACTTTGGTTGGTCCAACACACCCCAGAGTCCAGGTTCAAACATTAACCCTGGTGCTGGGAGGGAGGGTCTTTACATATGTGCCTTTACATTTGTGAAGGCGCAAAGAACACTTTTAAAACAAACAAACTTAGTACATTTACATTGTTGACATTTAGCAGACGCTTTAATTCAAAGTGACTTACAACAACTGCCTTACCTCCTTGATACATTGGTGATGGAGAAAGCTGCTTCCAATCTTTCTGAGGTTTATAACGAAGACCAATCTACTCTATATGGTCAAAAATATTTGATATTGTCAAAAAAATACTTGCAATCTCTAGATATCAGGGTCTTCCAACAGATGTGATGTGAAATATAATGTAGCAAACTATTCACCAGATGAAAAGTGATGATATTTATTTACTTACCTTTTTACTTCGGCCTATCTCAATGTACTATGCACATTTTTATTAAATATTTTATTTAAATTGTTATTGTTGTTTTTTTGACTTGCCATCTATATTTATGTTTTTGTTGCCTTAATGTGTTAAAATGAAATAATTCAATTTAATTTGTAAAAAAAAAAAAACTGTCTTTCCAAACAAACAATATACAATATATTTGAAATGTATTTAAAACATATTTCAAATCTTTATTAAGCTTTGAAATTAGTTCAAGAAATGTCAAGAACTGCATTTCCCCTGAATAACAAATTATGGATTGCATCTTTAATATGTTACAAATGATGTGCTCTAAAATGACTGTGTATGTAAACCAGTTTACAAAAGTGAGTTTTGAGTCTTGAGTTTAAACGGAACACTCTGGTGTCAGGTGTTTATCATCTCTGGGCTATCACAAACTTCTCAGCCCTCTCACCAACCAGAGGGATGTACACACTGACCTTCAGTCTTCAGTGGTCGTGTGTTCTGTACTCAATACAACCCTTTCCCTATCTGTAGCCATCTACCGCCCCAGTTGCAGTGTACACCTGGTACATTTCTCCTCCTCCTTTGCAATATTTGAAACTATCTAAGGACCCTATTTTCCATGTACGTGATTGCAACAACGACTCTTTGAAAAACCCACCTAGTAAATCAAAATGTTCAACATTCGTCCTCAGGAATGGTTGATTTCGATTTGATTTCGAGTTGATATTCATATTGTGCATTTAATCTTTCCAACATTTAATGTACAGCACATAGTTGATCACAATAAAAGAGAAATTGTATTAAAGTCTTCCAATTCAAATCCAGCGTGTCCATATTTTGAGCACCTTGGACATTGAATTAAAAATAGTTTTGCCTATTATCATTTCTCTGCCATTACTAAATATTTCTCAAAACTAGTTGGTATATCTACTTGAGTGGTGACAGACTATGGGCCGGTTTCACAAACAAGGCTTTAAGCCTAGTCCTAGACTAAAAAAAGGGATAAATAGTGTGCCCTGGTCCTCTTATTCCATAGGGATAAATCATGTGCCTTTGGTTAATCTCTTGCCTTGCCGTTGTCATTGCTGCCTATGGTAAGCATAGCAACTGTGATCATTTCTGCTGGTGGTTATCTATGGAAGCATATACCTGCCATAATGAAATCATTAGTGTGCATGTAAATTGTGTCACCATAGTCGAGGACAGGGAAGAGTGATGCCTGGACAATCCTCCTCCTGTTGTCAAAGGTGAAGCAGGACTTATTTGTATACAAAAAAACAAGTGTAACTCCTGATCAGTTTTTCAACATGTGTTTTCCAGTTTATCATCAATCCAAATGTCCAGGTTCTTATAATGTAGGACTTGTTCAATTCTGGTTGCTTTCGGGGTACAAATATGCAGATCATTGTCATCAATATAACAAGATGTAGAGAAAAACATACATTTAGTTTTGTCCTCATTCAGCACCTTTTGAATGGAATCAAAACCATGCTGAAAGCCAAGAACAGCCTGCTGAACTGAGGAGGCACAGGAGTAGATAACAGTATTATCAGTATAAACATGTAATTTACAATTGTTCAAGGATAAATCAACATTATTGATGTAGATGGTAAACAGCAGTAGACCTAGAATCAGAATCAGAATCACAATAACAATCACAATCAGAATTCCATGTATATTTGCACATACAGAAAATTGACTTGGTGAGGTCGGTGGGAACCGAGGCATGCATGCATGCATGCACACGCAAAAACACACACACACACACCCTCAATCCCACAAAAAGGGTCAGTATACAGGTACTGTATTTTGAAAATGAATTGACTAGGGACACTAGTATATTGTATAGGAAAAACCTCTCATACTTATCAACCCAATACCCCCATGTTTACCCCAACAAGCTGCAGCAGGCTGCTCTGCCTCTGCTGTCCAACAAGCAGTGCAAGAGGTCTACCATCTTTCTCTCTTCTCCTCAAAATACTTCTCTTTATATATATACTTCCATTCTCTCTTCCTTTCCTAATTTGATTCAGTTCAAATTTAGTTGATTCAGTTCTTAACCTGGTTACCTCAGGTTGGATGGGGAGCATCGGTGCACAGCTATTTTCAGATCTCTCCAGAGATGTCCGATTGGGTTAAAGTGCGGGCTCTAGCTGGGCCACTCAAGGACATTCAGAGCCTTGTCCCGAAGCCACTCCTGCGTTGTCTTGGTTGTGTGCTTAGTGTCGTTGTCCTGTTGGAAGGAGAACCTTCACCCCTGTCTGAGGTACTGAGCGCTCTGGAGCAGGTTTTCATCAAGGATCTCTCTGTACTTTGCTCTGTTCATCTTCCCTCAATCCTGACTAATCTCCCAGTCCCAGCCGCTGAAAAACACACCCACAACATGATGCTGTCACCACCATGCTTCAATGGCATTGGTCAGGTGATTAGCCTGGTTTCCTCCAGATGTGACGCTTGGCATTCAGGCCAAAAAGTGCAATTTTGGTTTCATCAGACCAGAGAATCTTGTTTCTCATGGTTTGGGAGTCCTTTAGGTGCCTTTTGGCAAATTCCAATTGGGCTGTCATGTGCTTTTTACTGAGAAGTGGGTTCCAACTGGCCACTCTACCATAAAGGCCTGATTGGTGGAGTGCTACAGAGATGGTTGTCATTCTAGATGGTTCTCCTATCTCCACAGAGGAACTCTGGAGCTCTATCAGAGTGACCATTGGGTTCTTGGTCACTTCTCTGACAATGGCCCTTCTCCCCCTATTGCTCAGTTTGGCCGTGCAGCCAGCTCTAGGAAGAGTCTTGGTGGTTTCAAACTTTTTCCATTTAAGAATGACGGTGTCTACTGTGTTCTTGGGGACCTTCAACACTGCAGACATTTTTTTGTACTCTTCCCCAGATCTGTCCCTCGACACAATCCTGTCTCGGAGGTCTACGGTCAGTTCCTTCGACCTCATGGCCTACAAGGCAGACGCAGCGTTATCGTAAGGGAACAACTCTCCCGTTTATTCATATAGTTCGTCAGTTTGACTTTTCAGTCTTTCAATACACTCGGCGACTTTCCAGTCGCCCTTTCTCTCTTTCGCCACTCGCCGTTCCCAGCTCTCCTCGCCTACTGAAATGGCAGAAGCACACACATCTTAAACATTCGCCGACGAGACTTCATTTGCAGCAGGTGTGCAACAAAGTCTCGCCGACACAACCCCGGCCACGGTCCTGTAGCTCCCTCTACAGGCCGAACGCTGCATGTCCCCCAACAATCATATTTCAGTTTTTTATTTTTAATAAATTAGCAAACATTTCCAAAAACCTGTTTTCGCTTTGTCATTATGGGGTATTGTGTGTAGATTGATAAGAAAAACTATTAATTGAATCCATTTTAGAATAAGGCAGGTAACATAACAAAATGTGGAAAAAGTGAAGGGGTCTGAATACTTTCTGAATGCACTGTATACATTTTTTTATGCATGGTTCTGGGAAGTAACTCTTTGCTGGACGAGCTACAGAGACAGAACAGAAAGACAATGATGTACCAGAAACATCAATGGCTCTGCTAGATGCACATGCATCTAGCACCCTCTCCTGGTGTGTGTAGGTGGCACGCCAGAGGTAGAAGCTTTAGTGACACAACAGTAGCCCTGGGGTGGGGGCTCTACAGAGACAACAGTAGCCCTGGTGTGGGGGCTCTACAGAGACAACAGTAGCCCTGGGGTGGTGGCACAACAGAGACAACAGTAGCCCTGGGGTGGTGGCACAACAGAGACAACAGTAGCCCTGGGGTGGTGGCACAACAGAGACAGTAACCAGTCAGGACAACTACACTGATGTTCATGTGTTTTTATTGAAGGTTGTCGCTGTGTCCAGTTTAGACAGAAGAGTGATGTTCTCAGTTCTCAGTGACTAAACCACAGGTGTTATGCTGCTCAGGACAGGGCAGGTTAGGGTTAGGGTCAGGGCTGGGGTCACGGCTCGTGGCTCTTAGTAGGTGGCAAGGGTCTGGTCCACCCAGGCACGCAGCTCAGTGACACGGGCATAGACGGCGGGGGTGGTGGTGGAGCAACGGCTGCTTCCCCAGGAGACGATGCCAACCAGGGTCCAGACGTTGTCCTTCTCACACACCAGGGGGCCACCAGAGTCTCCCTGCAGAGAGAGAGGAAGGTGGGGAAAGGCAGGGGAGATGAAGGAAAGAGAGTGGGGTTGGTAAGAACGAGATAGAGAGGTGTCAAACAACATTAAAAACAGTAAAGAAGTTAAAAGGTTTAAGTGAAGAGATGGATGGGTGACGGGTATGATGAAGAAACAAAAAATAACTCAAATGTGGGCTCAGTGGGATAAATTAGAAATGAATTAAATTGGCAAAGGAAGAGAGAATCGAAGTTGAGAGAGAGAGAGAGAAGTATTTTGAGAAGAGAGCAAAGAGAGAGAAGTTTTGTGAGGTAGAGAGAGAGAGATGGTCTCACCATGCATGAGCTAGCTCCATCAGCACCAGCGCAGATCATGACGTTGGTGATGTTGCTGCCCCAGTACTTCTTACACTGCTGGTTGGACAGCAGAGGCAGAGCAGCCTGCTGCAGCTTGTTGGGGCTGGAGGAGCCTGTGTGGGAAGGGGAATTATAAGTTTGAAATTTTAGAAGTATTTCCAATATACAATTGTGCATGGCCAATTCATTTTCCCAATATATTGACCACTCTGTGAAGGATAGAGGGGGGAAGCGTGTGTCTGTGTTTGGATTCTTACTGTTGTGGCGAGTCAGTCCCCAGCCGGAAGTCACACACTTCATGCCAGCGGAGAAGATGTCGGCAGACTCGGCCAGACACACAGGAGACACGTTGGTGGTTTGGGTAGCGGGTGTGGACAACTTGATCAGGGCGATGTCGTTGTTGGTGGTGCTGGGGTTCCATGATGGGTGGGTGAACACCTGGAGGGGGAGGGGTTAACAAGGTGAGGGGGGAAGGCTTGAGGGGTGGCGGGGAGGGGGGCGGATGAGTGGGAGTGTGTGACGATGTGCACAAAAGTGTGACTGTTTGAGTGTGTACTGTACCTGAGAAGGTGTTATGACCTGGATGTCCTCAGAGGCGCCACCGCTGCTCTTGTCGTGCTCTCCAATGACCACACGGTGGTAGGTCCTGAAACACAGCAGAATTCAGTCAGTACCTCTACCAGTTCATCTTTTGTCCATTCCTGATTCCAGCACAGGTGGTGCCAACAAAGGCAGGGAAGGAGAGGATCCAGAACCAGGCCATGTTGTCAACTTGGTGGAGTCTCCCACACTGAAGGCCGGTGTGTGTGTGTGTGTGTGTGTGTGTACATAGTTCCTGACCTGACATTGCAGTGAGCGGCAGTAACCACCCAGTTCTCGTTGATTAGGGAACCTCCACAGAAGTGGAAGCCGCTGGATCGCTGGCAAAGGGGAGAGCAGCATACAGGTGGTCAAAACATTCTAACATCCTTACATTATAAAACACTTACGCATGGGACTGAAGCGCCAATGTTCCCAAAACTTCAGTTTTCATCATCATTACAAAAAGTACAACAGAGCTTGGCTGGTGTCAGCTTGGCTGTATGACATGGACCAGGTGGAACAGGTGGGGACTCACCTGCAGAGACACCTGCCAGGGCCAGGAGTGGGGCACAGCCTCCTCACCGTTGACGATGCGGGCATAGCCAGTCACCTGGGGAGAGATGGCGGGCATGCCGCAGCCTGGACACAGGAGATGGAAGAGTCACTTCGTGAAGTAACGCTTTGGCTTAACCTATCATGTATTGTTTGTTCCACCAATTGAGGCAAGCCAGTAAAAAGCCCTCCATGGAGTCACAATAACTATATCTCTCACTTCTTTATATTTCTATAACTAAGCCATTAACCCTAAACCAAGCTACAGGTCTAAGTGATGTCCAAACCAATCCGACTTACAACAGAAACAAATGCTAGTGGGGAGTAGCTTGGGCTAAGGCTAGATCTACTGATTTTGGCTATCCTTCAGACAGCTTAGAAACACATGTATTGTCATGATTAAGAAGGCTAAATCAAGTTACTATTTAAACACTATCTCTGATTCTGGTAGTTATCCAACTCAATTTGAGAAAGTAGTTAAATTACTGAAATGCAATAGTTGATAAGAGGGGTTATCCCAGCGTTTTGAATAATTACCGCCCTTTCACAAGGTTTTCTTGCTAAGCTTAAATTATCAGAACTATCAATTCTCAGAAGCGGTCCTTTTTTATCTGCCATCGGCCAGTCTGCCTGTAATTGGTTTCAAAATGACCTGCAGGATGACCTGCAGGATCAGTAGATGGAGTTTAGTCTAGTTTTCTCAATGTTAATAAAGGTGTTCTGCAAGGTTTGATTCTAGGTCCACTGCTGTTTATCATCTACATCAATAATGTTGGTTTGTCCTTGAACAAATGTAAATTGCATGTTTATGCTGATGATAATGTTATCTACTCCTGTGCCTCCTCAGTTCAGCAGGCTATTCTTGACCTTCAGCATGGTTTCGAATCAATTCAAACATTGCTAATTGGCCTGAAGCAGGTGCTGAATGAGGATAAAACTAAATGTATGTTTTTCTCTACATCCTGTTATATTGATTAGAATGATCTGCATATGTGTACCCTGAAAGGAGCGCAAATTGAACAAGTCCCACATTGTAATTATCGGGCATTTGTATTGATGATAAACTGTAAAACGCACATTGAAAAACTGACCAGGAGTTTCAGAGTTAAACCTTTTTTTGTTGCATACAAATCAATCCTGCTTCACCTTTGAGAATAGGTGGAGGATTATCCAGGCAACTTGTCCTAAACGATAGTGACATAATTTACATTCACGCTAACAATTTCATTATGGCAGGTATATGCTTCCATAGATAACCACCAGCAGAGGAGAACACAGTTGCTATGCTTACCATAGGCAGCGCTGACGAAGGCGAGGAAAGAGACAAACCAAAGGAAAGCCATTGTGTCAATGTGAGCTTCTGGGAGGACCAGGGCACACTATTTATCCCTATGCCCTGTCCCTCATCTACCAATGAGACACTTTGGTTGGTCCAACACACCCCAGAGTCCAGGTTCAAACATTAACCCTGGTGCTGGGAGGGAGGGTCTTTACATATGTGCCTTTACATTTGTGAAGGCGCAAAGAACACTTTTAAAACAAACAAACTTAGTACATTTACATTGTTGACATTTAGCAGACGCTTTAATTCAAAGTGACTTACAACAACTGCCTTACCTCCTTGATACATTGGTGATGGAGAAAGCTGCTTCCAATCTTTCTGAGGTTTATAACGAAGACCAATCTACTCTATATGGTCAAAAATATTTGATATTGTCAAAAAAATACTTGCAATCTCTAGATATCAGGGTCTTCCAACAGATGTGATGTGAAATATAATGTAGCAAACTATTCACCAGATGAAAAGTGATGATATTTATTTACTTACCTTTTTACTTCGGCCTATCTCAATGTACTATGCACATTTTTATTAAATATTTTATTTAAATTGTTATTGTTGTTTTTTTGACTTGCCATCTATATTTATGTTTTTGTTGCCTTAATGTGTTAAAATGAAATAATTCAATTTAATTTGTAAAAAAAAAAAAACTGTCTTTCCAAACAAACAATATACAATATATTTGAAATGTATTTAAAACATATTTCAAATCTTTATTAAGCTTTGAAATTAGTTCAAGAAATGTCAAGAACTGCATTTCCCCTGAATAACAAATTATGGATTGCATCTTTAATATGTTACAAATGATGTGCTCTAAAATGACTGTGTATGTAAACCAGTTTACAAAAGTGAGTTTTGAGTCTTGAGTTTAAACGGAACACTCTGGTGTCAGGTGTTTATCATCTCTGGGCTATCACAAACTTCTCAGCCCTCTCACCAACCAGAGGGATGTACACACTGACCTTCAGTCTTCAGTGGTCGTGTGTTCTGTACTCAATACAACCCTTTCCCTATCTGTAGCCATCTACCGCCCCAGTTGCAGTGTACACCTGGTACATTTCTCCTCCTCCTTTGCAATATTTGAAACTATCTAAGGACCCTATTTTCCATGTACGTGATTGCAACAACGACTCTTTGAAAAACCCACCTAGTAAATCAAAATGTTCAACATTCGTCCTCAGGAATGGTTGATTTCGATTTGATTTCGAGTTGATATTCATATTGTGCATTTAATCTTTCCAACATTTAATGTACAGCACATAGTTGATCACAATAAAAGAGAAATTGTATTAAAGTCTTCCAATTCAAATCCAGCGTGTCCATATTTTGAGCACCTTGGACATTGAATTAAAAATAGTTTTGCCTATTATCATTTCTCTGCCATTACTAAATATTTCTCAAAACTAGTTGGTATATCTACTTGAGTGGTGACAGACTATGGGCCGGTTTCACAAACAAGGCTTTAAGCCTAGTCCTAGACTAAAAAAAGGGATAAATAGTGTGCCCTGGTCCTCTTATTCCATAGGGATAAATCATGTGCCTTTGGTTAATCTCTTGCCTTGCCGTTGTCATTGCTGCCTATGGTAAGCATAGCAACTGTGATCATTTCTGCTGGTGGTTATCTATGGAAGCATATACCTGCCATAATGAAATCATTAGTGTGCATGTAAATTGTGTCACCATAGTCGAGGACAGGGAAGAGTGATGCCTGGACAATCCTCCTCCTGTTGTCAAAGGTGAAGCAGGACTTATTTGTATACAAAAAAACAAGTGTAACTCCTGATCAGTTTTTCAACATGTGTTTTCCAGTTTATCATCAATCCAAATGTCCAGGTTCTTATAATGTAGGACTTGTTCAATTCTGGTTGCTTTCGGGGTACAAATATGCAGATCATTGTCATCAATATAACAAGATGTAGAGAAAAACATACATTTAGTTTTGTCCTCATTCAGCACCTTTTGAATGGAATCAAAACCATGCTGAAAGCCAAGAACAGCCTGCTGAACTGAGGAGGCACAGGAGTAGATAACAGTATTATCAGTATAAACATGTAATTTACAATTGTTCAAGGATAAATCAACATTATTGATGTAGATGGTAAACAGCAGTAGACCTAGAATCAGAATCAGAATCACAATAACAATCACAATCAGAATTCCATGTATATTTGCACATACAGAAAATTGACTTGGTGAGGTCGGTGGGAACCGAGGCATGCATGCATGCATGCACACGCAAAAACACACACACACACACCCTCAATCCCACAAAAAGGGTCAGTATACAGGTACTGTATTTTGAAAATGAATTGACTAGGGACACTAGTATATTGTATAGGAAAAACCTCTCATACTTATCAACCCAATACCCCCATGTTTACCCCAACAAGCTGCAGCAGGCTGCTCTGCCTCTGCTGTCCAACAAGCAGTGCAAGAGGTCTACCATCTTTCTCTCTTCTCCTCAAAATACTTCTCTTTATATATATACTTCCATTCTCTCTTCCTTTCCTAATTTGATTCAGTTCAAATTTAGTTGATTCAGTTCTTAACCTGGTTACCTCAGGTTGGATGGGGAGCATCGGTGCACAGCTATTTTCAGATCTCTCCAGAGATGTCCGATTGGGTTAAAGTGCGGGCTCTAGCTGGGCCACTCAAGGACATTCAGAGCCTTGTCCCGAAGCCACTCCTGCGTTGTCTTGGTTGTGTGCTTAGTGTCGTTGTCCTGTTGGAAGGAGAACCTTCACCCCTGTCTGAGGTACTGAGCGCTCTGGAGCAGGTTTTCATCAAGGATCTCTCTGTACTTTGCTCTGTTCATCTTCCCTCAATCCTGACTAATCTCCCAGTCCCAGCCGCTGAAAAACACACCCACAACATGATGCTGTCACCACCATGCTTCAATGGCATTGGTCAGGTGATTAGCCTGGTTTCCTCCAGATGTGACGCTTGGCATTCAGGCCAAAAAGTGCAATTTTGGTTTCATCAGACCAGAGAATCTTGTTTCTCATGGTTTGGGAGTCCTTTAGGTGCCTTTTGGCAAATTCCAATTGGGCTGTCATGTGCTTTTTACTGAGAAGTGGGTTCCAACTGGCCACTCTACCATAAAGGCCTGATTGGTGGAGTGCTACAGAGATGGTTGTCATTCTAGATGGTTCTCCTATCTCCACAGAGGAACTCTGGAGCTCTATCAGAGTGACCATTGGGTTCTTGGTCACTTCTCTGACAATGGCCCTTCTCCCCCTATTGCTCAGTTTGGCCGTGCAGCCAGCTCTAGGAAGAGTCTTGGTGGTTTCAAACTTTTTCCATTTAAGAATGATGGTGTCTACTGTGTTCTTGGGGACCTTCAACACTGCAGACATTTTTTTGTACTCTTCCCCAGATCTGTCCCTCGACACAATCCTGTCTCGGAGGTCTACGGTCAGTTCCTTCGACCTCATGGCCTACAAGGCAGACGCAGCGTTATCGTAAGGGAACAACTCTCCCGTTTATTCATATAGTTCGTCAGTTTGACTTTTCAGTCTTTCAATACACTCGGCGACTTTCCAGTCGCCCTTTCTCTCTTTCGCCACTCGCCGTTCCCAGCTCTCCTCGCCTACTGAAATGGCAGAAGCACACACATCTTAAACATTCGCCGACGAGACTTCATTTGCAGCAGGTGTGCAACAAAGTCTCGCCGACACAACCCCGGCCACGGTCCTGTAGCTCCCTCTACAGGCCGAACGCTGCATGTCCCCCAACAATCATATTTCAGTTTTTTATTTTTAATAAATTAGCAAACATTTCCAAAAACCTGTTTTCGCTTTGTCATTATGGGGTATTGTGTGTAGATTGATAAGAAAAACTATTAATTGAATCCATTTTAGAATAAGGCAGGTAACATAACAAAATGTGGAAAAAGTGAAGGGGTCTGAATACTTTCTGAATGCACTGTATACATTTTTTTATGCATGGTTCTGGGAAGTAACTCTTTGCTGGACGAGCTACAGAGACAGAACAGAAAGACAATGATGTACCAGAAACATCAATGGCTCTGCTAGATGCACATGCATCTAGCACCCTCTCCTGGTGTGTGTAGGTGGCACGCCAGAGGTAGAAGCTTTAGTGACACAACAGTAGCCCTGGGGTGGGGGCTCTACAGAGACAACAGTAGCCCTGGTGTGGGGGCTCTACAGAGACAACAGTAGCCCTGGGGTGGTGGCACAACAGAGACAACAGTAGCCCTGGGGTGGTGGCACAACAGAGACAGTAACCAGTCAGGACAACTACACTGATGTTCATGTGTTTTTATTGAAGGTTGTCGCTGTGTCCAGTTTAGACAGAAGAGTGATGTTCTCAGTTCTCAGTGACTAAACCACAGGTGTTATGCTGCTCAGGACAGGGCAGGTTAGGGTTAGGGTCAGGGCTGGGGTCACGGCTCGTGGCTCTTAGTAGGTGGCAAGGGTCTGGTCCACCCAGGCACGCAGCTCAGTGACACGGGCATAGACGGCGGGGGTGGTGGTGGAGCAACGGCTGCTTCCCCAGGAGACGATGCCAACCAGGGTCCAGACGTTGTCCTTCTCACACACCAGGGGGCCACCAGAGTCTCCCTGCAGAGAGAGAGGAAGGTGGGGAAAGGCAGGGGAGATGAAGGAAAGAGAGTGGGGTTGGTAAGAACGAGATAGAGAGGTGTCAAACAACATTAAAAACAGTAAAGAAGTTAAAAGGTTTAAGTGAAGAGATGGATGGGTGACGGGTATGATGAAGAAACAAAAAATAACTCAAATGTGGGCTCAGTGGGATAAATTAGAAATTAATTAAATTGGCAAAGGAAGAGAGAATCGAAGTTGAGAGAGAGAGAGAGAAGTATTTTGAGAAGAGAGCAAAGAGAGAGAAGTTTTTATGAGGTAGAGAGAGAGAGATGGTCTCACCATGCATGAGGTAGCTCCATCAGCACCAGCGCAGATCATGACGTTGGTGATGTTGCTGCCCCAGTACTTCTTACACTGCTGGTTGGACAGCAGAGGCAGAGCAGCCTGCTGCAGCTTGTTGGGGCTGGAGGAGCCTGTGTGGGAAGGGAAATTATAAGTTTGAAATTTTAGAAGTATTTCCAATATACAATTGTGCATGGCCAATTCATTTTCCCAATATATTGACCACTCTGTGAAGGATAGAGGGGGGAAGCGTGTGTCTGTGTTTGGATTCTTACTGTTGTGGCGAGTCAGTCCCCAGCCGGAAGTCACACACTTCATGCCAGCGGAGAAGATGTCGGCAGACTCGGCCAGACACACAGGAGACACGTTGGTGGTTTGGGTAGCGGGTGTGGACAACTTGATCAGGGCGATGTCGTTGTTGATGGTGCTGGGGTTCCATGATGGGTGGGTGAACACCTGGAGGGGGAGGGGTTAACAAGGTGAGGGGGGAAGGCTTGAGGGGTGGCGGGGAAGGGGGCGGATGAGTGGGAGTGTGTGACGATGTGCACAAAAGTGTGACTGTTTGAGTGTGTACTGTACCTGAGAAGGTGTTATGACCTGGATGTCCTCAGAGGCGCCACCGCTGCTCTTGTCGTGCTCTCCAATGACCACACGGTGGTAGGTCCTGAAACACAGCAGAATTCAGTCAGTACCTCTACCAGTTCATCTTTTGTCCATTCCTGATTCCAGCACAGGTGGTGCCAACAAAGGCAGGGAAGGAGAGGATCCAGAACCAGGCCATGTTGTCAACTTGGTGGAGTCTCCCACACTGAAGGCCGGTGTGTGTGTGTGTGTACATAGTTCCTGACCTGACATTGCAGTGAGCGGCAGTAACCACCCAGTTCTCGTTGATTAGGGAACCTCCACAGAAGTGGAAGCCGCTGGATCGCTGGCAAAGGGGAGAGCAGCATACAGGTGGTCAAAACATTCTAACATCCTTACATTATAAAACACTTACGCATGGGACTGAAGCGCCAATGTTCCCAAAACTTCAGTTTTCATCATCATTACAAAAAGTACAACAGAGCTTGGCTGGTGTCAGCTTGGCTGTATGACATGGACCAGGTGGAACAGGTGGGGACTCACCTGCAGAGACACCTGCCAGGGCCAGGAGTGGGGCACAGCCTCCTCACCGTTGACGATGCGGGCATAGCCAGTCACCTGGGGAGAGATGGCGGGCATGCCGCAGCCTGGACACAGGAGATGGAAGAGTCACTTTGTGAAGTAACGCTTTGGCTTAACCTATCATGTATTGTTTGTTCCACCAATTGAGGCAAGCCAGTAAAAAGCCCTCCATGGAGTCACAATAACTATATCTCTCACTTCTTTATATTTCTATAACTAAGCCATTAACCCTAAACCAAGCTACAGGTCTAAGTGATGTCAAAACCAATCCGACTTACAACAGAAACAAATGCTAGTGGGGAGTAGCTTGGGCTAAGGCTAGATCTACTGATTTTGGCTATCCTTCAGACAGCTTAGAAACACATGTATTGTCATGATTAAGAAGGCTAAATCAAGTTACTATTTAAACACTATCTCTGATTCTGGTAGTTATCCAACTCAATTTGAGAAAGTAGTTAAATTACTGAAATGCAATAGTTGATAAGAGGGGTTATCCCAGCGTTTTGAATAATTACCGCCCTTTCACAAGGTTTTCTTGCTAAGCTTAAGCAGGTGCTGAATGAGAATAAAACTAAATGTATGTTTTTCTCTACATCCTGTTATATTGATTAGAATGATCTGCATATGTGTACCCTGAAAGGAGCGCAAATTGAACAAGTCCCACATTGTAATTATCGGGCATTTGTATTGATGATAAACTGTAAAACGCACATTGAAAAACTGACCAGGAGTTTCAGAGTTAAACCTTTTTTTGTTGCATACAAATCAATCCTGCTTCACCTTTGAGAATAGGTGGAGGATTATCCAGGCAACTTGTCCTAAACGATAGTGACATAATTTACATTCACGCTAACAATTTCATTATGGCAGGTATATGCTTCCATAGATAACCACCAGCAGAGGAGAACACAGTTGCTATGCTTACCATAGGCAGCGCTGACGAAGGCGAGGAAAGAGACAAACCAAAGGAAAGCCATTGTGTCAATGTGAGCTTCTGGGAGGACCAGGGCACACTATTTATCCCTATGCCCTGTCCCTCATCTACCAATGAGACACTTTGGTTGGTCCAACACACCCTAGAGTCCAGGTTCAAACATTAACCCTGGTGCTGGGAGGGAGGGTCTTTACATATGTGCCTTTACATTTGTGAAGGCGCAAAGAACACTTTTAAAACAAACAAACTTAGTACATTTACATTGTTGACATTTAGCAGACGCTTTAATTCAAAGTGACTTACAACAACTGCCTCACCTCCTTGATACATTGGTGATGGAGAAAGCTGCTTCCAATCTTTCTGAGGTTTATAACGAAGACCAATCTACTCTATATGGTCAAAAATATTTGATATTGTCAAAAAAATACTTGCAATCTCTAGATATCAGGGTCTTCCAACAGATGTGATGTGAAATATAATGTAGCAAACTATTCACCAGATGAAAAGTGATGATATTTATTTACTTACCTTTTTACTTCGGCCTATCTCAATGTACTATGCACATTTTTATTAAATATTTTATTTAAATTGTTATTGTTGTTTTTTTGACTTGCCATCTATATTTATGTTTTTGTTGCCTTAATGTGTTAAAATGAAATAATTCAATTTAATTTGTAAAAAAAAAAAAACTGTCTTTCCAAACAAACAATATACAATATATTTGAAATGTATTTAAAACATATTTCAAATCTTTATTAAGCTTTGAAATTAGTTCAAGAAATGTCAAGAACTGCATTTCCCCTGAATAACAAATTATGGATTGCATCTTTAATGTTACAAATGATGTGCTCTAAAATGACTGTGTATGTAAGCCAGTTTACAAAAGTGAGTTTTGAGTCTTGAGTTTAAATGGAACACTCTGGTGTCAGGTGTTTATCATCTCTGGGCTATCACAAACTTCTCAGCCCTCTCACCAACCAGAGGGATGTACACACTGACCTTCAGTCTTCAGTGGTCGTGTGTTCTGTACTCAATACAACCCTTTCCCTATCTGTAGCCATCTACCGCCCCAGTTGCAGTGTACACCTGGTACATTTCTCCTCCTCCTTTGCAATATTTGAAACTATCTAAGGACCCTATTTTCCATGTACGTGATTGCAACAACGACTCTTTGAAAAACCCACCTAGTAAATCAAAATGTTCAACATTCGTCCTCAGGAATGGTTGATTTCGATTTGATTTCGAGTTGATATTCATATTGTGCATTTAATCTTTCCAACATTTAATGTACAGCACATAGTTGACCACAATAAAAGAGAAATTGTATTAAAGTCTTCCAATTCAAATCCAGCGTGTCCATATTTTGAGCACCTTGGACATTGAATTAAAATAGTTTTGCCTATTATCATTTCTCTGCCATTACTAAATATTTCTCAAAACTAGTTGGTATATCTACTTGAGTGGTGACAGACTATGGGCCGGTTTCACAAACAAGGCTTAAGCCTAGTCCTAGACTAAAAAAAAGGGATAAATAGTGTGCCCTGGTCCTCTTATTCCATAGGGATAAATCATGTGCCTTTGGTTAATCTCTTGCCTTGCCGTTGTCATTGCTGCCTATGGTAAGCATAGAAACTGTGATCATTTCTGCTGGTGGTTATCTATGGAAGCATATACCTGCCATAATGAAATCATTAGTGTGCATGTAAATTGTGTCACCATAGTCGAGGACAGGGAAGAGTGATGCCTGGACAATCCTCCTCCTGTTGTCAAAGGTGAAGCAGGACTTATTTGTATACAAAAAAACAAGTGTAACTCCTGATCAGTTTTTCAACATGTGTTTTCCAGTTTATCATCAATCCAAATGTCCAGGTTCTTATAATGTAGGACTTGTTCAATTCTGGTTGCTTTCGGGGTACAAATATGCAGATCATTGTCATCAATATAACAAGATGTAGAGAAAAACATATAGTTTAGTTTTGTCCTCATTCAGCACCTTTTGAATGGAATCAAAACCATGCTGAAAGCCAAGAACAGCCTGCTGAACTGAGGAGGCACAGGAGTAGATAACAGTATTATCCGTATAAACATGTAATTTACAATTGTTCAAGGATAAATCAACATTATTGATGTAGATGGTAAACAGCAGTAGACCTAGAATCAGAATCAGAATCACAATAACAATCACAATCAGAATTCTATGTATATTTGCACATACAGAAAATTGACTTGGTGAGGTCGGTGGGAACCGAGGCATGCATGCATGCATGCACACGCAAAAACACACACACACACACACCCTCAATCCCACAAAAAGGGTCAGTATACAGGTACTGTATTTTGAAAATGAATTGACTAGGCACACTAGTATATTGTATAGGAAAAACCTCTCATACTTATCAACCCAATACCCCCATGTTTACCCCAACAAGCTGCAGCAGGCTGCTCTGCCTCTGCTGTCCAACAAGCAGTGCAAGAGGTCTACCATCTTTCTCTCTTCTCCTCAAAATACTTCTCTTTATATATATACTTCCATTCTCTCTTCCTTTCCTCATTTGATTCAGTTCAAATTTAGTTGATTCAGTTCTTAACCTGGTTACCTCAGGTTGGATGGGGAGCATCGGTGCACAGCTATTTTCAGATCTCTCCAGAGATGTCCGATTGGGTTAAAGTGCGGGCTCTAGCTGGGCCACTCAAGGACATTCAGAGCCTTGTCCCGAAGCCACTCCTGCGTTGTCTTGGTTGTGTGCTTAGTGTCGTTGTCCTGTTGGAAGGAGAACCTTCACCCCTGTCTGAGGTACTGAGCGCTCTGGAGCAGGTTTTCATCAAGGATCTCTCTGTACTTTGCTCCGTTCATCTTTCCTTCAATCCTGACTAATCTCCCAGTCCCAGCCGCTGAAAAACACACCCACAACATGATGCTGTCACCACCATGCTTCAATGGTATTGGCCAGGTGATGAGCCTGGTTTGATCCAGATGTGACGCTTGGCATTCAGGCCAAAGAGTTCAATCTTGGTTTCATCAGACCAGAGAATCTTGTTTCTCATGGTTTGGGAGTCCTTTAGGTGCCTTTTGGCAAACTCCAAGCGGGCTGTCATGTGCTTTTTACTGAGAAGTGGGTTCCATCTGGCCACTCTACCATAAAGGCCTCATCGGTGTAGTGCTGCAGAGATGGTTGTCGTTCTGGATGGTTCTTCTATCTCCACAGAGGAACTCTGGAGCTCTATCAGAGTGACCATTGGGTTCTTGGTCACTTCTCTGACAATGGCCCTTCTCCCCCTATTGCTCAGTTTGGCCATGCGGCCAGCTCTTGGAAGAGTCTTGGTGGTTTCAAACTTTTTTAATTTAAGAATGATGGTGTCTACTGTGTTTTTGGGGACCTTCAACACTGCAGAATTTTTTTTGTACCCTTCCCCAGATCTGTGCCTCGACACAATCCTGTCTCTGAGGTCTAGGGTCAGTTCCTTCGACCTCATGGCCTGGTTTTTGCTCTGACATGCACTGTCAACTGTGGGACCTTATATAGACAGGTGTGTGCCATTCCAAATCATGTCCAATCAATTGAATTTACCACAGGTGGACTCCAATCAAGTCGTAGAAACATCTCAAGGATGATCAATGGAAACAGGATGCACCTGAGCTAAATTTCGAGTGTCATAGCAAAGGTTCTGAATAGTTATATAAATATCATATTTCAGTTTTTTATTTTTAATAAATTAGCAAACATTTCTAAAAACCTGTTTTCGCTTTGTCATTATGGGGTATTGTGTGTAGATTGATAAGGAAAACTATTAATTGAATCCATTTTAGAATAAGGCAGGTAACATAACAAAATGTGGAAAAAGTGAAGGGGTCTGAATACTTTCTGAATGCACTGTATAAATATAGTATGCATGGTTCTGGAAAGTAACTCTTTGCTGGATGAGCTACAGAGACAGAACAGAAAGACAATGATGTACCAGAAACATCAATGGCTCTGCTAGATGCACATGCATCTAGCACCCTCTCCTGGTGTGTGTAGGTGGCACGCCCGAGGTAGAAGCTTTAGTGACACAACAGTAGCCCTGGTGTGGGGGCTCTACAGAGACAACAGTAGCCCTGGTGTGGGGGCTCTACAGAGACAACAGTAGCCCTGGGGTGGTGGCACAACAGAGACAACAGTAGCCCTGGGGTGGTGGCACAACAGAGACAGTAACCAGTTCATGTGTTTTTATTGAAGGTTGTCCCTGTGTCCAGTTTAGACAGAAGAGTGAAGTTCTCAGTTCTCAGTGACTAAACCACAGGTGCTATGCTGCTCAGGACAGGGCAGGTTAGGGTTAGGGTCAGGACTGGGGTGACGGCTCGTGGCTCTTAGTAGGTGGCAAGGGTCTGGTCCACCCAGGCACGCAGCTCAGTGACACGGGCATAGACGGCGGGGGTGGTGGTGGAGCAACGGCTGCTTCCCCAGGAGACGATGCCAACCAGGGTCCAGACGTTGTCCTTCTCACACACCAGGGGGCCACCAGAGTCTCCCTGCAGAGAGAGAGGAAGGTGGGGAAAGGCAGGGGAGATGAAGGAAAGAGAGTGGGGTTGGTAAGAACGAGATAGAGAGGTGTCAAACAACATTAAAAACAAAGATGGATGGTGAAGAGATGGATGGGTGACGGGTATGATGAAGAAACAAAAAATAACTCAAATGTGGGCTCAGTGGGATGAATTAGAAATTAATTAAATTGGCAAAGAAGAGAGAATCGAAGTTCAGAGAGAGAGAGAGAAGTATTTTGAGGAGAAGAGAGAAAAGAGAGAGAAGTTTTGTGAGGTAGAGAGAGAAAGATGGTCTCACCATGCATGAGGTAGCTCCATCAGCACCAGCGCAGATCATGACGTCGGAGATGTTGCTGCCCCAGTACTTCTTACACTGCTGGTTGGACAGCAGAGGCAGAGCAGCCTGCTGCAGCTTGTTGGGGGTGGAGGGGTCTGTGTGGGAAGGGGAATTGTGAATTTGAAATATTAGAAGTATTTCCAATATAAAATTTGCGCATGGCCAATTCATTTTCCCAATATATTGACAGCTCTGTGAGGTATAGAGGGGGGAAGCGTGTGTATGTGTGTGTGTCTGTGTCTGGATTCTTACTGTAGTGGTGAGTCAGTCCCCAGCCGGAGGTCACACACTTCATGCCAGCGGAGAAGATGTCGGCAGACTCGGCCAGACACACAGGAGACACGTTGGTGGTTTGGGTAGCGGGTGTGGACAACTTGATCAGGGCGATGTCGTTGTTGATGGTCCTGGGGTTCCATGATGGGTGGGTGAACACCTGGGGGGGGAGGGGTTAACAAGGTAAGGGGGGGAAGGCTTGAGGGGTGGCGGGGAGGGGGGCGGATGAGTGGGAGTGTGTGACGCTGTGCACAAAAGTGTGACTGTATGAGTGTGTACTGTACCTTAGAAGGTGTTATGATCTGGATGTCCTCAGAGGCGCCACCGCTGCTCTTGTCGTGCTCTCCAATGACCACACGGTGGTAGGTCCTGAAACACAGCAGCAGTCAGTCAGTACCTCTACCAGTTCATCTATAGTCCATTCCTGATTCCAGCACAGGTGGTGCCAACAAAGGCGGGGAAGGAGAGGATCCAGAAGCAGGCCATGTTGTCAACTTGGTGGAGTCTCCCACACTAAGGGCCGGTGTGTGTGTGTGTGTGTGTGTGTGTGTGTACATAGTTCCTGACCTGACGTTGCAGTGAGCGGCAGTAACCACCCAGTTCTCGTTGATCAGGGAACCTCCACAGAAGTGGAAGCCGCTGGTTTGCTGGCAAAGGGGAGAGCAGCATACAGGTGGTCAAAACATTCTAACATCCTTACATTATAAAACACTTACGCATGGGACTGAAGCGCCAATGTTCCCAAACCTTCAGTTTTCATCATCATTACAAAAAGGACAACAGAGCTTGGCTGGTGTCAGCTTGGCTGGATGACATGGACCAGGTGGAACAGATGGGGACTCACCTGCAGAGACACCTGCCAGGGCCAGGAGTGGGGCACAGCCTCCTCACCGTTGACGATGCGGGCATAGCCAGTCACCTGGGGAGAGATGGCGGGCATGCCGCAGCCTGGACACAAGAGATGGAAGAGTCACTTAGTGAAGTAACGCTTTTGCTTAACCTATCATGTATTGTTTGTTCCATCAATTGATGAAAAAAAGCACTCCATGGAGTCACAATAACTATATCTCTCACTTCTTTATATTTCTATAACTAGGCCATTAACCCTAAACCAAGCTACAGTACTAAGTGATGTCCAAACCAATCCGACTTACAACAGAAACAAATGCTAGTGTTGAGTAGCTTGGGCTTAGGCTAGATCTACTGATTTTGGCTATCCTTCAGACAGCTTAGAAATACATGTATTGTCATGATTAAGAAGGCTAAATCAAGTTACTATTTAAACACTATCTCTGATTCTGGTAGTTATCCAACTCAATTTGAGAAAGTAGTTAAATCACTGAAATGCAATAGTTGATAAGAGGGGTTATCCCAGCGTTTTGAATAATTACCGCCCTTTCACAAGGTTTTCTTGCTTAGCTTAAATTATCAGAACTATCAATTCTCAGAAGCGGTCCTTTTTATCTGCCATCGGCCAGTCTGCCTGTAATTGGTTTCAAAATGACCTGCAGGATAGTACTCAGTAGATGGAGTTTAGTCTAGTTTTCTCAATGTTAATAAAGGTGTTCCGCAAGGTTTGATTCTAGGTCCACTGCTGTTTATCATCTACATCAATAATGTTGGTTTGTCCTTGAACAAATGTAAATTGCATGTTTATGCTGATGATAATGTTATCTACTCCTGTGCCTCCTCAGTTCAGCAGGCTATTCTTGACCTTCAGCATGGTTTCGAATCAATTCAAACATTGCTAATTGGCCTGAAGCAGGTGCTGAATGAGGATAAAACTAAATGTATGTTTTTCTCTACATCCTGTTATGATTAGAATGATCTGCATATGTGTACCCTGAAAGGAGCGCAAATTGAACAAGTCCCACATTGTAAGTATCGGGCATTTGTATTGATGATAAACTGTAAAACGCACATTGAAAAACTGACCAGGAGTTTCAGAGTTAAACCTTTTTTTGTTGCATACAAATCAATCCTGCTTCACCTTTGAGAATAGGTGGAGGATTATCCAGGCAACTTGTCCTAAACGATAGTGACATAATTTACATTCACGCTAACAATTTCATTATGGCAGGTATATGCTTCCATAGATAACCACCAGCAGAGGAGAACACAGTTGCTATGCTTACCATAGGCAGCGCTGACGAAGGCGAGGAAAGAGACAAACCAAAGGAAAGCCATTGTGTCAATGTGAGCTTCTGGGAGGACCAGGGCACACTATTTATCCCTATGCCCTGTCCCTCATCTACCAATGAGACACTTTGGTTGGTCCAACCCACCCCAGAGTCCAGGTTCAAACATTAACCCTGGTGCTGGGAGGGAGGGTCTTTACATATGTGCCTTTACATTTGTGAAGGCGCAAAGAACACTTTTAAAACAAACAAACTTAGTACATTTACATTGTTGACATTTAGCAGACGCTTTAATTCAAAGTGACTTACAACAACTGCCTTACCTCCTTGATACATTGGTGATGGAGAAAGCTGCTTCCAATCTTTCTGAGGTTTATAACGAAGACCAATCTACTCTATATGGTCAAAAATATTTGATATTGTCAAAAAAATACTTGCAATCTCTAGATATCAGGGTCTTCCAACAGATGTGATGTGAAATATAATGTAGCAAACTATTCACCAGATGAAAAGTGATGATATTTATTTACTTTAATTTTTACTTCGGCCTATCTCAATGTACTATGCACATTTTTATTAAATATTTTATTTAAATTGTTATTGTTGTTTTTTTGACTTGCCATCTATATTTATGTTTTTGTTGCCTTAATGTGTTAAAATGAAATAATTCAATTTAATTTGTAAAAAAAAAAAACTGTCTTTCCAAACAAGCAATATACAATACATTTGAAATGTATTTAAAACATATTTCAAATCTTTATTAAGCTTTGAAATTAGTTCAAGAAATGTCAAGAACTGCATTTCCCCTGAATAACAAATTATGGATTGCATCTTTAATATGTTACAAATGATGTGCTCTAAAATGACTGTGTATGTAAGCCAGTTTACAAAAGTGAGTTTTGAGTCTTGAGTTTCAACTGAACACTGTGGTGTCAGGTGTTTATCATCTCTGGGCTATCACAAACTTCTCAGCCCCTCTCCCCAACCAGAGGGGTGTACACACTGACCTTCAGTCTTCAGTGGTCGTGTGTTCTGCACTCAATACAACCCTTTCCCTATCTGTAGCCATCTACCGCCCCAGTTGCAGTGTACACCTGGTACATTTCTCTCCCTCCTTTGCAATATTTGAAACTATCTAAGGACCCTATTTTCCATGTACGTGATTGCAACAACGACTCTTTGAAAAACCCACCTAGTAAATCAAAATGTTCAACATTCGTCCTCAGGAATGGTTGATTTTTGTGCATTTAATCTTTCCAACATTTAATATACAGTACATAGTTGATCACAATAAAAGAGAAATTGTATTAAAGTCTTCCAATTCAAATCCAGCGTGTCCATATTTTGAGCACCTTGGACATTGAATTAAAAATAGTTTTGCCTATCATAATTTCTCCGCCATTACTAAATATTTCTCAAAACTAGTTGGTATATCTACTTGAGTGGTGACAGACTATGAGCCGGTTTCACAAACAAGGCTCAAGCCTAGTCCTAGACTAAAAAAAAAGGATAAATAGTGTGCCCTGGTCCTCTTATTCCATAGGGATAAATCATGTGCCTTTGGTTAATCTCTTGCCTTGCCGTTGTCATTGCTGCCTATGGTAAGCATAGCAACTGTGTTCTCCTCTGCTGGTGGTTATCTATGGAAGCATATACCTGCCATAATGAAATCATTAGTGTGCATGTAAATTGTGTCACCATAGTCGAGGACAGGGAAGAGTGATGCCTGGACAATCCTCCTCCTGTTGTCAAAGGTGAAGCAGGACTTATTTGTATACAAAAAAACAAGTGTAACTCCTGATCAGTTTTTCAACATGTGTTTTCCAGTTTATCATCAATCCAAATGTCCAGGTTCTTATAATGTAGGACTTGTTCAATTCTGGTTGCTTTCGGGGTACAAATATGCAGATCATTGTCATCAATATAACAAGATGTAGAGAAAAACATACATTTAGTTTTGTCCTCATTCAGCACCTTTTGAATAGAATCAAAACCATGCTGAAAGCCAAGAACAGCCTGCTGAACTGAGGAGGCACAGGAGTAGATAACAGTATCATCAGTATAAACATGCAATTTACAATTGTTCAAGGATAAACCAACATTTTTGATGTAGATGGTAAACAGCAGTGGACCTAGAATCAGAATCAAAATCACAATCACAATCACAATCACAATCAGAATTCCAAGTATATTTGCACATACAGAAAATTGACTTGGTGAGGTTGGTGGGAACGCATGCATGCATGCACGCACGCACGCACACACACACACACACACACACACACACACACACACACACACACACACACACACACACACACACACACGCACGCGCCCACACACACACACACACACACACACACACACACACACACACACACACACACACACACACACACACACACACACACACACACACACACACACCCACACACACATACCTACCCCCTCTATCCCACTAAAAGGGTCAATATGCAGGTACCGTATTTTGAAAATGAATTGACCATGCACAATTGTATATTGTAACGGAAGAACTTGTAATACTTATAAACTCAATACCCTCTTCCCCCACAGCCATGTTTACCCCCAACAAGCCGCAGCAGGCTGCTCTGCCTCTGCTGTCCAACAAGCAGTGTAAGAGGTACTGGGGCAGCAACATCTCTGACATCATCATATGCGCTGGTGGTGATGGAACTACCTCATGCATGGTGAGATCATCTTTCTCTCTTCTCCTCAAAATACTTCTCTTTATATATATACTTCCATTCTCTCTTCCTTTGCTTATTTGATTCAGTTCTAATTTAGTTGATTCAGTTCTTAATGTAATGCTAGGTCTCTAGGTGATAAGGGATGTAAGATAGTTTGGGAGTGTATTCCTTTATATACATACAAGAGAGTGTTGGGTCCTTCTAGTGGTTAGGGACAGCCATCCCATTGTCTGATATTAGATACAGTGATGAATATAAAACTTAAATTATGTCCCCATAGTCAAGGACTGATAGGAATGTTGATAATACATTATTGTAATTTTTTCTACTGTCAAGTGAAAAGCATGTTCCTATAGAAGAAACCTAGTTTAACTCTCAGCTTTTTTGTTAATTCATCTATATGTGTTTTAAACTACAACTTATCATCAATCCAGATACCAAGACACTTGTATGAGGGGACTCTCTCAATTTGGGAACCATCTGAGGTGCAGATCTTAGAATCCATGGCCTCAGACTTGAAAACTCTAGAGAAAGCATACACTTAGTTTTGGCTGCATTTAATACTAACTTGAGGTCCACAAGTGAGCATTGAATGGAGTCAAAAGCGGTTAAGTTAGACGAAGCTCAATCCACAGAGGAGGCTGCAAAATAAAGTGCAGTTTACAGTCCTTAACTTAGGAGTCAATATCATGTATATACAGAGTAAACAGTAACATAACTAACATTGAACCCTGAGGCACTCCCTTTGTGATTTCTAGAGATTGTGACTGAACATTGTCAGCAACTATACACTGAGTTCTATTCTTGAGGTAGTTAAGGAACCACTGACAAGCATTCTGATCAATAATAATTGAGAACAATCTACTCATTAACAGTGAATGATCCACTGTACCAAAAACTTTTGATAGCTTTTCAATAAACAGGGCAGCACTTGTATCTAGGGCACAAATAATATCATTGATTACAAGGGATGTAGATTTAATAGTACTGTGTCCTGGTCTAAAGCCTCATTGAAATGTGTTTAAGATACCATTCTGTGACAAGAATGAACAAAGCTGAGAGTTGACCAAGGATTCTAATGCTAAGGTGAGTTTGGATATTAACTGTGTCAAATTTAGATCACTGCATACATTGTTGAGTTAATTAGAAAAGTACCCCATAGCTAAGATCCCCCATAACTAAGAATTCCGATACTCTACAGGAGGACAGCTGAGCTGCTCTATCCAGAGCACAGGACTCAGCAGACCTAAAAAACCAACACGATAAAACAGTTTTTCATAAAAATAGCAACACCCTGTCTTCCTAACCTATCAGATCTAATATTGTAGCCAACAAGGGTTATATCATCATTTGGTACAGATTTGTTTAGTCATGTCTCTGTTGAAATTAAATGAATAATGAAGTACATTTTAGAAACCATGCCCCTTTGAGATCAGATGGAGTCTCTAAGGCTGGTAACTCCCCACTAACACTAACTTTGATTGGTATCATTACAAGGTTGATCATAGCCACACCATTTGGTCTGTGTCTCGAACAAGGGATCAGATTATGGATAACTGCAGTACAATGATGATGACAACGCTTTGAAATAACAGTAGAGATTACATGAGCAAAGCCTGAATTACCTGTGAGTCAATACTATAGGGAGTTTTTGAAATGTGATGAGAGTCCAGGCTCCAAGGTGGTTTGGATGTTTCCAGAAGGAGTCAAAGTTGCCACCTCAACAAACAGACAGTGGTCCTTCAGCCAATTCTGAACTGGCTAACTCCAAAAGTCTGCTGAATCTTTCGCTGAAATAATTGGGTGTTTAACAGAGCCTTTCATGGTGTCAATCAGCTCTATAAAATCCTCCTTCAGCAGCTCTGATTCACGTTGTCTGATGTTATTTGAGCACACATGGACTATGCTGGTTTCTGGCCTCTGCTGATGGTGGAGAATGGATGGAAGCCGTTCAGTGATGTCTTTCACCCGTGCCCTGGGGTAGCACATGGTTTCTGCTCCACGGACCACAATGTTCCTCACCATCGAGCTGCCGATGATGATGGCTGGTGGGAGGTGAGTGGCCACAGAAGACTACTTCTGTGCCTCCTCAAGGACCTGCAGGAGGTGCGGGGAACTGCCGGCGATGGAACTGTCGAGGAGGTGTGTGTGTGTGTGTGTGGGGAGGTGGAGCCACGAAAAGACATCCCAGATGTACTACGTATATATACATACTATATTTATCTTTAGGGTTAGGCCGTTGTTACTACTTGTTACACACCTGTTGCTTACTGTGTTTGGTTGTCTGGTTATACCACTGTTTGCTGTCACAGTATGTCTCTGTAGAGCCAAATGGGTTAGTACCTACAGCCACCAGGAGGGGAGGCTAGCTGCATACATGTTACTGTTAAAGCCAGGGAATATCTGAGGTTATGTTGATGCAAGCATTTATTATGGATTTATTCTAATTTAAATGCCACAAGTTAACCAGTACAGCTGCCCACCCTATTTCACCCCCTAGTTTCCTTGTCTTCATCATTCATTCAATTATTCAAAATATGTATATGTTAAAGGGGCAATCTGGTAGATACATTTTTTGACTTTTAAATAAATGGTGTACTGTATAGCCATTGATTCTTGAATAATATAACTTATAAATACCTCATAAGCTTAATTCTAACTGTCTTATCCCATCAGAACCCAAAATAAGCTTGTTATAACTTGATATAGATTAAGTTGTTTGAGAAATCTTGAATTGCTTTATTTTTCAATACACATTTTAGGATCCATGATGACTTGGGACACCCAGCTTGCAATTCAAAGCGGTATTAAAATATTTTGTAATAAATTGGTAAATCAATATGTTGTTTATTGACTTGGGCCAAATGAGAACAAACATGATTTTATTAAAAATCGAAAGTCTGGACTGGATTTATATATTATAATTTTTTTACATTTATTGACAAGGCCCGCAATATGCACCATTTCGGTAAAATGACCCGCATACTATCTTGTCAGGTCCACTCATTTCATATTTCATTGGTTGTGTCGCTTATTGTGAAACATAAAGTCCTGTAGCACATCCATCTGAACTGAGTAGACATCAGTCAGTTTGGCATGCAGTGGCTCTGTTCTTATCTAAACCCTCAACATGGAGTAGATGCGTCATCAAGCAAGTGCCCATGCAAGCTCAACCGAGGGGGATATTATGGGATGTTGGAACGGACCCCATGAAACATTCAATATGAAACATGTTTACTCATCGCCATGGTAACACTCTTCATTCTCATTGAAGCGGTTATGAAACTGAGTGGCAACCGGAGAGTTTGGCCCATAGGAATAGCCATGTAGGAATTGAACAAGCGTCAAAGAGGGAATGACGCAAATCACAAACTGAAAATCATCTCTGTTTTATACAAGAACAGAGTATCAAAGACATAACTACTACAGTCTATGGTTATGACAAAATATGTGTAACGCACAAATCACCATTCACTTTTTATAAACGTTTTCAGTTGATCTGTTATAGTTTTAACCCAGAACGATTTGTGAATGATGTCACAGTCTCAGTGTCCTCTATGGCTTTTGAACCTCTCATATACTTCACCCCCTCCTTCTCCTACTGTCTGAAGCCTTGTCCTAATTAATTCTGTAAATATTCAGTGGAGTGGTAGCAGTGTCAGAGCCACTTAATAGTGCTGAGTGGTCGCGGTGGTGTGGCCACGTACTGACCCTCTCACACATCCACAATTACCCAGAAGCACCCTGGAGCACACTCTGCGTGCGGGTATCGTTACAGTGAGCCATTTACAGGTCTGCAGAGAAGTTCTGAGCTATCTAGGATGTTGTAAGAGGATAACTCAGTAGTCAAGCCAACAAAGTCGCCTGAGGGTAACATTTGGCCTTAGAAGTCTGAGGCAAGACTTGGTTCCAAACCACCTTCATGAATAATGTACGAAGTACAATATTGCTGCTTGTACTTTCTATTATTCTTTCTATTCTTTTTCTATTCTTCCATTTAAAGTCAGTGGGGGGAAAAGGAGAACAATTGTGGTTGTGTCTATAAAGAACAGAATAAGCCTGGAGAACAAAGTTGCCAACGTAGAAAATCTAATCATGTCTTTTTTTTGTTTTGTTATCCACATTATCTTTTAATCGAGGTTGTGCTTCTGTCTAAAGGGTTTATATCATTGTTGTTATTCTTTTCTTTTTTTCCATTCATTCTTTTGTAGATTTCTATTTCCCCCCTCTCTGCTTTTATTTCCTTGACATATTGTGTGATTTTGTCTGTATGTATGTTTCTTTTATCCCCATGTAAAAGAGACTCAGGTCTCAGTAGGATTTCCCTGGATATATAAAGAACACATACAAAAATCTCTCTCTCTCTCTCTCTCTCTCTCTCTCTCTCTCTCTCTCTCTCTCTCTCTCTCTCTCTCTCTCTCTCTCTCTCTCTCTCTCTCTCTCTCTCTCTCTCTCTCTCTCTCTCTCTCGTCGTGTTGCTGTTGCTGTAGCTCTCAGCAGCACAGCCTCATGCTTCCTCCACGGCTGTCAAACACCTCCAAATGGCTTAATTTCAGCCTCACGTTGATAGTCTGGTTGAAGCTGCTGCTTTCTTGCCTCACTTAAACCTAACGTTGATGGGGCTGTCTGCCTGGTTCCCACTGTGACACTGGCTGCTATAGTGTGCCTTGTGTTTTTCTCCCCTCTGGGGAGTTTTTTTGCTTGGCTTGCTTTTTGGGGGTCTATGGTTCATATGGTTTGTATGGTATTCATTGTTTATATTGTTCAGATTTGTTCTTGTTGTTAAGCACTTTGAGACAATTGTCTTGTAAAAAGCGCGATACAAATGCATTGGATTGATTTATTGATGGTTAAAGCTGGAGTCCAAACAGGCGGAGGCAGAAGCTACGCCACAAGAGATTCATCTCTCTCTGAACTGTTGTCAAAGTCGGGGGGGGGGGGGGGGGCGTGGGTAAAGACGTTGATGCCGTCAGCTATCCCTACATCAATGGCTATAACCTTCATTTGAAGCCTAATGCTTATTTGAATTATAAGCATGGAAAAATCATTCTTTTGAACATTTCCAAATTACATCAATTAATCATTTATGCAAAAATCTGGGTTGCATCGCTAGATTCAGTCCTTGTCGAATTCAAAGTTAATAATCAATAATGATAGATTTATGGCATTTTCTGACTTTTTTTTCCATTCATTCTTTTGTAGATTTCTATTTCCCCCCTCTCTGCTTTTATTTCCTTGATATATTGTGTGATTTTGTCTGTATGTATGTATGTTTCTTTTATCCCCATGTAAAAGAGACTCAGGTCTCAGTAAGATCTCCCTGGATAAATAAAGGACACATACAAAAATCCCTCCCTCTCTCTCTCTCTCTCTCTCTCTCTCTCTCTCTCTCTCTCTCTCTCTCTCTCTCTCTCTCTCGGTATCTGTCATTATAAAAAAAAATTCAGATAGTCAAGTGATGTGACTCATTTAGTCTAAAGGTGTCTTATTATGCTACTGCTAATTCATATACTGCTTACACTGCACTACTTATACTATACTGCACTACTATACTGCGCAGATACTGCACTACCTGTATATACTGTTCACAGTTTTTTGCACTTCTGGTTAGACGCTAACTGCATTTCGCTGTCTCTGTACTTGTACTCTGCACAATGACAATAAAGTTGAATCTAATCTAATCTAATCTAATTCATGGTTCAAGTGATTCTCCAGAACCTCTAGTGATCAACAACACTACACTATGCTCCACTTAGCTCCCAGCGAACCTCCCTCCCTGTCCTCCTTCGATTGTATATTTTCCCCTCTTTCTCCTTTGTTCACACTCCTCTCATCTGTTCTCTTCTATCTGTTCTTCTCTCCTCTCTTAGACCACCCGTCTCCTCAGGGCCCACTCTAAATGCCCTGCACTACCAATGCTGTCAGTGGTGTACAGACGTCCGTAATTCTCATTGGTTTGCAGCCTCATAGGTTTGCAGGTTTGCGGGTCCCATTTGAATACCGTTCATCTGTTTTACGATGAAATGCTGTAATTGTGTCTCATACTGGAGAGAAAAGCAGTTCCTTAAGCCAAGCTTGCAGGCCCATTTGAAGTCCAATGTATAGTATGTACAACACCTCACTTCAATAGAATTTCGTTCAAATCTCCTCTCTCTGTCCCATTTGAAATGACAGCTCCACAGAAAACACATAACTAAAGGCATGACAACGTATTCAAAATACCTTTCATTTCATTTAATATTTTCATCAAAAGGTTTTATCAGTTTATAAATAATTATATTATTTAGGGGCAGAGGGTCTTCTCTATGCCTGATAGAACATTGCTAATCCTGACCACACAAAGCTTTGTATAACTTTTGTACACTCTGTTGAGAAGCATCCTTAAAACACGTGTATTGATAAGAGACATGTGTTCCTGTTGTTGTTGGTGTTTTTGTTGGTGTTGTTGTTGCTGTTGTTGTAGCTCTCAGCAGCACAGCCTCATGCTTCCTCCACGGGTGTCAAACACCTCCAAATAGCTTAATTTCAGCCTCACGTTGATAGTCTGGTTGAAGCTGCTGCTTTCTTGCCTCACACAAACCTAATGTTGATGGGGCTGTCTGCCTGGTTCCCACTGTGACACTGGCTGCTATAGTGTGCCCTATGTTTTTCTCCCCTCTGGGATTGCTTTTTGGGGGTCTGTGGTTCGGTGTTAGTTCATATGGTTTGTATGGTATTCATTGTTTATATTGTTCAGATTTGTTCTTGTTGTTAAGCACTTTGAGACAATTGTCTTGTAAAAAGCGCGATACAAATACATTGGATTGATTTATTGATGGTTAAAGCTGGAGTCCAAACAGGCGGAGGCAGAAGCTACGCCACAGGAGATTCATCTCTCTCTGAACTGTTGTCAAAGTCGGGGGGGGGGGCGTGGGTAAAGACGTGGATGCCGTCAGCTATCCCTACATCAATGGCTATAACCTTCATTTGAAGCTTAATACATATTTGAATTATATGCATGGAAAAATCATTCTTTTGATCATTTCCAAATTACATCAATTAATCATTTATGCAAAAATCTGGGTTGCATCGCTAGATTCAGCCCTTGCTGAATTCAAAGTTAATAATCATTGATAGATTTGTGATGCTTTTCGACTAGAGAGCGGAACAGTGGAAAAGCTCCATAAAATCCGGATTTTCATACCACATTCCTGATTCATCTATTCAAGATGGCTACAATAATACAGAGTATTGAACTAAAACCCACTTAATATGCTAACAACCAATAGGTCAGGATGGAATGTAATGGTCTATTGTTGGTTGCCATGGATACAATCAAGCCTGAAGTGCTCATGCTGCGGCCAGTGCAGCGGTATGGCCATGCAGGACAGGGTCAACTAGCTAATAGCTTCTCAGCCTTCATCTCTTTGTCCATGTGGCCTGACTGTATGCATCATGTGTGCATTCATACTAAATTCAAATACATCATTCATATTGCCGGTTGCTCAGGTCTTGTATTCAGAAACATTACCCGTTTTCCACCTTATCAATAGCTGGCCTATCACTTGACTCTTTGACTGATCACACCGATATGCTAAAGCTCTCCCTTTTAAAATGTAAATTGCCTTTTGGTGTTAGCTATGGGAGAGGAAGTTGCTTAGTGTTCCTGTTTTAGATCAACTTTCCCGTACTGACCTATTCTAGCCAACCATACTGAATAAGCAAACCGTTTGGGATGAATGCACATTCCTACTTATAAACCATATCTCTTATGATAAATAGCTGCTTCCAACCGACCGAGACTGAAGACATTCTAACTAAAGACTAAGCTGTGGAGAAAGTGGAACACAATGGAGACTATTAAAGTGATACACTGTTAGATCCACATAACAACTGCGGTGAATACAATCATTGACTTGACATTGACTTGTCAGGACCAACTACACACACACACACACACACACACACCTGCACACATGCACACACGCATGCACGCACACACACACACCCACACACCTGCACACACGCATGCACGTACACACACACACACACACACACACACACACACACACACACACACACACACACACGCACACACACACACACAAACACACACACACACACACACACACACACACACACACACACACACACACACACACACACGCACATCACATCCTATGATATTGTTAGATATGTTTAATGTCACCCTGGACATATTGTGAGATGAAGGCAAGTCTGAGCATCATTATAGTTTAGTTCATACCATCTGGGAGGAGCAATATTCTCTAAGTTCAACTCATCAGTCATCAGAGGAGAAATTGCGCAGAGGGGGTTAATAATTTTTCAAGGCACTGTAAAAGATATAAAAGAAGAACATAAGATGTGATCTTTACAGAAAATGTATTTCACGAAATTCTTTCCAAAATATATCCTGTGTTAATAGACAAGACCAGTTCGTTTTAATTTTGGATTGTTGTGAAAACCGTAAAAGTAAAATGACACATAATTATCTGTTTGAAACTGTTTTGTCATAATGAAAACATTATTTTTTTAGAATATCAAATAAAAACATTTAAGATTCTTTTGACACAAAAAAGGTTATATACCGTGATTCAGAAATGGCACCAAACATGGTTCTCATTTAAAGAACCCTATATGGTTCTCTCATAAGAAGTAGTAGAGCACTTTTAGTTGTGCCTTATATATATCGAAACATGGAACCTTTTTTGGTTCCATATAGAACTGTTCGTTCTATGAGTGAAGACAGGGACGATCTTGGTATGCTCTAAAACTCAGTTACGGGAATCATTCAAGTCTTGAATTGCATACAAACCTTGTCAGCTCCTGCATGGGCAGTCAAGATCGAAATTAAACATGACGAGAATGCTTTCGTGTGAACCTCATAAGTGCTTACAGTAGGACCATCCGGTGTGCTCGTCACTTCACCGACAAAGAACTACAGCAGGAAAAGTCTAGATGTTACAGGGACGTTAGTCTGAAGAGTCTGTCTTGCCAAGATACCCCGAGCGCTTTGGCACATGGTTTTACGTCTCCGCTTCAAGACAGCTTAGATGTCGCTCAGGCTCTTGCAGTTGTCAATTTTTCGGACACGCGTAAATTATTAAAACTTATTCAATGCAAATATATTTTCCCTCAAATATGCGTGAAGGAAACACTCCTTCTAGGAGCAGCAACAGCTAGTGTAGCCGGGACCTGCGTGCCTACCATGCTAGGCTCTGGACTAAATCAGCACTCTCTCCAGGGGTAGGAGCGCTGGTATTTCTGTCCAGACGCGACTGTGAGAGAAACCATGCCGCTGCCGGGCAACGAGACGATTATTTGGTCGGAAATATTGCGCACCAACCGGACGGTAGATGCCAGCGAAGATCAAGGGGGCCCGGAGGCGGTCATAGTCCCGGTGATTTTCGGATGTATATTTCTCCTGGGTGTCGTTGGCAACACGCTGGTCATGATAGTTATTGGGAAGATCAAGTCCAGGCGCTCCAGAAGTACCACGAACATCTTTATCCTGAACCTCAGTATAGCGGACCTGTCTTTCCTCCTGTTTTGCGTCCCGTTCCAGGCAACCATCTACTCCCTTCCCGAGTGGATATTCGGAGCCTTTCTGTGTAAATTTGTTCACTATTTTGTGACGGTGAGCATGCTGGTGAGCATTTTTACGCTCGTAGCCATGTCGGTGGACAGGTACATCGCCGTAGTGCACTCCAAAAAGTCCCCATGCATCCGTAACAGGAGGAACGCTCTGATAGGGGTGTGTGTGATTTGGGCGCTATCGTTCATATTCGCGGTGCCGGTGGTTCAACATCAAATATTAACGGACCACCCGGAGGCTCCGAACAGCTCGTTTTGCTGGGAAGCGTGGGTCGCAGGGGTTTCCAAACACACCTATAAAGTGACAATATTAGTCATTGGTTATCTGTTACCGTTGGTATTAATCATATGCTGCTATGCAAAGGTGAGAATTGTTTAAAACTTTAAACTTACAAGTGCTTTCTTTTGTAATATACGCACAGGTGCGAGTGTCTACACATGGTGTGAATTTCTGGGGGGGGGGGGCAGTTTGGTTTATGCAATATAGGAAGCTTGTGATGCCATTTGACACCCATTAGGGTTAACCTTTAGAACAGAATGGGTGTTTCAGACTGGCCATAAATGCAGCCAGATCAAAGTGCGAATGTGAGCTGCGCTCGTGGTAATCGCGTCAGTTTCACCTGCCAGGTTCTATTACGCACACGGCTATAGGTTCCTGTAGGCTTACGTTCCGTTCCGCTATATCTCTGTGTGTATGACCACGTAAGAAATTGCATACCTTGGTGTATTATTGAGCATTTAGACTTGATTTCATTGTCCCTACATAACGCTCTGATAAATAGTAATATATACATGCACAAAACATTATAAGGAGAGGGCTTAAAACCGTCACCAACATATTTCGCCCATTTGTGGTCAGCGTGACCCCAATATTGAAAACATTGATAAAAGTCACAATCTTAACATTAACATTTTTTCTTTTATCAATCTTTTATAACACCAGAACATGTATCTTTTTTGTTTTACAATCTGCATACTTTATTAGTGTAATTTGTAATGTTTAAAAACGAAATATAATGTTTTTACTGTACAATTCTTGTAAATGTGGGCCATGGCTGTTTGTTGGGGACATGTTTCTTTTGGAAGATAAGAAGAAACCTTTTTTTTACTGACACAAACAGCCATCAGGGTCAAAATGTAGCTTTAATGTTAACTAACAGCATAGCACTGTGATAAGATCTAAAGATGCTCTCTCTCATGAGGAAGAAACTGTAGCGCACATGTGTTTGTCAGTAGCTGACCTGCTCTGTTATGAATGGATTAACCAACATGTGTTCATTACTTATAACCGCTCCCATAAATGTTGTGTTTTCTCACACCTTTAGGTGTTGTTACATCTTCATAAAAAGATGAAGACTATGTCCAAGAAATCTGAACGATCAAAAAGAAAGGTATGACTGTCATCTGTTTATGTTTCCTCTAAATGACACTTATTTCATGTTGCCTGTGATCGTGGCTCAGTTCCCCAATCCTCTTGTTTGTTTTGCTTAAAGACCAAACTAAGCTCAGTGATTGTTACTAAAACCTAATTCACACCACAGAGCCAAGCCGAGCTGCCAGTCTCCCACCAGCGCCCGCGTTGACTGTTTTTTACGGCGTTCAAATATAGCCCTAAAACATATTACACAATATGGGACCGACCCGAGCTCTGCTATCCTGTGCCAGTTTAATGTTAGGGAGGGAGCTGAAGTAATACAAATCAATACACAACCTCACGATTGGTTTAGTCATCGTCACAGTTGCCCGCCCCTCAATGGGAGCTGGAGGGCTGGTACAGCTGCGCACTCTTTTAACATTCCGAACTATGCTAAAAAAATGTAGCACAAAGACAACACTGTTTAGGTCCATAGACCTTCACGTCTGGGTTGGAGTTTTTCTTTTTCAAGTATTGAATGTTTGTCATTCTCATTGAGCACCTGGAGAAATACAAGTGTCTGAACACTAGAATTCTTGACTAGAATAGAACTGTACATTTCTGAACTTTTGAATCATTTGACAGATACAGTACATAGAGAATGTTGATTGTGTTGTGCTCATTGGCAGCAGCTGAAAACTGTGCCCATGACTGGCTCTCTTGGTGGCTTAACAGTCCAAGGTTAACTGTCTCTCTTGGTGGTTGACACTGGCCCAAGGTTAACTGTCTCTCTTGGTGGCTGTGAGTGATCCAAGGTTGCTACACTGTGATCAGGGTTGGGGAGCAGCAGGCATCTGATAACAGACCTGTTTATTACTCTAAAGAAACACAGAACACGGGGTGTGTTCATCATCTCATACTAAACATTAGAAATATAACACTTGTTCTTTGCTGCCATAGTTGATATTGTGTCAAACTGAGATTTGACACGATTTTTTTTTTAATTGAACCTTTATATCTCCAGGTTAGTCTCATTGAGATGAAATCTCTTTTTCAAGAGACCTGGTTCAAAACAGCAGCCAAGGAAAACAATATTTCAGACAATTCACAAACGATGACACACATACATCACAAAACAAATCACAGACACAGCCACCCTTACATTACAAACAACGATACAACGATAACAAACATGAGTTTGAATACCTAGAATTAATTTTCAGCCCACAGGGGCTCTTCCCGAACCCTCAGCTTTCTGCTTTAACAATTTAATAGACAGGCAGCGCAGTTACCAATGGTTACGCTGTTTACCCTCGAAGAGGAGAGAATGTCCTGGGGGAAAAAATAATGACGCTTTTAACGTAAGATGTGATAAGATTGCACTTTATTGTCTGCTTGCGCATGAATTTGTTTTGCACCTCATGCATCCATCATCACACCGATACAGAGAATGTGAGTGTGAAACCAGTATTAGTCTACCCCCCCACACACCCCCCCCCCCCCCCTCACTTCCTCTCATAGCTTAGAAAGGAGCCCCACCCCACTCCCCCCCTCCATCCAGGCTCTGCCTCGCCCTATAGCATGACTTAGAGGACAGTAATGATCATGATGAGGTGAGGTTGGCGTCTAATGTTCACCAGGGGAGCTGCTTTCATGGAGTAATGACCAAGCGCACATCTATGAGTACACATCTATAAGCTGTAAGTATCTTTAACAACACACCTTTAACCTCACACATCTTTAGTGCTCTGTGTGAAAGAGCTCACTGAGTGGATATACATTTGTCTGGGCCAGGGCAGGTGGGTTTGGACGTCATTGGAGTAGAGCAGTGGAGGCTGGTGGAGGCAGAAATTGGAGGATGGGCTCATTGTAATACATGGAATGGAATGAGGAATGGTATCAAATGGAAGAGTTTGATACCATTCCTCATTCCATTCCATGCATTACAATGAGCCTGTCCTCCAATCTCTACCCCCACCAGCCTTCCCTGGAAGTAGAGACTATATGAAGTGTCATTACAGTGTTTGTTTTGCTGGATCAGGATCTGTATGTCCTTAATAGCAGTAGTAAAAGTTGGTGTCTAGTGGTAAGTACCAGGGGCAGCGATGATTAGGAAGCTGTCTCAGAGTAGCATAGTCCACCTTTTAGGGTGAATGCCATAACAGTATAATTATTGAGTATCACATTGTTATTAACTGGGACCAAACAAATGATTGATTAAACCAAGGAGTTCTCTAGAATATTGTTTTGAACTATTAACCAGCTGCTAAATCCTGCCCCTTCTACTGACTTTCTCTCACAAGCCTCTGCTTCAAAATGTGAGGAGTTTGCTAAATTCTTCAACAATAAAATCATAACCATTAGGGGTGGGATTATTGACACTGGTGACCCTTATATAATATAATAATAATAAAACGCGTTATAAGCATGTGGCAATGGATACATTCACGAGCATTTCTGCAGCAGAACCTTACAAGACTGTAGCCGAGAGCAACTCGTCCACCTCTCGTCTTGACCTTGTCCCCACTGCATTCTTTAAGCGAGTCTTTGACAGCGTTGCAAACCCTGTCTTGACAATCATCAACACATCTCTAGAGTCAGGCTTTTTTCCAGATGCTTTTAAAACAGCTGTTGTGAAACCGTTGATGAAGAAATCAAATTTAGACAGTGAGACTCTAAACTAATTATAGACCAATATCCAATCTCCCTTTTATTCGCAAGATACTCGAAAAGGTGGTTTATAATCAAATTAACTCCTTCCTATATGAAAACAAGTTTCAGTCAGGTTTCAGGTCTAATCACAGCACAGAAACTGCTCTCACTAAAATTGTCAGTGATCTCAGACTAATCACTGATGCTAATAAGGTCTCTGTTCTTGTTCTCTGGGATGTAAGTGCAGCATTCGACACGATTGATCACATGATCCTCATCAATCATCTTCAAAAGTTTGGTTCTGTACATATATTACAGGGAGAAAATTCTATGTCAGTCTTGGAGATCATGTATTGGATGAGTATGATATACACTCACCGGCCACTTTATTAGGTACACCTTGCTAGTACTGGGTTGGACCCCCTTTTGTAGCCCATTTGCTTCAAGGTTCGACGTGTTGTGCGTTCAGAGATGGTGTTCTGCATACCTTGGTTGTAACAAGTGGTTATTTGAGTTACTGTTGCCGTTCTATCATCTCGAACCAGTCTGGCCATTCTCCTCTGACCTCTGGCATCAACAAGGCATTTTCGCCCAGAGAACTGCCGCTCACTGGATATTTTCTCTTTTTTGGACCATTCTCTGTAAACCCTAGAGATGGTTGTGCGTGATGGTTGTGTGTGCCAGTAGATCAGCAGTTTCTGAAATACTCTGACCAGCCGTCTGGCACCAACAACCATGCCATGTTCAAAGTCACTTAAATCACCTTTCTTCCCTATTCTGATGCTTCAGCAGGTCGTCTTGACCATGTCTACATGCCTAAATGCATTGAGTTGCTGCCATGTGATTGGCTGATTAGATATTTGCGTTACCGAGCAGTTGAACAGGTGTACATAATAAAGTGGCCGGTGAGTGTATGTTTTGGTGTTGCACAAGGAAGTTGCCTTGGTCCCTTACTATTCTCACTGTATATGCTACCGCTTGGCGATATTATCAGAGCACACAATGTAAACTTCCATAGCTATGCGGATGATCCTCAATTATACATCTCTGTTGAACCAAATGATACTAATGCTATTTGCCCCCCCACTAACTGTCTATCAGCTGTCAATAAATGGATGAACAATAACTTTTTAAAGCTAAATGAGGACAAAACTGAAATCCTCTTACTTGGCTCAAAAGACAAACGGGCTATGCTTTTAAACAGCCTTGGGAATCTAACTCCCTTGATTAAGTCAGAGGTTACAAGTCTTGATGTTATCTTAGACTCTGATCTGAGTTTTAATTCCCACATTAGCCAGGTGACCAAGACGGCCTTTTTTCAAACATTGCCAAGGTGCGGCCGTTTTTAACTCAGCGGGATGCTGAAAAACTGATTCATGCTTTTATTTCAAGTAGACTTGTCTACTGTAGTGCACTTTTTACTGGCCTCCCCAAGAAGTCTATGGATAGGTTCCAAAACTAACTAACCAGGAGGAGACTAGGAGGAGAGAGCGTATCACTCCAGTCTTAACTGCTCTGCACTGGCTCCCTGTATTGTTTAGAATTGACTTCAAAGTCCTTCTACTCGTATTCAAAGCACTAAATGGGCTGGGACCTACCTTATTGATTCTCTGACAAACTATACACCCTCAAGAGCACTCAGGTCCTCTGCTGCTGGCTTATTGAAGGTTACTATCAAAACCCAAAAGAAAGTTGGTGATCCCCTAAACGGTGGAATACGGTACCTCAAGAAATCAGGGAAGCAAGCTCAGTAAACATCTTTAAGCGCCAGTTAAAAACCTGTCTCTTCAATTTAGCTTTCAATTAGCATTTTATCTATGCTGGTATCTCTGCTGATTTTATTGTATTGATCAACTATCTATACAACTAGATTGAGTGATGCTGCTTTTATTGTATTCATTCATTATGTTATAGTTGTTTTTGTTTTTAATCTGCGTGTGTGTGTGTGTATGTGTGTGTTTGCTGTGTGTGTGTGTGTGTGTTTGCTGTGTGTGTGTGTGTGTGTTTGCTGTGTATGCGTGACCTTTAACATCTCTACGTTTACTACTATAGGATAGACCGATAGTGTCTTCCATTGTTAGCACCAGACTAGGCCTGTTAGCACCAGACTAGGCCTGTTAGCACCAGACTAGACCTGTTAGCACCAGACTAGGCCTGTTAGCACCAGACTAGGGCATTACAGCAGAGAGAGAGTGAGAGTGAGTCAGTAGGGATTGGAGGAGAAGAAAGAGAGGGTAAGATAATAGATAATAGATAGATAAAGAGGTTTGAAAAAGCAAAGGGCTTGAAGTTATTTCAGGTCAAACTCACCTCACACACATGCATTCTAGACACATAGCTGGATGAAATTAATTCACTGAACATGATGAAATAATGAAAATGGATATGGACTTTGTTAGAATGTTCTTTGTAATAGATAATTGATTCCACTCTGAGAGGCTCTTTGTCATGTAAATGCTGATTTTTTTACCCTGTCATTGGTATGGGGGAGCTAGCTACCAGATTACTGAGTGGTAGTGAACACTCTATAGGGCAGAATTACTGGGTGGTAGGGAACACTCTATAGGGCAGATTACTGAGTGGTAGTGAACACTCTATAGGGCAGATTACTGAGTGGTAGTGAACACTCTATAGGGCAGATTACTGAGTGGTAGTGAACACTCTATAGGGCAGATTACTGGGTGGTAGTGAACACTCTATGGGGCAGATTACTGAGTGGTAGTGAACACTCTATAGGGCAGATTACTGAGTGGTAGGGAACACTCTGTGGGGCTGAGTACAGAGGGGTAGTGAACTGCTTTTTGAAGGGGCAGAGAGACCAACTAAATCCATAAAATTGCTGTAGTCTCAAGTTCGACTCTGACGGAGAACCGTAATGCAGGTGGGTCTGGGGCAGGTATCCATCCAGCTCCACAGATTCTATCAACGAATAGAGAGGAGTTGAGGAAGAAAGAAAGAGAGGGAATAGACAAAGAGGTTTGAAAAAGCCAATGGCTTGAAGTTATTTCGGGTCAAACTGACACCACACACATGCATTATAGACACATTGCTGGATGAAATTATTTGAGGTTTTGTTTACAAAATTATTTGAGGTTTGGTTTTGGTTATTTGGATGTTTTGTTTCTGGACAAACAGAGTTAACTGAACATGATACAATAATGGAGATGGAGATGGAAGCAGTGATACTAGATAATTGATTCCGCTCTGATTCCGCCATTTGTGATGTAAATGCAGATTTTTACCCTCTCTGAGGGATCCATTACTTACTTGAAAGAGTTTGAATCATTTAAATATTGCCAGGTGACCCTGGTATATATGTAGCGATTCGCCAGTGAAGTTGGCTGGTAGAAGATCGTCACACGAGACCATCACGATCATCCAGAGACCAGTGGCGTTTTACTCTCTTATCTTTATCTCTGTGAAATAATGCAGCGAGCATTCCTTGGCGGGTATAAAATGGCGAGGAAGATCTTGAGAGGAAGATCTGGCAGACGTGAGATGGTGACAGGGGAGGAGGGAGCAGGGAGGGAGAGAGGCATGTTCACCCCGAGCATTCCGGAGAGCAAAACATACGTTTTTGGAACACCGAGGATTCTTGCTGGTGGTTATGAAGGGTGACAATGGTTTATGTCACTGTTACATAAAAAACATATAGTGAGTAAGGATGTGAGATGTTGCTGTGATATCCTGACTGTTGTATGTAACATGTCTCGTCTCCAGCTCACGACATCAACCTCCTGCACACATGCCCCCCCCCCCCCCCCACCCCCAGTCCTCTGCCTCTCCCCCGGGGGTCTCTAGTCTGTCTCCCCCCCCCCGACACCAACAACCACATGCCACCTCTCAGCAGAGTACATGATCTCTGCATTGTTTCACAGTGAAGGGTTCTATGTTACAGTGCAGCATTCATACAACACATATTAGTGTTATTTCAGAGTGTGATATATCTATAATAAGTGTAATTTCCCTTATGACCTGGTGAAAGAGACGTCAAGGAAACAGACATCAAGTCTCTAGGACTCTCTCTCTCGCTCTCTCTCTCTCTCTCTCTCTCGAAGGCCTCGAACAATTATCTGATGAGCCTTTTTTTCAAGTTTCTTACCGTGACAGAAGTGAAAATGTTTTTTTTTTTCATTCTGTAGCTCATACAATATAAATGGAGGATGCCTGTATTTATAGTCTTAACAAAACCCCAAAACGTAAATATTTGGATTTGAGGACTAAGAATAGACATCAACTTCACTCAGACACAGGGAGGTACTGTAGGGAGATGTACCACACGCACGCACGCACGCACGCACGCACGCACGCACGCACGCACATATACGTAAGTCAATACAGGGTGGCATGATCATTTCATCAGAATTTTACCATCTGTCTCCTGACTCAGGCCCAGAAGTTGTCTGTCTCTGCTAATCCTGGAGTGTTAGCAATGAGTGAATGGACAAGAAGCATCTGTCTGAAACTCTTCTCCATAACTTTGGACTTTGACTAGTCACTGAGTGTTTCAGACAGATGCTTCTTGTCCTTTTATACTTCTGTCTGTCTGTCTGTCTGCCTGTCTGCCTGTCTGTCTGCCTGCCTGCCTGCCTGCCTGCCTGCCTGCCTGCCTGTCCGTCCGTATCGCCCTCCCGCCCGCCCGCCCGCCCGTCGCTCGTCTGTCTGTCTGCTTGCCTGTCTGTCTGTCTGTCTGTCTGTCTGTCTGTCTGTCTGTCTGTCTGTCTGTCTGTCTGTCTGTCTGTTCATCTGTCTGTCTGTCTGTCTGTCAGAAACACTAATGGATTAGAGGAGAGAATGATGCTCTTCTGAATTAATGGCGTCATAAAACTGGAACTGCACAGTCAGTGAGATTCTGTGGTTGCTTAGATTCAACAGAGGTTGGTGTGTGTGTGTGTGAGTGAGTGAGTGAGTGGGTGAGTGAGTGAGTGAGTGTGTACATACTTGTCTATCATGCGGGCAGTGGCCTACTTTTCAAATACTTTAATCCCCAGAATCAAAATATCTCCTTGCCACACTTGACGCTCCACTCTTTTGATGCAGTTTACCCTCTGACGAGACAACACTGCATCCTCCAACATCTTCATAAATCTTCAAACTCTACATACTGGAGGCCATTGGAGTCACTGATTTCTGGAGATGATTCATTCATATGGATACAGAAACATATTGTACACATATTGGTACAAAATTGGTCGGGGCAGATTTAACGGATTCAAGTTGGGGCCCCGTGTTTAAAGACAAGAAAACAATCAGTTTGTGAACAGTGTATGACAACAATGTTATATTGTAGACTGTTGGTAGCATATTTGTCTGAGGTATTGTTGGCCATTGTTGGTTGAGAACACACTCAAAGTCTCATACTGCACATCAAAAGAATGAAAGCCTTTGAAGGCTGGATCACAGAAAAGCTCTAGAGCGGCAGATACTGCCCTCAGGTTGTGTGTGTGTGTGTGTGTGTGTGTGTGTGTGTGTGTGTGTGTGTGTATGTGTGTGTGCATGCCTTTGTGTACCGTCACAGTAGGGTTTGGCTGTGTTTCAGAAAGTACAGGCGCTGTATGAGATCTTTTAAAACTGTTGAAATACTGTATTGGGCAATGCCGGTAAAAAATACCGTATTGGGCAATGCAGGTAAAGCAGGAGTAGAGACTTGGGGAGCGTTGGGAAGGGGTGAGGTGGGACACAGGACAGAGTGGAATTCAATGCAAATGCAAATGAGCATACCTGCAGTTCACCACTGCCCCATTTACACAGACCCCTGATTGCCACTAGACAAGGTCTGCCACTGGTAAAAAGATTTACCGGTATGCCCTACCCCAGGTCAGTTTACACAGACAACAATAACAGTAAATTACCAGGATATGCGTCTGTGTAAACAAGGCAACACACACCACACACGCACACACACGCACAAATACGCACACGCACGAACGAACACACACACACACACACACACACACACACACACACACACACACACACACACACACACACACACACCTGTGCCTTATCCCAGTTGCTGTGGCTGAGATGGAGAGCTGGGTGCCAGGGAGAAATCACTGCAATTATGTTTCAATTCGGCAGTAATGGCACTATTGTCTCCTTTATGTAGAATAGACAAAGCATGTCTGTATGAGAGCCCCTGACTCTGCTGCGGCCTGACTATCCCTTTGTGAGTGTGTGTGCGTGCGTGCGTGCGTGCGTAGTTTTGTGCATCTGTGTGCGTCTTGACGATTGCAGTCTAGTGTAGCTTGGTTTAGTGTATCTTAACAAATCCACCATGTGACATGTTTCTCTCTCTCTCCTCCCTCCTCCAGACGGCCCAGACGGTGCTGCTGGTTGTAACGGCCTTCCTGATTTGCTGGATGCCTCACCACATCATCGCCATGTGGGTGGAGTTTGGCGTGTTTCCTCTGACCGACGCCTCCTTCGCATTCCGTATCGTTTCCCACTGCCTGGCGTACGGGAACTCCTGCGTTAACCCCATCCTCTACGCCTTCCTGTCAGAGAACTTCCGCAAGGCCTGCAGACAGGTGTTCACCTGCCGTTTCCTGTACCCTCCACCCCCCGTGGAGAAGGTGGTACGACTCCGCATGGAGAACTTCTCCACAACACACTCCACAACCAACATCTAACCACATTGGAAAGGACAACTTATGACCGGAGAGGTGGGGGCAGGAAACTGCCAAAATCTAGGGGGTGGGGGGGTGGGGGGGTGGATGGAGGGGGGCAGAGACAGGAAATGGACTAGTGGAGGAGGAGTGAGAAGCAAGCTCCACAGCCAATGGAATAACTGAGAGGAGACATAGTGAACAGTTGATCTCCCACTAGTTTGTTTAGAACTGACAAGGAATAGAATAGAATGAGTTTGAAAGCAGATGGGTTCATGGATGGAACACTTAAATGAAACATTTAAGGCTCTACACACTCCTCATTCCCAAGATGTAACACAAGCCTTCAAGCTCTGACAGTGAAAAATAATTTATTTAAAAACTTTGCTGAAGCGACTACTTGAGACTGATGAACTGTTCTCTCTTCATTATGGTAATGAATTCATTGGTTCATTTGCGTAGAAGTTCCCTCACGTTGTCTGTGCAGTATGTCTTGTATCTTTTACGATTGTACAGTCTAATTATGTAAATACATGACCGAAATGGTATCTATTGATTGCTTGATCCAATCATTGACGTAGAATGTAATTTAAATAATTTATTATTTTCGTGAAAAACAAAGAATGTGTGTGATACTGTGACTGATGCATTGGTGATGCTAAAAAGCTAAAACATCCATGATGATAAGGCCAAAGCAATGTGTCCCTATAACATATGATGTTTAAAATGTGTAAAAAAAAAACGAGCTCAAAAGACATCTTAAAATATACCTTTTTAGCCTTGCTTTTACTTCGGGTGCTTTTAGTCTTTTAGTTATTCAGTTCTTTTAGCTCAACCTTTTTTTTTCTTTTCATTTTTACTGCATAGCTTTTATTAACCTCTACGGTCTTCACTTGTTCTCTGTTTTACTGTTAAACTCCCATGACTGTTATATTTGTTATCTTCTTATCTGTTGTTGTCTTGTTGTCTTTTAATAGTTTTTTTTTCATATTCCTGTAAAGCGCATTGTGTTGCATCCGTCTATGAAATGTGCTCTATAAATAAAGTTTGAGTTGATATGATTTGATTTGATACAGCTGCTGCTGAGTTCTTGGCCTTGTCCGAAGGTTCACCTACAGTGCCCTCCATAAGTATTGGAAAGAGTATTAAAGACAATTACTAGTAGAGATTCTCATCTTTAGTTTTCAGATTGGGTTCACCATTTTGAAAGTACAACATACTATTTCAGGGCTCCATAAGTATTGAAAAAAATAATATAATCTCCAAATAAAGTACTCATGTTTAGTATTTGGTCGACAATCCTTTACATGCAATAACTCCCTGAAGTCTGCGACCCATTGACCCCACCAGACACTCTACCAGGTCTGTACTGCAGCCATCTTCAGTTGTTGTTTGTTTTGAGGTCTTTTTGCCTAAAATCTTATCATCAGGAAGTCCTTTCCGATTGTAGTCCCACAATTCAATGGAGCAGGTAAGAGAGGTGGGCAGTAGCGAAATGTAACCAATTACCGTGAACAACATGGTTACAGATGACGATTTCTCAGTGTGAATGTGTCGCTTCCTGAATACATGTTCCTGAACAGTAGGCTTTAAATAGTCTGTAGTGTGGTTGGTATGGATAAAAGAGAGAGAGAGAGAGAGAGAGAGAGAGAGAGAGAGAGAGAGAGAGAGAGAGAGAGAGACTGACAGAGACTGACAGAGATGGAGAAAGAGTGAGAGAGAAAGAGACTGAGATGGAGAGAGAGAGAAAGAAAGAGACTGACAGAGATGAAGAGAGAGAGAGAGTGAGAAAGCGACTGACAGAGATAGAGAGAGAGGGAGAGAGAGAGAGAGAGAGAGAGAGAGATGTTGACCATGGGAGGATAGTCTGTGGCTCTATATCCTCAGTATTGTAATACTGTGATTGTAACGTGACATGCTCAGTTTGTTCCACCGTGAAGATTCTCTTATTGACTGTGCCACTGTGGTATTGTCTCTGCTGACTCTTGCCTGAATACAAAAACAATACGGTTATCACTCATTAAACACTAGATTCAAAAGTTGACTTCATTTTACATTTAAAAATTGATCATTTAGCTGCACAAGGAAATATACTGTATACAGACGTTTCAGCGAAACTGCCTTCCTCTGTGTGTTTGGCCTCCAGAGTTACAGAGCTGTTGACTCTGGGCTGTGGTTGTATTGTCTGCTGTTGGAGTTGTCTGTCTGTTTGTGTATTTCATGTTTATACAAGCTGCTGGTGCAGAGGAACGATCTGCCATCTGTTTATCATACAGCAGCTACACTGTAGAGCCTTATAGGTTGGCCGGAGGGGAGGCTGGTGGAGGTAGAAAAATCTGAGGACGGGCTTATTGTAATGCATGGAATGGCATTCCTTATTCCCGTTCCATGCATTACAACAAGCCTGTCGTCTGATTTCTACCTCTACCAGCCTCCCCTGGTTAGCAGTTACAATAAGAAGGATTGGCATAGAAATTTGGCTCTGTGTTGTTAATAACAAAGCATATTTTAATATAACTAACCTGAATACATTTCACTTAATTAACACTATGTGAAAAGAATTGTTGAGTTTAGCTTGAGCAGAGCAAGAATGGCCTGTGAGGATTAGGGTTGATTAAGTCAAATGAGGGTTTAATAACATTGTAAGTGAATACGATCTACTACAAGGCAAAGAAATGTTACATTCTACCCTCATGGTAAATGAGAGAAAGTGAGAGAGAGAGAGAGAGAGAGAGAGAGAGAGAGAGAGAGAGAGAGATGACCTGATATGTAATACAATCACATGCTGACAGTAAACCATAGTGGCTCAACTTCACAGTAAGACAATTCCTTTGTCTGAATGAGTTTACAAATGGCAATTTGGCCAGACAGATACACATTTTCATCTGTTTTCCTCTTATAGGAGAAGAGGTTTAGTTTGAGGTTCTGAAGGAAGGTGATATTAACTATGGTACACACACACACACACACACACACACACACACACACACACACACACACACACACACACACACACACACACACACACACACACACACTCACCTCACCTCACCTCACCTCAGGATTCAGTAAAGTGAGTAACCTGTGCTGACACCAATTTCACCTGGGGTGTCTGCTACCTCAGATGGCTTCTATAACTGAACCTAAAGTCATTAACTATCCTTACATCTTTTGTTGTCAGAAACTACACAAGAACACACACGACCACATACACGCACACACGCGACCACACACACGAACACAAAGACACACACACACACACACACACACACACACACACACACACACACACACACACACACACACACACACACACACACACACACACACACACACACACACACACACACACACACACACAGGCACGTGATCACAGCTTATGTTTGTATTGGGGTGAAATAAATCTGTCTGTTCCCATGGTGATGTTGTCTGTGTTCACATGCTGTTTTTCATTAAGCAATAATGCCCTAGAGGTCGTTATTTATCGTCAATATTGTCATGGGTAGGGGGAGTTGTTCGGCACGACGCGCAGCGGCAAACTCCTACCAAGTAACAGTTACACAACAAATCCGAAAAATTGTGACAAGAATACAATGCTAAAGTATTTATTTTGTGATAGCTTGGGTGGTGTCTGCCCTGCACTGAGAAAGTTCCCAAAACTACAAACGTTATCAAAGGAACGGGATACACAAATCTACTGCAGTGTAGGAATATCCTAATACTGTAGGTGATTTAACCGTGACATTATTGTTATTAAATCACGGCTTCGAATGCCTCTCAATCGCAATGATTGTTCAACCCATTGTATAAAGGGCGGTAAGAGATTCAAACAATAACAAAGCGTTCTCCCCACCACTTTATTTGGTAACCAGCTGAGGGATGGGGCTGGATGTAATGTAGCCACTCTCAAATACATAAAGTAAATGGAGCCACGGATGCAAGACCTGACCATCATTAGATCAGAACGTTGGTTTTAACCATGTTTTGAAGCTATACAGTGTTTGTTTACAATACATTTGGTATACTTTGTACTTACTTTTTACTTACTTTACTTCTTACTTAAACAAATGTATTTGTTGTAAGTCGCTTTGGATAAAGGCATCTGCTAAATGCCATAAATGTAATGTAAATGTATAAACAATGGAGTAAAACAATCTTATACATTGTTTCTGATGGTGTAAAACAGTTGAATGAAGCTCATGAGGCCTTAATATTCTTCAAGAATCAATGGCTATATATAATACAAGTCCAAAAAATGTATGTACCAAACGTAGATTGCCCCTTTAAAGTCCTGGTATGAAACAGCACACCTGTCCCAGAATACTGTTAGCCAGCTGTGTTGGACACAACTCTCAGGAGATTGTGTTAGCCTAGCCCACTGCTGAACGTTTTTAGGTCTCAGGCAAACATGGTTCGCCTTAGCCAGATAGCATCCTCCACTATACAGTCCTATGAACAGATAGTCTGAGATTTGCTCATGTATCGAAATAGAAATGTACCCTGCCAAGACACAGTTTGGAATAAAATCCTTCTTTCGCTGACTCTGATTCGGGGTTCATTGGGAGGTTGTCATTTCTATTACGATACATGACAAAGTCTCAGACTCTATCTGTCCATAGGACAGTATAGTGGAGGATGTTCTCCGGCTTGGTTCACCTCCATTATATGAGCTGAAAACCAGACCCCCCACAAGCTTAGAAACCTGACTACGGTGCCCCATCAGAAAAGGACAGTATGAGGTGGAAGGTGGGTTTAGGTCTGACAGGATCTTCCAAAGTGTGGTCAGAGTAAATTAGGTAGTGTTGTAATGTTTTTAGATTGGATGGCTCTTAAGTGGGGATGGTCTTAGATTGGCTAATGTTTTATAAACATTTGATTCCTCGCCAACCTGCTATTCTCCTGAGTGTTTATGCATGCCCAGCCAGCTCTCCTGGTGTGCAGTGACTTCAGGCTCATAGGCTCTATGTCTGTCATCTCTCACTATGGTAGTGGGGTACGAGTTTACTCCAGGGGAGACTGGTGGAGGTAGAAATCGGAGGATCGGGGCGGGAGGGGTGGGGTAGAAGGGGGGAGAGAGAAAAAGAGAGAGAGAGAGAGAGAGAGAGAGAGAGAGAGAGAGAGAGAAAGAGAAAGAGAAAGAGAAAAAGAGAGAGCGAGAGAGAGAGAGAGAGAGAGATGGCCTGATATATAATGCAATCACATGCTGACAGTAAACCATAGTTACTCAACTTCAAATTGAGACAATTCCTTTGTCTGAATGAGTTTACGATAGCAATTTGGTCCAGACTTTCCTCTCCTTTAGGTTTCGTTTCAGGCTCTTATATATATTGAAAAATGTATTCACTCACTGCAATGCAAGTCGCTTTGGATAAAAGCGTCAGCTAAATGGCATATATTAGATTATTATTATTATTATTATCTCAAAGGCTCTCAGTCTGCCCTCTCTCAACCCTGGTGAAGGGATATGAGTTCACTTCATACTTGTATCATCATGTGACCCTTGTACCCTGCTATAAAACATGGCACCTTGGCGTTTTATTTCATCCTCTCTAGTCCACAGCTGGGTCACTTCTGGTGGCAGTGTCTTACAGGTGTCGTCATTCGAGCATGACCCGGCCCCTTCGGCCTGAATTACGTCACTGTGGACTGAAGAGTGTTGCCCAGAGGGCTGAACACTCTTCAGTCTCCATGGGGCACAGAGTGAACCCTTCAACCCTCCGCCACGGTAAGAGATGGCAGAACGAGAGCCTTGACATAGGGGGAGTTATAACAGTTTATAACAGGAGGCATTGGTTTATAACAGGAGTCTGGCTCAGTGCTGCACAGGGAAATGGAAGCCTTCCAGGAGAACACCAATGGGGTTATTGACAGTTTTTCCAGGTATTTCACTTCAGTGAATTTGATTTAGTGTTTGGCACTTACAGATTAAACATAAGCTACTTAGAACATTTAAAGCCCCCTCTCCAAACTGCTCGAGAGGCTTTCATTTAGAAGCTATTTGCTGGTTTAATGAGAGAGCATTGGAGTATGAATCACACCTATCAAAACAAAAATCAATCAGCACTCACTCTGTGTGTGTGTGTGTGTGTGTGTGCATGTGTGTGTGTTTGTGCTAGCATGTGTGTGTGAGTGTATGCAGCAGGTGCCAGCCTGTCAGCTTCTTGACAGTGCTTCTGACGACCCAGTGATCCTCTTATAGGAAATCACCTCAGGGCCCTACCCTTACGCACGCACGCACGCACGCACGCACGCACGCACGCACGCACGCACGCATGCACGCACGCACGTTACAAGGCGGTGTCGCTGAGACAGGAGACAACTTCGCTGGAGGCATGAAGTGTGTGACCTCCAGCAGGGGGGTCTGACTCGCTACAATGGTGAGAACACACACACACACACACACACACACACACACACACACACACACACACACACACACACACACACACACACACGTTACAAAGTTGTAAAAGTGTGACAGGTTCTAAGATCTGGATTGAGCAGGCAGAGTGAAGCAGAGACAAAATGATTCAGTACTTTCAGTTTTAATTATCTCAAATTGCATGGTTTCACACATTTTCAGAATTTCTTTCCTTTCGGTTCACATCCAAGCTTGTTTATCCATTAACCATTTACTTCAAACCAAATTCAATGCTCAGTTAATCCAAAACACAAACAAACCAAGGACACAGGACGCCACGCAGCCCAAAGGCAGGCGTCCAGGCTTCTCCATAGCCTTTTTCTCAACTGTTAGGAACACGACTCCTCACGTCCTCTCCTCCCTCCTCCACTCACATCCTACTGAAAAGGCATCGGAGGAGAAGAACCCTTTAGATTCCTCCCCTTACATATTCTCCACCAATGCTTTTTGAGGATGAAGTGAGTGGAGGACAGAGGAGAGGGCATGAGGAGTCGTGGTTCCTTACAGTTGAGAAAAGGCTCATTTGTTACCAACACACTTTCTCAGCCCAAGCACATGGTACCACCAACAGGTCACCCTACCTCAGGACTAGAAACAAGGGAACATGGGGTTTTGAAAGGTAGAGAAAATCAACAACTAAGGCAAACTAATGAACCAATGGCAATGTCAGCTGGTTATAATTTAAAAATTATTTTTCTCAAGTAGAAAAAAAACCCACCCACGCCATCGAATTGTTAGCTTTTCCTTGGACGTAGCTGATTAAACATCAGGTATTTCAGTGACAGTCACGTGTGTTGGCAATACAGAGGCAGCAGGTTGGAGATTTGTGTGAGCTCAGATTGTGAGGAAGCAGTACTGATTGTAGTAGCGTGACACCTGTGACACTATGACTGGGTGTTATTCTCTTAATGACATTACAACAATCAACACTGGTGGTGTTTGGCTGGTGAACGTAGACGCCCAGAGTTGAATGCACACACTCATTTCACACATTTATCAAAACATTTTTCTTTGCAGTACAGATAAGTCTAGCTCTACTACTGTACAAGGTAAATACCGCCATCCCTTGGTGAAATATGGTATTAAACATACAGGTTTAGTGTTTAGACGGAAGGTTCAAACTTCAACCTCTAGATGGTGGAAGACTGTAGAAGCTGTTTGTTACAATCGTATGTCAAATAGAAATTCAGAATGAATGAGAATCCCTCAATCTCCAAAAATCCTGCAAAAATAAACAAAGAGAGTTTAATAACAGGGATGTCAACATTTGCGACTGATTCTCAAATGTCCCCAAATCACTCACATTTACATGATCTCCCCATCAGGTGTGTGTGTGTGTATATATATATATATATATATATATATATATATACACACACACACACATATATATATACACACACACACACACCTGATGCTCCCTGTAGAGTAATACAGCTTCAGACTAACTGACATCATGTTTGGGGGGGGAAAAGTCAAATGGACAAAGATCTCCCTGTGTCCCAACATCATCACCCCCAACACCATCCCAGAGTTCTGCATCCCTCCCAAAATATGGCCTTTTCTGTCATGACCCCAATCATGTCATTGTCCTTTTTCCATTGAGATACATTACATCCTCCCCATAGACTTTTGGTATGGCCTGGATGTGACCTTATTTCCTTATTCCTTATGGATGTGACCTTTCCTTATTCTTCTGTTGCGATGTTGCCCTCTCCATATGACCAGACTGCCGGCCAGTCTCTAGAGAGGGTGGAGCTTCAGTCTCTAGAGAGGGAGGGTCTTGATCAGGGGTGGGTGTGTGGGAGAAGCCCTGATCCCCGCCTCTCAGGTTTCAGCTCTATTTAAACCAGCCTTCCTGCCTCTTTACAGCCCAACGCCTGTCAGTCTTTCTGCACCTCACAGACAGACTGGACCATACAGCAGACACACAGAGACACAACCTGACTCTGCAGAGCCATAGCTCATCCTGAAACACAGAGCCTGACAACCACTCCTGATATTCTCTCATATTCAAGGTACGTTTCTCTCCTACAAAACCTTTTTTGTTGTATGTTCGATTATAAGAAGTCAGGATAAAGATATTGTTGTAATCACATCAAAATATGACTTGCTGTATGTTGAGGGCCAAAGGGTTTGTGTTGGATTGACTTGCTTGTGTAGTTTTCACTGTGTTATTATATTTGATAACTTACATCCATTCTGTCTCCTCTCTCCAGGGCTGTGCAGCTGTGTCCTGCTTTGGGACTCCGTGTGGGTGCTGGAGCAGATCCACATCTCTGTGAAGAGGAACCACCTGATGCTCCCTGTAGAGTAATACAGCTTCAGACTAACTGACATCATGTTTGGGGGGGAAAAAGCCAAATGGACAAAGATCTCCCTGTGTCCCAACATCATCACCCCCAACACCATCCCAGAGTTCTGCATCCCTCCCAAAATCACCCCTCAGCAGGAGCTGAAGACGCTGGAATGGACTAAACCAGCTGCTGTAAGGAAGGCCTGGACTAAACCAACTGTGGTAGTGAAGGGGTCTTTAGCTGCCAATGTTAGCCCTATCCAGGTGGAGCACGTGGAGGAGGGAGTGTATGACAACAGCTTCAGTGACGAGGAGAGCAGCACCAATGCAGACCCCCTGAGCCAGGCTGCTCTCTCCCTCCCCCACCTGGCCAAAGCACAGACCTGTTATGGCTTCTCCACCCTCCTGGAGAGCCCCCACACACGCAGGAAAGAGTCTCTGTTCCACAGCAACCCCAGCACCTGCCCCATCTCTCTACCTCCCCGGGAGAGGACCAACACCTGTCCCAGACCCCCCCGCTGTACTTCCAAAGCACCCCAGAACCCCCCTGCCTCGTTCAGCCTCAGAAAGCTGACCTCCAGGCTGGGTCCCAGGGTAGCGGCATTCCACAGACAGGCCACTCTGGACAGCGACACCCCCTCCTCCACAGACTCTTCGCCCTTCAGCTCCCCGTCTCTCCCCCGTCCTGACACCCGGACCTCACTCCTCAAGGCTCTGAGCCAGGAGAGGCTGATGATGTCCAGAGGGGGGAGGAGAGCTGTGCTCTCCAGGTTTGACTCTCTGTCTACAGATGAGGGCAGCTCCACTGACAACAGCCCCAACGTCCCCCGTCGGGCATCCGAGGGGAGAGTAGAGCCCCTGGGGTGCACCACCAATCCCCACACCCTGGCCCCTCCCTCTGTGTTCCCCACAGATCTGCTGTTGCATAGAGACATGAAGGAGACCCTTGTCCCAGTGGGCAGAGAAGGAACGCTACGCCTCTCAGTTGAGTACTGCACAGACAACCAGAGACTGAGGACGAGACTCATCAGTGCCGAAGGGTTGTACGGCCTGTCTGCGGACCCTAATAGCATCAACTGCAGCGTCACTGTTTGTCTCCTTCCAGGGAAGATTCAGAAACAGAGAAGCACCGTTATTAAGAGGAGTCGTAACCCCATCTTTAACGAGGATTTCTTCTTCGATGGGATTAATGAGGGTGACGTTATCAGCAGGTCTCTGCGCTTTAAAGTCATCAACAAGATGTCCACCATGAAAAGAAACTACATTTTGGGGGATTGTGAGATTTTATTAAATTGTGTATTAAAGGCGCACTAAAGTGAAAATTGTCATTTGTAGTGTTTTGGTTTTAAGTTTGGCTTCACCAGATCAAATTATCATCATCCAAATATGAAAAACTTGTTTCTGTTGTTGTCTACTCTATCGAATAAACCAATGATATCATTTGTTTGCATTTTACATCCCTACCATTTTATCCAGCACCAGCATTGGGCTGATTTGACTTCAAAATGTTACCCAACTAGAATTCAGGCTAGCCTAGGTGCGGCAGTGTATCTGTGCAGTCTCAAGTTGGACAATGAGGTGTAATTCTGACTGCGAAGCCTGAAAACATGGCAGGGACAACATGATGGCTATGAAATCCTCAATAAAACATCCTATGAATTATCTTTGAAGAATCACCACATAACACAACCATCAACCGAACATATGTGCAATTAATCAATTAGACCTCTGAAATACCATAATGATTTGTATCCTACAACAGTCTACACATTGCGGCATATAGGGCATCTCCTAATTCAGGTGCACATATGTCAAGAAAACATTCATGGGTTAAGATTAGGGTTAAGGTTAGGATTGCCTCCCACAATGAAGCTTGCTGCTCCATGCAGCTTGTGAGAAGTGACTATGGGGCTTCACAGAGCCTCGCTCTAAAAACTGTGTGAGCCTCGATCTCGCAACTCTTGTAAATCTCAAGCAACCAAAATTGAGCAAGTCAGAGAGATTTTATCATGCAACAGGTATTGAAAAGTGCTAATCAGCACTGGTCGTCAACTGCTCAAAGTTGATTCTCTCAAACATGGTCATAGTCAGCTCCCTGCAGATACAGATCCTAGGAACTAACGGCTCACGAGACGAACTGTCAAAAAAAAACCTGTCAATCCTGTAATCTGCTGGCTTTAGAAATTGTGATAAGCAAAAAAAGCTGCTTCTTGCATCTTTTTGAACATTTTAAACAATTAAATTGTTAATTAAAGTATGTAATGTAACATTTACCCAGAAATGATTTGATATGGAAATCAAAGTCACTTCAGTGGGCCTTTAAGAATGTAAAAGCATACTTGAGTGTAAATGTTTAATGTTTTCTATTTACTTTTTGTAATGCTAAAAATAAATTAAATCATGGGAAACCATTTTTGTTGCATCTTATCCTCCTACAATGTTAAGAAACCAATCATAAGAGGAGTGAAACAGTCCTAGCAAGTGAATTCATGGTTAGCATTGGTCCATGCATGGAGACATTACCATGTGCAACGGCTTTGATCCATAAAAAAGGTTTTCTTTTTCATGCCTGTTGTTTGCAATTAGCCGACTTTAAATGTCGATAAATTTTTGAGGGGCGATATGTTTCTCATATTAGAGGAAACTCTATGCGCTTAAACTACAGTAGAAGTTATATGTAACTAGTAGTTTAGGATTATTTAGCCTTTTATTGGTTAGAATTCATATTTATGGGGTTCGTAAATGATTTGCTCAAGAGATCACGCTGTGTCATTACAGTGGAACAGGAAGCTAAATAATAGACTGCCCTTAGCCTTTGATACATATTAAAACAATCATAAGCCTTCCAACATATCTTTGTTTTTGTAAGCCATTGAAAATGTATTATTCTTTGGGCCACACCTGAGCACAGACAGTGCCTTCGGACAGTATTCAGACCCCTTCACTTTTTCCACATTTTGTTGTGTTATAGACTCAACTTAAAAATAATGTGTGTAATTGATTCCTATGCAAATCAGAGACCCTATAAAAACAAAGATATTCATTCCAAAATTACATGAACTATTATCCTTGCATTAAGATGGACTCAATTCAACTTATTGAGTGATTTGTTCATGACATTTGTGCATGTTAGCTAATTTTAAGACTGTCACAGCAAAGGGTCTGAATACTTATGTACGAGGTATTTCTGTATTTCACTTTTAAGAAATTTACAGAATTTTTCGCTTTATCATTCTGGGGTATTGTGTGTGGATTGATGGCAAATTATTTTAATTTAATCAATTTTTTTATAAATTGAAAATAACTTGAGTCTATAACACAACAAATGTGTAAAAAGTAAAGGGGTCTGAATACTTTCCGAAGGCACTCTATTTTACTTAAAATCGATTACTCGGCCATCACCATACAGTACTAACCCTAACCCTAACCCTACAGACATTAATAGTCGACGGCAGCAGTCGATCACAGAGCGAATCGTTTTCATTTTTAGCGCCAGTCATCTTGCTCCGTACCGAAAGCACTTAGATCACGGGATAGTGTTGGCATCTGAAGCGCATACCCTGTAACACGGGTAGTGCTTTGTCCTATTCAACCATGGTTTTTGAATCGCTGGTTAGCGATCTATTAAACCGGTTCATTGGGGACTATGTGGAGAACCTGGACAAGTCGCAGCTCAAGATTGGGATCTGGGGAGGTAAGCGACAGAAGGAAAGCCCCAGCGAGCGTTGTAAACAAACGGCTGTCAGCCTGCCTGTGTCAAGCTTGCCTGTTGGTTCACATACAGTACTGGGCGTTAGCTACATATTTAATCAGATCATTTTGGTCTGATTAACATGCATGCAATTAAAGTGGAACTGCATGTCGTGCATTCTTATTATGGTTGAAATCCTTCCCTGGTCACACAGTCTGGCCAGGGTGTCTTTTTCAGCAAGTCACTCACTGCCACACACACACACACACACACACATACATACACACACACACACACACACACACACACACACACACACACACACACACACACACACACACACACACACACACACACACACACACACACACACACACACACACACACACATACACACACAATAGTCAGTCACTATCGCGCTAACCCGAACGGACATCACAACTGTACTTACAGTGTCCTACATAAGTATTGGGAAAAGGAAGCATGTTTTCTTCTTTTGGGTCTATACTCCTACAGTTTGGATTTGAAATCAAACAATTACTATGAGATTCAAGTAGATATTCTCAGCTTCAATTCAATGTTGTTTTCGTTCAGATTAGTGTCACCATTTAGAAATGACAACTCTTGTTATACATAGTCTATCTATTTCAGGGCACTGAAAGTATTGGGAAAATTGTTTCTGGTTAGTCAGGAGTGTTTGGTCACATCATTTGTGCAGGTATAAGAGAGCTGTCAGTGTCCAGTATTGATTCTAGGCTTTAGTATTCAGTGTTGATTCTAGCCTTTGGAGTCTGCTATTGGTGTCTGTCAACATGAGGACCAAATCCTATTGAGCTCAGCAATTGCAAACAGGCTGGTTGGCCAAGGAAGACTACTATAGTGGATGACAGAAGAATGCTCACCATAATTAAGAAAACCCCCAAAACAACTGTCCCACAGATCAGGAACACTCTCCAGGAGGTAGGCATGAATGTGTCAGAGACTACCATCCACAGAATACGTCACCAGCCCTGACCCCCCAACCCCCTCCCAGTGCAAACCACTAAATCCTCCTAAATCCTAAATGAATATTATCATGTACCAGAGTAATTGCAAGAGGAAAGTTTGGTCTGATCCGTGCATGATTTACAGCATACCACCTCATCTGTGAAACATGGGTGAGGGGTGTTAACTTGTCTTAATTGATGATGTAACTGCTGTCAGCAGCAGCAGATTGTATTCTGAAGTCCAAAAATATCTTGTCTGCTCGAGTACAAGAAAATGCCTCCAAATTCATCATACAGTAAGACAATGACCCCAAAGTCCAAACATACTGCCATAGCAACTTAGGGAGTTTTTCAGAGCCAAAAAGCAGAAGGTTCTTGACTGGCCAAGTCAATCTTCAGATTTAAATTGACCATGCAATTCATTTGCTGAAGAGGGGACTTAAGGCAAAAATACCTCAAAACAAACAACAACTGAAGATGGCTGCAGTACAGGCTTAGCAGAGCATCACCAGAGAATATACCTAGCGTCTGGTGGGGGCAATGGGTTGCAGACCTCAGGCAGTTATTGCATGCAAATACTAATCATGAGTGCTTCATCAGAAATTATATGATTTTTCCCCAATACTTTTCATGCCCTGAAATAGGGGGAGTGTGTTTAAAATAAAAATGACGTCATTTTTAAATGGTGAAACCAATCAGAATGAAAACAACATTGAATTAAAGCTGAGAATCTCTACTTTGACCCCATAATAATTGTTTGATTTCAAATCCAAACTTTTGGAGTACAGGGCCAAAAGAAGAAACAATGCTTCCTTTTCCCAATACTTTTGGAGGGCACTGTATGTGGAGTCTGAGGCTCCCCTATTGTAGCTCCCCTATTGTAACTCCTGCGGCACAAAGTCATTCCCGAGTGTGATACCTCATTGTGAATCAAGTCCTCTACTTCCATACTACTTTGAAACAATCTTCCCATCACATAATATAAAAGATTTTCGCCGTTTTAGACGAAAACCTGCCCGACAATGTTTTGCTGCTTCACCAGTATCCACATGTTATGATGGGAAACAAGTCATGCTACAACATCACGTCATGAGACAGGTGTGATGGTGTTGCACAGGGAATGGTTTCCAGACACAGCGTGTGGATATCTATGGCCTTACATAAGGTCAACAAGACCTCAAGACAGTTGCTGCATCCCATTTCTCCACCCTTTTCCTGAAGTATGCACTCTCCCACATGAATTTCGATGGGAACGGATTGGTATAAGACAGGGGAGGCTGGTGGAGGTAGAAATCGGAGTATGGGCTCATTGTAATGCATGGAATCAAACAAGTCTTTGATACCCTTCCTCATTCCATGGATTACAATGAGCCCGTCCCCCGATGTCTACCTCCACCAATCTCCACTGGTATAAAAGCTTGTGCCTATGCTGTTAAATCCATGGAGGGAAGTGCACAAGTGTACACTTGTGTACACAAGTGTACAAAGGAAGGTTGGAGAAATGGGACGTAGCAAGAGCCTCTTACAGTGATGTCATCAGAAAGGTAAACACAGGATGACTGTGATGTGGATGTTGATGTGGGCGGCACTGTTTCCCTCTCCCGTTCCTATCAACCCACTGAGACACTGACCTTTAGAGAAAACATAGACATCTGCCTTGACACATCATTGCTAATCGCTAAATCCCATGTGTAGCCTTAGGCAAGCAGACACTTACTGCACACTGCCTATTTACACTACAAACCTTATCTCCTCTCCTCTTTGTCCAGGTAATGTTGTCCTGGAAAACCTGAAAGTCAAGGAAAATGCCTTGGTGAGTATCATGAGGAAGGAGTGTGTACTTGTTCTCTCCAGGCGTTCCCTCCCCAGGTAAAGCAGGCTAGATCAGGTACTGATGAAATGGAAACTGTGTCCTTGTCGGTATTTGGCCTACATTAACAATGGTGTCAACTTTCCCCTACAACTGGTTTCATGTTGATCAAGAAAGTAGTGTAGGCTAAACAAAATCAGTATACTAGGTTATGGTAGGGTTAGGGTTAGGGTATTGTACACTTATTTTTCAGATTAAAGGTCCAAGCACCATTCATTTGGAGAAGTTATCTATGTCCCATCTCATGTAATATGATAATAATATACGCCATTTAGCTGACGCTTTTATCCAAAGCGACATACATTGCAGTGAGTGCATACATTTTTCAGTATATATGGTCCCAGCAGGAATGCCATGTGATGTCAAACCTGCTCCTGTCTTGTCGCATGATATTGAGTGTAGAGTGCAGAGCCAGCCAAACTGCTGTTCTGTAACACACTGCGTGCTATTACAATTGAGATAATATTTAGAATTGTTTTTACGGGTAATGTCTGCAGTGTTGTTAGGCTGCAGACCGTGGTGAAAGCCGTGTAAGAGTCTCACAACGGCCTTCTAACAGCTCATAACGGCCTTATAACAGCTCTATGGCTTCTCACCCTGAGCTGGTGTTTGAAGGTGTACATTTCAGACTAGCCAACAATAACTTATTGCTAATAACTTAACTTAACCCTTTAATTTAATTATTCATATTATGTGCATTTTCTATTGATTTTTTTCTTATTATTCTATTACTTTTTAAGGGAGGCTTCCTGACAAGCCCTACCGGGTTTCTTAACTTCCTCTGCACAATTTGCCTTTTCTTTTCCCGACATAGCTTTAAATACCTTTTTTTGAGGTATTTATTTATTTATTTATTATTATTATTATTTTTTTTAAAGCTGACTAGTGCTGTGAGTCTGCAGACAGACTGAGAGTGTTTTAACACTTCTGTTGCACCATGGCACCAAGCCGCTAAATCAGAGTGTCTGGTGTTGAAGGCTGGTGTTGAATCTGAGGAGGTGTGACTGAACCAACCACACCAGTGATTCTGCTGCTACTGTACAGTCAGGGGAGGCTGGTGGTGGTAGAAATCGGAGGACGGCCTCATCGTAATGCATGGAGTGGAATGCATTACAATGAGCTAGTCCTTCGATTTCTACCTCCACCAGCCTCCCCTGGCTACTGTGTGTCTGTTCTGCCAAGAGACTCCTCTCCATGTCAGAATGTTCTAGAATGTTCAACTGTTACCCTGAATGCACATTAAAAAAATTATTTTTTATCACAATCTGAGAACATAGGCTACCTGCACGATATACAGTTTATTTCATCCTTGCTCACAGTCGACAGAGACTGGCCTATGCAGAATTTACAACTCACCCTTAATAGTTAAAACATAATGAGATTAACAGTGCATACAATTTTCGAATTGGACAGTTAGTGACAAATTAAACGGTTATTAATTGCCTTGATTGTAGGTCTAGATTAGAATATGGATTGTATGTCAAGCTGGATTGCATTATTGTTTTTTTTATATTGGTTCTTTAATGTTTATTTTTTTCTTTTGTAGAGTGAGCTTGATGTCCCATTCAAAGTGAAAGCTGGGCAGATTGGTGAGTATCTCACTGACTGTGTGTATGATCCTGGCTTACCCTGATATTGTTAGGATTTTATTGACCGAGGGTAGACACATTGGCCATATTCAACATCACCAGGAGGTCTAGAGGTAAAAGACATGAAAAATCAATAAAAAAAAAAAAAAGTTTTTTTTTTACAATTTTATTTTTTAAATTTTAGGCGGGGGGGGGGGGGTCCTACTGAGACCAAGCTCTCTCAGAGGAGCCCTGCTTTACAAACATAGGGTGAAAGGGCAATTAGCATTTGTTATTTATAGCCGTCTTGTCCTATAAAACAGATCATAAATGTACATTCAAATGACAAACTTAATGCAAATCTTTATCAGGCCCTAGTCCCTAGCTACTGTACAACAGCTCACTTTCCTGTGTTCAGAGACTGGCTATATACACTCACTGAGCACTTTATTATAACGCCTGTACACCTTCTCATGGTGGAGGTGTTGTAATGGTGTGGGGAATGTTTTCTTGGCACACTTTGGGCCTGTTAATACCAATCAATCATCGCTTGAATGCCACAGCCTATTTGAGTATTGTTGCTGACCATGTGCATCCCTTCATGGCCACAATTTACCCATCTTCTAATGGCTACTTCCAGCATGATAATGCACCGTGTCACAAAGCAAAAGTCGTCTCAAACTAGTTTCATGAACATGACATTGAGTTCCGTGTTCTTCGGTGGCCTTCCCAGTCACCGGATCTGAATCCAATAGAACACCTTTGGGATGTGGTAGAATGGGAGATTCACAGCTTGGAAGTGCACCTGAAAAACCTGCAGGAATAGTGTGCTGCAATCATGTCATTATGGAGCAGAATCTCCATGTTTCCAACATCTTGTGGAATCAATGCCACGAAGAATTGAGGCTGTTTTGAGAGCAAAGGGAGGCCCTACCCAGTATTAGTATAGTGTTCCTAATAAATTGTTTGGTGAGTGTAGACCACAGTGGTGGTGGTGGTGGTGTATGCGTGCGTGCGTGCGTACGCACATGGGTTCTATGTCTGTATCTGTGATCTCCAGGGTCGGCATCGCTAACGATGACACTCTTCTCTGACTGTCATGCTGAGAACCTCCACCAGAACTCCACCCTTAGACCACTAGTTGTGGTCTCATCTGACCGCTACTGTTTATAGCTGCAGCAGAGCCTCCACATACAACACACTGGAACACAAAGTTCCCTGACTGAATTGACACTAAATATATTCATGCACAAACACCCACACTATTATTATTATTAGAGTTGATGTGACTACAACAGTACCCCTTCCACGTCTCTGAACGATGTCTTTCTCAATGAGTCAATGATGAAGATGCTGTACAGTTCAGTGTAAAAGTCACACAGGCTTCATTGGGACATTAGTCTCATAGAGTTGTGGCTTGTGTTGGCTGTTTAGCAGTAGAGGAGCCTCCCAGTCACGTTACTGGTGATTGCATTAGCTGAATTAGCTCAGTGGCTACTCTGAGAGAGGGTTAGGCCTCCCGGCTCTGTCTCCTTAGATCAGATGTGCTCTGTGACAAACAGACAGTGGTCTGTTGTGAGGGGATGTGAATAAGTAGGAGTGTGTGTGTGTGGGTGTGTGTGTGTGTGGGGGGGGGGGGGGTGTGTGTGTGTGTGTGGAGGGGGAGGGGGGGGGGGGTTTACAGACTGAGTCATTGTTTGGTGATAAGAGGGAAATAAATATGAAAATAAATTATTCATCTGAGATAGCAGATGTATTGACTTTCATCAGAGAGTGTGTGTGTGTGCGCACCTGCGTGGGTGTGTGTGTGGAGTGGCCATTCCACTCTGACTACATCACAGTTCCTGTAATCCTATTAAGCCATTACGACAACATCCTCACATCTCCCCTGAGCCCTCAGGATGGGGTTGGGGGTCAACGAAGACTTCGTAAACACCTGATACTGAATCATTTCAATAACATGTTTTAGATTTGTTGAAGTGAAGCTAGTTTAAGTTCCCTGTTTGTCTGTGTCAGTTTATCATTTGAGTGATGTAATGTAATGTTATCCCATTCAGGCCTATATGGATGCGTCTGAGATGGGTAGGCCATCCACACTGTCTTCCTGGCAGCTCCATTAGCGATGTCTGTTTATTTGGAGAGGAAGGCCTTATTGGACGAGAGCCTTTCTGCTCCGCTACGGGTGTTTGCAGCTGCCATGTTAGCCGTTAGATATCCTCAGAAGAACAGAATCTGCGTGTGTGTCGTCTTCAACAAAGCAATGACGCTGCTCTGTGTCTTTGAGACGACCAGTTGATTCTGACATTAGCCGAGTTCCTTCATTATTGATGAGCTTGGCCACGGAGGAGCAAGGAATTGCAGCTGTAGCTGTATCCTTCTTTTCCACCGAGAAAAAGCCTCAGAAGAAGAAGAATTTGGATGTCTAGTGTTCGAAGATAATTCGATTTTTTTTACGTTTACTAACAGCTGTGGCCTTTCCTCCATGTGTGTTTGATACCCTTCCTCATTCCATTCTGTGCATTACAATGAGCATGTCCTGAAGGTTGGTCTTGAATCAGAGGAGGTGTGACTGAACCAACTACACCAGTGATTCTGCTGCTACTGTACTGTCAGGGGAGGCTGGTGGAGGTAGAAATCGTCCTCGGATTTCTACCTACACCAGCCTCCCCTGGCTGTATACATAAGAAACTGCCTTCTCCCCCGACCTATCAGATCTCCGTGAGAGGAAAAGAGCTGCTCCTCATTAGCCTCGACCTGAGAGCCTTCCACATCAAGTCAAAGAAAGAAAGAAAACAAAGGAAAATGAAAAAGAAAATAATGTCCCGTCTCTGGCTTCTCAAGCCTGACCTGACTGATGTGTTGTCTGCCTGTATACTGTATACAGCCTGTTCCTAAAGAGCCTTGACCTTCCATGATGTCCTCCCAAAGCTGGTGGAGCTGTGATGCCGTGGTTAATGACTGTGTGCCCTATTAAACAGCATGCGTAAACAGACACAGCCTCTCTTTCCACAGTGTACACACTGTCTGTCTTTCACGCCCGTCTGCCTTTAGGGAAGTGGAGCGACAGTGGGTTGCTTGGCAACCAGGTAGAGATTTTGGCGAGCTTTAACCCCCTTACCTAGCCGTGTTACGGCAGGCGGACGCCGCGCTGCGACTTCTAACAAACGCTTCTACAAAATGAGCCTGTTCCGATGAAAGCGTCTCGCGCGCACACGCACAATACATTCTTGACGTCACGCTGTCTTTAATGCAATGGACACTGCACTGGTTGCATAATGCGATTGTTTCTACGTGACCGAGCCCGCCCTCAACATTCTCATCAGTGTTTGTTCATTGACAGGGCAACGGTAGAAAGGGAACGGAGAAGGGTGAGATGGGAACTTGGTCACGTAGAAACAATGGCCTTGTGAAATCGTGCAGTGTACATTGCGTCAAGGCATTGAGATGTGAGGACATCATGGGATGTGCTCCTTTTGTAGATGCTCGCACAGACATTGCAGCTGTAGTCATAGTCTTGTGATGCACCATTAAAAAGCCTCAACAACACAAAAGGAGAATCTGGACACGATAGCCAGGCTGTCTGTTGTTCAAAAAGATTTAGGATTGGTAACGATCATGATCATTTTCGTGAGATGCATTAAAAAGTCAGCTGTGGCCTTTCCTCCGGGTGTGCTTGATACAGTTCCTCATTCCATTCCATGCATTACAATGAGCCCTTCCTCCAATTTCTACCTCAGATAACCAACCTCCCCTGGCTGTTATGTCAGGTGTAACCAGAGACTGCATTGTGGCTATTGAATGGTCTTATGAGGGAAAACCCACTTGGACCGGAAAATGGGGCCAGCTATTCTGGATGTAACATAATCTACCAGAGCGCTCGCACTACATAATCTCATAACAACTCGACTGACAAGCTGGCAAGGTGTCGACAAAGGGCATGTTGATCAAATAACAAAGGGTCTTAAAAACCAGAAACATAAACACAGATGTTGTATTTTCATTGATGATTTGGTTGTTTTTCAGGCAAACTGACTCTGAAGATCCCATGGAAGAACCTGTACAACGATGCTGTTGTAGCAACGTTAGATGGTCTGTATCTGCTGGTGGTTCCTGGAGCAAGTAAGTCACATGACCTCCCTCTACATGCTGTTTTTGTGTTTTTTTTCCAATAAAAATATATCATTATCGTATACAAAAGTGGAGGCTGGTAGAGGTAGAAATCGGAGGACTCCTTATTCCATTCGAGCCTGTCCTCCGATTTCTGCCTCCACCAGCCTCCCCTGATATACAGTGCCCTGTGTAATTATTGGGACAGTAAAGTATTTTTCCTTCTTTTGGCTCTATACTCTGGATTTAAAACCAAACAATTACTATGAGGTTAAAGCATAGATTGGCAGCTTTTATTTAAGGGTATTTGTGTATTGGTTTCACGATTTCAAGAAATGGTTTCATGCCACCAAAAGTATTTGGACAATTGGCTTGACAGGTGTTTCTGGTTAGTCAGGTGTGCAGTCATAAAATAACTGTCAATGTTGAGTCTTGATTCTAGGCTATTAACACCAAATATTCATCTATTACTATAGTAATCTGTTGACATGTTGGTTGATATTGATGTTGTGGTGTGCCAGAAAGTGACAGTGAATGTTGCAAGAGTTTCCTTGTATTGGATATACCCAGTTCCATGAGAATGTACAGTACCAGTCAAAAGTTTGGACACACCTTGCCAAGAGTATGCAAAGCAACAAACAAAAGGTGGATTTGTTTTTGAAGAATCTAAAATATAAACCATATTCTGGTTTGTTTAACACTTTTTCGTTTACTACATAATTCCATATGTGTTCCTTCATAGTTTTGATGTCTTCAGCATTAATCTACAATGTAGAAAATAATAAAAAGAAAGAAAAACCATTGAATGAGACGGTGTGTCCAAACTTTTGACTGGTACTGCATGTTCAATCTGGATGCAAAAGAACGGTAAGGTAAGGATATGTTCAGTTGTGCTGTCTATGTGTTTCAGCTGAGACACAGTTACTTTCGTGCCCTTACAATGGTAAGACAATGACTACTGGTACCGTATATCCGGGTTCAAGGTGGTGGATGGAGACCAATCAAAGTCTCTCTCTCTCTCTGTAACTCCTCCCTCTCTTGTGTAGTGAACTATATAGATACTCCGCCTCTTATGTATAACCCCTTATTTTGTACATCTTTCTGGTCTTATAACCCTTTTCATTTCAGCCCCATGATTGGCCGCTGGACTGTAGAATGTCGTAGACTATTCCACGGTTTACATGCCTGTTGTATCCTGTTCATGGTTTGAGACCTTTTCATGGAGATGGCTGGGCTTTGTCTTGTGAACCGAAACATTCCATTAATTTATCATTTATTTTCGAAATCAAATGAATACAGATACTGACGATAGGTATTGTACTTCACTAGCATATGTCTACCATGAACCCCTGAGTGTCATGTGTTTTACCAGACAGAGCCCTAGCCAACAGTATCTTGGTTTAACCCTTTATCTGACATTAAAAAACCCCACAAAAAACCACACACAATAATTTGTTCTAACAGACAGATAGAGGGTTGATATTCTGGCTTGGTTGACGGGTTCACGTTTTTCACTGAAACTTGAGTCTTCCCACAAGATTCAAGTTTCAAATGTTTCCTTTGGCCTGTCATTCACAGTGACATCCATCAACTCTGTTCAGGTTTAGACGGTTGGATATTCATGACCGCTTTTCAAAAGTGGACTGAGTTGAATTTCAAGTGACATACTGTCACGATGTTTTATTTCATCACTGTAAGCCAAAGCTGCTTCTGTCTCTTAAACCACAGAGTCTAGACTATACTGTAGACTTATTATTTCAAGTCTAGATAGACACGAGAAGAAAGAGAATTAGACTTTGGGCCCTAATGGACATTCTAACTGCAGGGATGGGGGATCAGTCAGTGGAGGCTGGTGGAGGTAGTAGTATGGTACCATTCCACATTCCATCCCATGCATTACAATGAGCCTGTCCTCTGATTTCTACCTCCACCAGCCTCCCCTGTTCTCAATCTCTTTGAGGTCGTTGAATAAATACCAGCACTTAGAAGTGTGCCATATTCAAAGGGAAAACGATATGCCCAGGCCAGGGTTAGTTGTTACAATCACTCTGGCAACATTGTAGGCGTCTTTCTCCCTTGAGTATGAATGTGTATAGGGCATCAGTGGAGGTAGAAATCGGATTCCATTCCATGCATTACAATGAGACCGTACTCCAATTTCTACCTCGTGCAGCCTCCCCTGATAGGGCAGCATGAGTACCGTAGGAGTGTTCTGGCCTGTCTTTGTGTTAGTGTGAGGCTGTGTTTAGGGCTGTGGCTAATAGGAAAGGTTGCTGTTCCCAGTGGTTGCCTAGCAACATGCACACGCACACGCACACACACACACACACACACACACACACACACACACACGTAGCATAGCTAATTTTGGGATTGCTACAGTATCTATCCTGAGAATAGGTGTGCTCTTAGTTCTAGGAACAATGAGTCCTCTTCCTCAATGTTCCCTTTCTACAAACACAGTGGGTGTGTGTGTGTGTGTGTGTGTGTGTGTGTGTGTGTGTGTGGACTCACTGATGCTTCAGTAATGACCTGGGCCCATGCAATACCAGATGCTCCTCTGACAGCTGAACACACACGCACACACACACACACACACACACACACACACACACACACACACACACACACACACACACTACCTCATAGCAACATACCGGACTGAAACACTATACCTGTTTTATGAATGACCTGGCTGGTTATTCCCTCACATTTTTTTACTTTCCTTTCACTGTTTACAATCTCTTTACAAGATTAACTAAGTATCATATTCTTCCATAGGGCATGAACCGTAACCCAACATAGAGGCTTGAACTGTCGTCATGTAAACCTTACCCTCCTGTCTTACTCCTTCTCTCAACCTTGATTTGTATGTTCTGTAGTATTTCACACTGACCTAGCCTAATGCTAATCGGCTAACATCAGGGCTGTTTTCATGGTGTCCTTCTTGTTGTTGTTGTTGTTGTTGTTTGTTGTTGTTGACAGTGTCCATGTTGTTGTTTGTTTGAAGCCATTAAGTATGACGGGGCGAAGGAGGAGCGCTACCTGCAGGAGGCCAAGCAGAGGGAGCTGCAGCGCATCGAGGAGGCTCTTCAGATGGCCGCACGCAGAGGTGAGGGCTCTCTCTCTCTCTCTGTCTCTGTCTCTGTCTCTGTCTCTGTATGTGTATGTGTATGTGTATGTGTATGTGTATGTGTATGTGTATGTGTATGTGTATGTGTGTGTGTGTCTCTCTCTCTCTGTCTCTGTCTCTCTCTCTCGGTGTGTGGGTGTGTGTGTGTGTGTCTCTCTCTTTCTCTCTCTCTCTCTCTCTCGGTGTGTGTGTGTGTGTCTCTCTCTTTCTCTCTGTCTTTCTCTCTCTCTCTCTCTCTCTGTCTCTCTCTCTCGGTGTGTGTGTGTCTCTCTTTCTCTCTCTCTCTCTGTCTCTCTCTCTCTCTCTCTGTCTCTCTCTCGGTGTGTGGGTGTGTGTGTGTCTCTCTTTCTCTCTCTCTCTCTGTCTCTCTCTCTCTCTCTCTCTCTCTCTCTCATTCCCTCTCTCTGATGTCTCCCTTCATGTTTCACCCCTCTCTCCTCCCCAGATGTTCTCAGGTCATTGCTCTCCTATTGCGTGATCACCACAGCAGGGGAGGCTGATGGAGGTAGAAATCGATTTCTGCATTTCTACCTCCACCAGCCTCCACTGCACCACAGGGCATGGACAGTCTCATTTGTCGCCATGTCCCCCCCCCTCCCTCCTCCTCTCCTCCCATCCTCTCCTGTGCACTGTAACCATATAATGGAGAGACTTAGAATACTAATATCCTCTCTCTCTCTGTTGCCGTTGGTGACACATTCCGGTTTAATCACCATGGTGACTGTCTCACTTTCCACTTGAGATCAGAAGATGCGTGTAGAGAACGGGTTCTCTCAGCGAATACTTGTTTTGATGTCACACACACACCTCATGTCAGAGTGTAGCGTAGAGCAGAGGAGGCTGGTGGAGGTAGAAATCAGAGGACGGCCTCATTGTCATGCGTGGAACGGGATGAGGAATGGTATCAAACACAACGTGTGTTCGGTGTTTGGTCCCGTTCCTCTTTCCGTTCCATGCATTACGATGAACCTGTCCTCCGATTTCTACCTCCGTCAGCCTCCCCTGCTGTACCGTAGAGTCCCATCTCACCGGCTCTACCTTCAACTGTCAATAGGAACCATTTCAGGTCATCCTGTCACATGACCAACTCACTGATCATTGTGTCATCATCATTGAGAGGTTAGGAGTTATTTTTGACAAAGCGTCAGAAGTGAATGAGGAGATTACTAACTGGTGTGCTGATGAATGGAGGGACAGAGGGATGGTTTAATAGCTGTGTCTTATCTCTGCTGTTTGTCTTGTGCTTCACGCTGCGTGACTCTGGACACAGACTCTCAGAGCGGAGAGTTCTTGTTCAATCTGGAGAGTGTTGTGTACAAGGAGCCCCAGCACGGTAGGACTAACCCTAACCCTAACCTGTACTGGACACGACTGAAGCTATAGCACGATAGCTAGTGGTCTTTTGCAGATGTTAGGGACAGGACACATGAATTACACTCTACCTAAACTAGCCCGCACCAATACAGCATACACACTGCAACGGGGGAGGCTGGATGGATCGGAATGAGGAACGGTATCAATTCCTGATTCCATTCCATGCATTACAATGAGCCCCGTCCTCCGATTTCTACCTCCGCCAGCCTCCACTGCACCACATATGCAATATATACAAGCTGACCACATATACACTGGAATGTTGGAGGGGGAGAAAAGGCAGAAAGACTTGGTTGTAGAGGAAGTAAAAAAACATTGTAATATACAGTACCAGTCAAAAGTTTGGACACACCTTGCTTGTCATCAAAGCAAAAGGTGGCTACTTTGAAGAATCTAAAATATAAACCATATTCTGGTTTGTTTAATGCTTTTTTGTTTACTACATAATTCCATATGTGTTCCTTCATAGTTTTGATGTCTTCAATATTAATCTACAATGTAGAAAATAATAAAAAATAAAGAAAAACCATTGAATGAGAAGGTGTGTCCAAACTTTTGACTGGTACTGTATATTTTTCAAGGTTTCCTGAGAGCTGTGAAACTTAAGACATACAATAGCTTAACACCTTTCATGAAGGTCTACGTCAACTCTTTCCTTCTACAGTATGTCATTCCTGCTGTATTTGTTAAAAAAAATCCTTCTCTTCTTCTTCTAACCAATCTCTGTCTTCTTCTCTCTGATGTCTATCTGTGGTTGCACCGCGGGGGCTAACCCTAACCCTAACCCTCCTCTCTCTCTCTTTACGCTGCGTTTGTCACATAAAAGGACGTAAGCCTAAGAAACATAAGAAAGGCTTTATGAAATCTAAACGCCACGAGCAGAAACAAGGTAGGCCCAGTACGGTGTGTGTGTGTGTGTGTGTGTGTGCTGCTACATGTCGTGTCGTTGTGCGGTAGCGACGCTGTGTTCTCTACGATCCCACACAGACGTCTGTGGAGGTCGACAACTTATACACTCTTCGAGTCCCCTTTGGAGAACCCTTTGAAGAACCCATTTTGGGTTCCATGTAGAACCTTCTGGGTTCCTCCTCTGTGCAAAAAGGGTTCCCCCACAGGGACACATGAAGAACCGTTTTTCTAAGAGTATGCATCCATATGACGTACAGTATGAGTTGTGTGAGTAGCTTTTTTGTTGCCATCTCTGCCGCTAAAAGATGAATGAAGAAAAGAGGGTGTTATTCTACCACGCCCCCCCCCCCCCCCCCCCTTCAGTTTCCATCTGTATGTGGAGTCGTAGTCACGTTTTGTCTGTCCGTTTCCAGAGAAGCCAACGGAGGAGAAGAAGGATACCTTCGCTGAGAAGATGGCCACTCAGGTCATCAAGAACCTGCAGGTCAAGATCACCAGCATCCATATCAGATATGAGGATGATGTAAGTGTCTGGGTCTCAATACTCTCAGAGCCTCCCCCCTCTCTCTTTCTCTCTCTCTCTCTCTCTCTCTCTCTCTCTATGGAGACTGGGACTCAATACTCCACTATAGTCTCCTCTTTCTCTGTCTGGGCTGGAACCCAACTGTGGACGTCAAGCCACCTGAATGCTAGGAGTGTGATTGGCTGTCTGGTTTTGTCTTGCAGCTGTCAGACCCTCAGCGCCCTCTCTCCATGGGAGTCACCCTGGCTGAGCTGAGTCTACAGGTACACACACACACACACACACACACACACCAAATGATTTCCCTCGACCAGTGATACCCAATCCCGGTCTTCGTCCAAGCCTACTGATTGAAAGAATCCACTGATCATCAAGACCTTGATGAGCTGAGTCAGGTGTGTCAGTGCTGAGCTGGGACAAAAGCCACCAGGACCAGGATTAAGTATCACTGCAGTAGAGTGTATTTTAGCAATTTAAAACTATATAATGTATATAACCTTATCTTTCTAGACAGCAGACGAGAACTGGAAGACATGTATACTAAATGAAGCTGCCAAGATCATCTACAAGGTAACTGTCTTCATAAATCCATGTTTTATAACGTTTTATAACGTTTTATAATGTTCATTCGAATCCTATGTATCTTGTTGCATTTGACTTTTAGTTGTGTGTTATGTAGTGTAAGATAACCATTATAACCTATTGGTTTTTAAAAGCTGTGCTTATATTGTTGTTTTGTTTATACATCATCTTTCAGTGCGTTGACTGGTTGTTGTATGATGTTTATGCATTGTTGACTGGTGTATTCTTTCGTGGCTGGTTGTCGTGTGTTATTTTGACTCTGTCAAGGCTAGCTGTTGTATGTTGTTACCATACTGTGAACTGACTGGTTGTCGTGTGTTATTTTGACTCTGTCAAGACTAGCTGTTGTATGTTGTTACTACACTGTGAACTGACTGGTTGTCGTGTGTCTCTCCAGCTGGGTCGTCTGGAGTGTTTGTGTGCCTACTGGAACGTCAACAGTCCCATCTTCTACACAGGCTCCTGGGAGGAGATAGTGGTAACATACTCCATCTTTGCTACATCTTTACACAGTACAGTTCTCCTGTTATCAGTGCTTATTGTGATGCTAATGGAGGAGCCCTGCGTGGGTGACACGGTCTTTGTTTTCAAGAATGTTACTGAATCTTATGTGTTGCTGCAACCGCTGCTTTATCTAAAGGAAGCATGGATGAGAGGTCACAGCATCCTCATCTGTCTGTCTCTCTGATGACACGCACAGAGAGAGAGAGACACACACACACACACACACACACACACCTCTAATCCAGCCCCCCAATTGTCTGGTGTAGGGGACATGTGACAGAATGACATATGTATCACATTTCTCGAAATGCTGAATAGATCATCATTTAGATCATCATTTAAATCAGAGATGAATGGATAGAAACCGTTAAGGTAATCTACTCTGCACTCGGCTAGTGTTCCTTTCACATGTGAGGGATACCGTAACCAATCAGAGCTGGTGACTAAGTCACATAACGGTACCACGGGCTCGTTCTCAGCTCTCATGTGTGGCTGGCTGACCAAATGACAACACAGACAACACTAGCTCACATTGATGATGACACACAAACATGCACGTACGCACGCACGCGCGCACACACACGTGTCCCACATGCCACACACTCATGACACACACGCGCGCACCACACACACACACGCGCGCACCACACACATGCCACACACACACACACACGCCACACACACATGCCACACACACACACACACACACACACACGCACCACACACACACACACGCACACACACACACGCACACACATGCGCCACACATGCCACACACTTGTGACACACACACGCACGCACCACACACACACACACACACGCCACACACATCCCCCCCCCCCCCCACACACACACACACTGTGACATAAGGACATATTTACCCCCATGTGTCAACCTTGTTGTTGTTATTGTTGTTGTGAAATGTCCGAACAGACAGTTCTAGTGAATATGAACAGACAGTTCTAGTGAATATGAATAGAGTCGTAGTGGAAACGGATGACGAGTCTCTCTCGTGCAGGTTGTTGATAGGACAGGTAAGTGTTGTCTTTGGGATGTTTGACAGAGCGGGGGGTGGTGTCAGGCTAACAGCAGCACATAGTGCAGGTTCCTAATACAGTATATTATATATGATATATTTTCTATAACCACCTCACACGCGTAGGGGCCGTTCTGCTGCTCTTTTCAATAACCGGTTTTCCACAGCGGGGGCTTATGCTGTGCGTGCCAAGACCTATTTGCTGACCGATTTGGTGCTTAAACCCCCCCCCCCCCCCCACACACACACAGGCCTGAGGGCGAGGGTGGGATGCTTTTACAAAACAAACTGGTCTTACGAACTTGCGGAATGTGAACAAACTGACTAGAAAGTCCAGTTGTGGATATTCCTACAAACTTGTTCACCAGGTTCGAAGCACCGGGTTTTGAGAGCTAGCTGGCTGCTTGTAAGCCTTTGAACTCACTGGCACCGCCCGGTGATTAGGATATAGCTGGAGTGTAGATTGAGGAGTTCTGAGGACATAGAACCCCCCCTCATGTACTTCATAGTGACAAAGGCCATGTTTAGAACCATTGTGAGGACCATTAGGAGAAGCAGCCTACCGAGAAGATAGATGGTGAATCCCTGACCTGGGTTCAGTTATTTTTCTCCAGCATAAGGCTGGATGGGAGTTATGGTCTGTTCTCAGATCAGACTGAAGATGGATGGTTCAGGCCTCCTCTCTCTGTGTCACATAGTGGTTAGCTCTGACGCACACACACGCAAATGTGTACAGACACACACACACACACACACACACACACACACTCACAGCAGACGGACTGTGTGCAAGCTAATTGGTGATGGTGAGCATTACCAGGCCATGTGTGTGTTATTAAGGACAAGCTTTGTGTGTGTGTGTGTGTGTGTGTGTGTGTGTGTCTGTGTCTGTGTCTGTGTTATTAAGGACACGGTCTGTGTGTGTGTTTGTGAGTGTTGAACACACACTACGTGACCACTGACCTGCACCAGAAGTGTCCAGAAGGCTCTGCTTCTGATTACAGATCACACTGTGTGTGTGTGTGTGTGTGTGTGTGTGTGTGTGTGTGTGTGTGTGTGGACCACCATGACCAGACTTCCTGAACACGGCTGACGTCCAGTACTGTAATCTGTACTCTGACGCGCTCTCAGGCAGAGTGAGGCGTAACCAAGTGCATGAATTGCTGCAGAATTCACATGAATTCAATAGCCCACACATATTCCCTCTGGTTTAAAGCTGTTGCCTTTGGGAATCATTATGTGATATGTTTGTTTGTCTTTCTCTTGAATTAAACATACAGTATTGTCTTCGTTTGACATACGGTAACTATACCAGTGGAGGCTAGTGGAGGTAGAAATCGGAGGACGGGCTCATTGTAATGTATGGAAATGAATGCAGAATGGTATCAGACATGTGTGTTCCGTTCCATACATTACAATGAGCCCGTCCTCCGATTTCTACCTCCACCAGCCTCCCCTGACCTATACATCTGGTGGTCACCCTATCCTCTGACCTGATGTTCATATGGCCAGGCTTTTCACTGTGCATAGTAATAGTCAACACAAACCATATGCCGTGGTCTACAGATAACAGTAGCTCACATTGCTGTTTACGCACGCACGCACGCACGCACACTCATACTGCACACACACACACACTCTCATGCCGCACACACACACACACACACTCTCATGCCGCACACACACACACACACACTCTCATGCCGCACACACACACTCTCTCATGTCGCACGCACACACTCATGCCACACACACACTGCTTAATTTCCATGCAAGGAAAAATGGGTCTGGCTATTTTAGGGTTAATAAAAGCGTGTGTGTGTGTGTTTTTGTGCGTGGGTCTGTGTGGGTCATTATCCGACAAGGTGTTATGCAATGTTGTCTTATTGGTTGTGAGCAAACATGTATCAGTGCTGAATCACGCACCCGGGACATGTGTGATGTGTAATTATAGTTGGGGAGGGAGAGGCAGAGAGTCAGACAGAGACACAGACAGACAGACAGACAGACAGAGACACAGAGAGACAGACAGACAAACAGAGAGACAGACAGACAGACAGACAGACAGTGAGACAGACAGACAGTGAGACAGACAGAGACTGACAGAGACTGACAGACAGACAGAGACAGACAGACAGACAGACAGACGGAGAGACAGACAGAGACTGTCAGACAGACAGACACAGACAGACAGACAGACAGACAGTGAGACAGACAGACAGAGAGACAGACAAAGAGACAGACAGACAGACAGACTGACAGAGACAGACAGACAGTGAGACAGACAGACAGTGAGACAGAGAGACTGACAGACAGATAGACAGACAGAGACTGACAGAGACAGACAGACAGACAGAAAGTGTCCATTTGACTCCTTTAGCCAGAGTCATACTGTATATGTATAGATACTGTATATGTATAGATACTGTATATGTATGGATACTGTATATGTATGGATACTGTATATGTATAGATACTGTATATGTATAGATACTGTATATGTATGGCTCTGTCCTCTTCGATAGTCTATCTATTCTTCTATGAATCAAGAGGCTCTCCTTTGCTCTTGTGATGGACTCCACTGAGCTCCCAAACACACCACACCCTAACCCTAACCTTTGACCTCCACCTCTCATCCTCTTCTTCTCTGTGTCTCTCAGGAGAGGCTGAAAGCTGGCATCAGCACCAAGGATCAGGAGCTCCAAGACTACCAGTACAGTATGTCACCACACACAAACACAACACAACACAACACAACACAACACAACACAACACAACACAACACAACACACACACACACACGTTCATCTTAACCTTTCACCGACACTTACACACTGGGGGGGGGTAGTGTATCCTGCTCTCTTAGCTGTGGTTATCTATCTCCCAGAGCCATAAACATGACGTGACCACAGAGAGAGGTGATACTGGACAGAGATGACATATGTACAACACTTCATTAGCCTTGTGGGAGCGTGACCGTTATCTAATGTTTGTGTTGCCATTCTGTGATTGATACGCCTCTGCTTGTCTTGTGACTGCTGCTGCTCCTGCTAAAAGGCAGATGGCCGCAGTGGTGTAGGTGTCGTGTGTGTGTGTGTGTGTGTGTGTGTGTGTGTGTCTCACTCTGTGTGTGTTCCCCTTGTGTAGTTTTCAAACCCATCTTCGCCTCGGCTAAGATGTGTATCAACCCCAACGCCGAGGTCGAGCTCAAGTCCCCCAAAGCCAACCTGTACCTGGAGGTGCAGAACATAGCCATAGAGATCACCAAACCTCAGGTACACACACACACACACACACACAAACATGTGCACACAGATGCCCGTGCAGACAGACACACACACATACACATACACACATACAGACAGACACACACACACACACTCAAGGTAGCATACAGCCTACCACAGTAACCACACTGCTGCTCACTGACACGTCACATGGTGTAAATACATACTTCTTGTTTATGGATGACTTTCACTATTCATCACACGCTCACTGTTGATTACTTCATCTGGCAGGGGAGGCTTGTGAGCGTTTCCCATCCCTGCAGTCCGAATGTCCATTAGGGCCTGAAATCTTTTGCTTACAGAGTGATGAAATAAAACATTATGACAGTATGTCACTTGAAATTCAACTCGGTCCACTTTTGAAAGGGTGTTGAATATCCAACCGTCTAAACCTGACAAGATGTGATGGATGTTACTGTGAAAGCTCCACAGAGACTCACCACAGACAATATTAGAACTTGAACTTGTGGAAAGACTCAAGTTTGAGTGAAAAACATAAACCGTCAACCAAGCCAGAATACACGTGTTTTGATACCACTCCTCATTCCGTTCCATGTATTACAATGAGCCCGTCCTCCGATTTCTATCTCCACCGGCCTCCCCTGACCTCTAGTGTACAGTATGTGAAGGGAAAGTAAGAGATGATTGTACCATGGTACCATTAAAGTAGTCCTCTGTTGACTGTTTCAGAGTGTGGGCTGCTGGTATCTGTAGTTCAGTAGCTATCTACAGTATTACACATTTCAATTGGCCCATGGTACTGTAAACTACAACATGCCAACTGATATCAATTGATCTTTAAATGTCAGAATCCATTTTGATCTTCCATGTTGTGTTGTTGCCTACTGTGTTCATGTCCAGTACCTTACCATGCTGGACCTCCTGGAGTCTATAGACTGTATGGTGAAGAATGGACCCTATCGGAAGTTCAGACCCGAAGTACCTGTACACACAAACGCCAAGCACTGGTGAGTCCTACATACGCACGCACGCACGCGCGCGCGCACGCACGCACGCACGCACGCACGCACACGCACACACAAACACACCTGTTGACATACAGTCAAGTGGTCAGTGGTTCATTGTTGACTTGCGGTCGTCCAGGTGGAAGTATGGGATGAACAGCGTTCTGGAGGTCCACATCAGACGGTTCAACCAGATGTGGTCGTGGTCCAACATGCGGAAGCACAGACTGAGCCTGAAGAACTACAAGGCTGCCTACAAGACCAAGCTGCTGACCCAGGGCAAGCTGAGGGAGGACACGGAGAGAGAGATACAGGTAGATACAGCCTCCACTGGTAACGACACACACACACACACACACACACACACACACACACACACACAGACCCACCCAAAACAAAACACAGGCCGAAGACTTAAGTAACACAAGTAACGTCTTCTCTTTCTTCAACTTTAGCATCTGGAGAAAGTTCTGGATGTGTTTAACATCACACTGGCCCGGCAGCAAGCACAGATGGAGGTTTGTAGACGCCCCTTTCTCTCTCCTTCTCTCCTTCTCTCCTTCTCTCCTCTCTGTGGTCCTTGTCAATGTCAATGTAATCTTCTTACTGTACCTCTGTAATGCAAGATTGTTTGTGAAACAGCTTTGTTCATGATTTGTTTAAACATTTATAATTCTATGACCCCCCCCAAACACACACACACACACACCATCTCCCCCCTCCATCTCCCTTTTGCAGGTGATCCGTTCGGGGCAGAAGGTGGTGGGGGGGAGGAAGGGGTCAGGGGGGCAGAAGCAGGCAGGAGGAGGAGGAGGCTTCTTTAGCAGCCTCTTTGGGAAGAAAGAAGGGAAGAAGAAAGAGCAAGAGGACACCAAGGAGGTGGAGAGTGAGTGACCTGTTTCCTGTTTCCGCCAGGCCTGCCCATCTAGCAGATGCCTTTTGCCCAATTGTGGGCATTTCCCCCAGGGGGACCGAAAATACATTCAGACGGGCCGCCCACACATTCTATATGCAGGAATATAATATTAATTGATTGGTTGATGAATTGGTTGGTTGGTTGATTTGTTGGTTGATTGGTTGATTGATTGATTGGTTGGTTGGCTGATTTATTGATTGGTTGGTTGGTTGGTTGGTAGGTTGGTTGGTTGGTTGATTGATTGATCGTTAATTGCTTGGTTGATTTAATGGTTGGTTGATTTGTTGATTTGCAGGTTCAGGTCTGGATGAGCTGATGACCACTGATGAGAAGACTAAACTCTACACAGCCATTGGCTACAGTGGGAGCTCTCACAACCTGGCCTTACCCAAGCAGGTGTGTGTGTGTGTGTGTGTGTATGTGTGTATGTATGTGTGTGTGTGTGTGTGTGTGTACATTACATTTTCTCCATAACTATGAATCATTACTTTTCTAATCTGACACTCACACACGTGTGTGTGTGTGTTTCAGTATGTGGCAGTGATCGTCTCCTTTAAGCTGATCCGTACGTCCGTCACGGTGAGAGAGGAGGCCAACGTTCCTGAAATCCTCAAGGTCCAGATGATCGACCTGAGCACCAGCATCTCACAGAGACCAGGAGCACAGGCCATCAAGTACTGACCTAACACTCCTTACCTGTCTGTCTGTCTGTCTGTCTGTCTGTCTGTCTGTCTGTCTGGCTGTCTGTCTGGCTGTCTTTTTGTCTGTCTGTCGCTCTCTCTGGCTGTACTCTCTCTGTCTGTCTGTCTCTCTGGCTATACTCTCTCTCTCTGTCTGTCTGTCTGTCTGTCTGTCTCTCTGGCTATACTCTCTCTCTCTGTCTGTCTGTCTGTCTGTCTCTCTAGCTGTACGCTCTCTGTCTGTCTGTCTGTTTTTTCCTCTCTGTCTGTCTCTCTGGCTGTACTCTCTCTGTCTGTCTGTCTGTCTGTCTGTCTGTCTGTTTTTTCCTCTCTGTCTGTACTCTCTGTCTGTCTCTCTCTCTGTCTCTTTCTGCCCCTCTCTCATGAATATGAAAAGCTCAACGCACCAAAGCAGACTTTATTGTATCTCTGTTAAGTAGGCAAGAACACTTGACACATACGCAGGTGTCACTGATTTATCTACATTAATATTCAGTATAATCATGAACTGTGTGTTTTATACCATTCCTCATTCCAATCCATGCATTACAATGAGCCCGTCCTCTGATGGGAATAGGCTTTTTAAGAACTTTTTAGGAAGACCTTCTGGCTTCTGTCTACACATTCAGGAGTAGAGCCATGTATTATATAATATGATACACACACACACACACACACACACACACACACACACACACCCATACACACACACTTCTCTATGTGTACGTGTTCGATTCTCACTGGGTCTCTGAATTTGTGTGTGTGTGTGTTTGTCTAGGGTGGAGGCGGCGTTAGAACACTGGTACGTGACTGGTCTGGAGCAGCAGGGGGCAGTCCCGTCTCTCATAGCGTCGGTGGGAGACTCCGCCTCCTCCCTGCTCAGCTTCAGGTTCGAGACCCACCCAGAAGAGAGTGCAGCTGACCAGCTCCTCAGGGTCCACTCCCAGCCTGTAGAGATCATCTATGACGCGGTATACACACGCACACGCACACACACACACACATACACACACACACACACACACACACACACACACACACACTCAGACCGACACAATGTGACCTATTTCTAATGAAATTAGCCAACGGGCCCTACTGTACCTCCTACCTCACAACTGTTCTCTCTCTCTGTCACACACACACACACACACACACACACACACACACACACACACACACTGTAAGGAGATAAACCAACAGCTCACAACGGTTCACCCACTGTCTCTCTATAATTGACTATCAGACCCTGTCACGCAGATTAATGATATCATGATTTCATTGGATTGTCCTTGCCAGCTCTGCACTGTTTCTACGTTTGTGTCTTATGGGTAAATTAAGTTAGCTAAAAAGTATGGATCATAATTTTTCATTTTGATATGTATTGATAGATAATGTGTTCTAATGTGTGTCTCCTGTTTGTTGGTATTTATGTACATACTGTGCTTATTGTGCCAGTTGACAATGAAAAGCATGGTTGTAAAGTGTGTGTGTGTGTGTATGTGTGTTTATTTGTATGTGTCTGTGTCTGTGTCTGTCTGTGTCTGTCTGTGTCTGTGTCTGTCAGTTGACAGTGAACAGTATGGCAGAGTTCTTCAGGACGGGGAAGGGGGTGGACCTGGAGGTGTTGACCAACGCTACACTCATGAAACTGGAGGAGATCAAAGAGAAGACCGCCACTGGTGGGTAGAAAATACAGAACAGTAGAATACAGTAGATTACTGTAAAGTAGAGTACAGTAGAATACAGTAGATTGCTGTAAAGTAGAGTACAGTAGAATACAGTAGATTGCTGTAAATACTACAATAGAGAAAACTGCCACTGGGGGGGTATAGTTGATTTGAATATGAGAAGCTAACAATAGGATAAAAACAACATGCTTAGTGTATATGAATAACCCATTAAGCCCGTTCATTGTTGTGTGTGGGACCCCAGGTCTGTCCCATATCATAGAAACCCGTACGGTGCTGGACCTACGGATCCACCTGAAGCCCTCCTACCTGCTGCTGCCCAAGTCTGGCTTCTACCACCAACACGCCGACCTCATGATCTTGGACTTTGGTAGCTTACAGGTCAGAAATACACACAGAAAGAAAAAAAAGGGGTCAAAACAGGTCTAAAAACACCTCTTCAAAAAAAAGCCTGCGGTGGTCTTCATAGTTGTTTATAGCTTCATGTTTGGTTTTATGTTTTAATTATTATTATTATTATTATTATTATTTTTTATTTTTTTAAATGAACTCAGTTCTATGCACTTTGAGATTGATCAAATGAAAAGCGCTTTACAAATAAAGTGTTTTGTATTGTGTAAAATGTAATATTATTATTCTAGAACACAGATAAAAGGTTAATGGAAGCCTAAAGCCCATGGGGTTTGATGTGTGAGGGTATTTAGGAGCGGTGTGTGTGTGTGTGTGTGTGTGTAGTTGAACAGTGTGGACCAGGGCGGCCACCAGCAAGTCTCAGCCAGCTTCTCCTCCCTAGAGGAGATCATGGACCGCGCCTACGAGAGATACTCACTGGAGCTACGCAGTGTCCAGGTCCTCTACAGCAAGTCAGGTAAACACACACACACACACACACACACGCACACACACACACACACACACACACACACACACTCTCTCTCTCACTGGAGCTACGCAGTGTCCAGGTCCTCTACAGCAAGTCAGGTGAACACACACACACACACACACACACATGCAAATAGTATTATCATTACAGAGTTGTCTTTGTGTCTAAACTCTGGTTTTGTGTTCTGTGTCGTTGTCTTCTCTCCCTTTCTGTGTGTCTCTCTGTGTATGTGCTTGTGTGTCTGTGTGTCTGTGTGTTTGTGTGTGTGTTTGTGTGTGTGTGTCTGTATGTGTGTGTGTCTGTGTCTGTGTCTGTTTGTGTATCCGTAGGGGAGGCATGGAAGGCGGCTCGTCTGCAGGGCTCCTCTATCCAGCACATCCTCCAGCCCATGGACTTCACCGTCCAGCTGGCCAAGTGTATGGTGGAGAAGGACTCCCGCATGGCCAGGTGATAAACAACATCTACACCGCCCTCTGGATAAGGAGGCTGGATATGAAGTGACAGCGAATTGACATGTGAAATGATCATAGACATACAGGATTGTCTAAAGCTGAGGTTAAATGTGTGTGTCTGTGTGTTTGTCTGTCTGTGTGTGTGTGTGTCTGTCTGTGTGCGTGTGTCTGTGTCTGTGTGTGTCTGTGTCTGTGTGTGTGTCTGTCTGTCTGTGTGCATGTGTGTAACAGGTTTAAAGTATCAGGCGAGCTTCCGTTGCTCCATGTGAAGATCTCGGACCAGAAGATCCATGGAGTTCTGGATCTGGTCAACAGCATCCCTTTGCCTAGTGTGGGCTCCACCCCCTCCACCCCCACAGAAAAGGTCCATAGTCCCCCAGAACTTCAATACATATACAGTACAGTGTCCTCCATAAGTATTGGGACAAGGAAGCATTTCCAACAATTAGTATGAGGTGGAAGTAGATATTCTCAGCTTTTTGTTCCAATTGGTTTCACCTTTTAGAAATGACAACATTTCTTAAACATACACTGCCTATTTCAGGGCACGAAACTGTTGGGTGTATAGAGCCAAAAGAAGATGTATTTATTTTCCCCAATACTTATGTAGGCCACAGTATATCAGTGACAGAAACATCGATAAGATTTGGAAGAAGTCAATACACCTTTCTATGTTCTCAGACCCAAGATGGGTTTGGTGTGTGTATAACAGTGTGTTGTGGCTTGGTGTGTGTGTATAACAGTGTGTTGTGGCTTGGTGTGTGTGTATAACATTGTGTTGTGTTGTAGGTGTTGTCACTGGCTGAAGCCCGACCCAGAGCTCTGAATATCAACCCCCTGGTCCTGTTGGATGTTATAGAGACAGGTGGGTGATGTCTATCAATATATGTACATCAGGGGAGGCTGGTGGAGGTAGAAAGTGTGTGTGAGTGCGTGTGTGTAACAGTGTGTGTGTGTGTTACATTACATTTATGGCATTTAGCAGACGCCTTTATTCAAAGCGACTTACAACAAATATATTTGTTTATGTAAGTGAATCATCTATCCATCAGTCATCATAAGAAAAAGTAATCAATGCTCAGACCAGGGGCCATTGGCAGTTACAATGCTAAAAGAAGGACATAGTCTTTGTGTGTGTGTGTGTGTGTGTGTGTGTGTGTGCATGCGTGAGTGCGTGTGTGTAACAATGTGAGCACCCCCATGTGTGTCTCTGTGTCTGTGTGTGCGCGTGCCGTGTGTGTCTGTGTGAGTGTGTCTGTGTGTGTGTAACAATGTGTGTGTGTGTTACTCCCCAGACTCTGAAGAGGACACCAGTGAGTGGTCAGTGGATGAGGACCAGCAGAGTTCAGGCCCAGAGGAGCTGACTGACCTGCAGTTCCACTTTGAAGTCAAATCGGTAAAATGACCGTCTCTACTGTTTTTATTCACAATATTTATTGCGCGACCTGCCCGCGGTTGCTGTTTCACCTTGTCGTTAGGTTGAAGTGTGTTGTCCCTTTGTAGAAACCATATGGACAGGTTGATGATTGTGTGTGTATGTGTATGTCTGTGTCTGTGCGTGCGTTTGTGTGTGTGCGTGTGTGTGCGCGCGTGTGCGTGTGTGCGCGCGTGTGTGTGTGTGTGTGTGTGTGTGTGTGTTCCGCAGGTTCTGCTGGAGCTGACGCGGCAGGCGGACCAGGAGAACACCATTCTGTCTCTCAGTGTGTCTCAGCTGGGTGCCGAGGGCAAGATGAGAACCTACGACCTCACGATGACCTCCTACCTCCGCCGAGTAGGTCTGGACTACTGGGAGATACGAGGTAGGCCCAAATACTAGAAGATATAAGGTAGGCCCACATACTAGGAGGTATAAGGTAGGGCCACATACTAGGAGATATACGGTAGGGCCACATACTAGGAGATATAAGGTAGGGCCACATACAAGGAGATATAAGGTAGGGCCACATACTAGGAGATATAAGGTAGGGCCACATACTAGGAGATTAAGGTGACCCAAATACTAGGAGATATAAGGTAGGGCCACATACAAGGAGATATAAGGTAGGGCCACATACTAGGAGATTAAGGTGACCCAAATACTAGGAGATATAAGGTAAGACCACATATTGGGTCTTGGTAAGATAACAGAAACATCTATGGCCAAAGACACCTGGTTTGACCTAGGTCTGATGCCATACTGTATGCCATCTCCTTATTCACTGTGCTGTTTGTGGTAGAACGGTGAATAACACCCATCAGTCATGAATGGTATTGCTATCGCTAACCTGTTATGGTCTGTTCCAGACTCCCACAACGAGCCTCTCCAACTGATCAGCTCCTCTGACAAGCAGGGCTCTGACCTGCTGAAGGTGGAGTACACCAGAGTAAGTAAGACCTCCAACCTGTCATTAACCCCTGTCCCCTGTTCCCTAACCCCTAACCCCTGCCCCCTGTCCCCTAACCCCTAACCCCTAACCCCTGTTCCCTAACCCCTAACCCCTGTTCCCTAACCCCTCTCCCCTGGCCCCTGTCCCCTCACCCTTAACCCCTAACCCCTAACCCCTCACTCCTATCCCCTAACCCCTCATCACATTGTGGTCTTTCTCGATCCAAAACCTCATGTGAGTCAAGGAGTCCCATTTTATCTTCTTCCTTACTGTAGCTTAGTGTTGTGTACTTGACCAGCGTGTCCTTCTCTCTCCCAGGCCGATGTCAACGGCCCAAACTTCCAGACCATGTTTGACAACACAGAGCAAACACTCAAGGTGGGTTTACCTCTGGTTGTCACGTTTACCTGCCATATCTCACCATCACCCTGTTTGTTGGCTTGACTGTGTTTTTATAGAGCCTGTTTTACGCTAATGACTTTGTGGTTCGCCTGTTTAAGGTGCTTTCTAAGAGCTAAGCCACACGCTCTCTGCCAATGTTATTCTCAGCGGAGATATCTTAATGTTAGCTAATGGTTTTCTTTGGGAAGGGGATAGTGTCATCAATGGGCGGTGAACCTCCCCAGTGAAGGCTTAATCATATTTACTGAGTAGCGCTTCCAGCAGATATGAGTCAGCTGATCTAATGGGCCCCATGTTGCCTGGAGCAAAACAGCACTAAACTGTGCAAAGAAATACTCTTAAATGTGCTTTTATTGTACCTTGTCTTTAACAATGTTTTTGAGAAACTAGTGGCTCCACACTAAAGCCAATAGATAGAACCAGGGTCATACATCAGGGGAGGCTGGTGGAGGTAGAAAACGGAGGACACGGTTATTGTAATGCATGGAATGGAATCAGGAATGGTATCCAACACGTGTTGTTTGATACCATTCCTCATTCCATTCCATGCATTACAATGAGCCTGTCCTCCGTTTTCTACCTCCACCAGCCTCCCCTGCCATAGACATACACGTGAAGAGTTGTTCTCCCTGTGACTGTGTTTCAGGTGGAGTTTTCGTCTCTGGACTTCCTGCTTCACACCAAAGCTCTTCTCTCCACCATCAACTATCTCAGCGCTGCCCTTCCCCAAGACCTCTCCGCGTCCACCGACAGACAGGCCAAGAAACATCCAGAGAAAGGGGCAGGACAGGGCAAAACCGGTACAGTATATACTACAGTACACACTGCAGTGAAAAAACTGTTGTTAAAAAATGACCCACAATGAAAAACTGTCGTTAACAATGAAAAAACACTGTTAAAAAGTGGCAAACAATGGAAAAACTGCAGTTTAAAAAGTGACAAACTGTGAAAATCTGCCTTTTAAAAAGTTGGCTTGTACAGTCTAGGGTGTACGTTAGGGTTAGGGTCTAACGTTTCGGACAGTCTAGGGTGAAATGTCCTGTTGTTCTAAAACGTTGTTTGTTTACTTTTTGCGTTGCAGTGTCAAAGGGACCCAAAGACACCAATATCTTCAACTTCAAGCTGTTTGCCATGTTGGGCTCGTTCCGCGTGCAGGTGTGTGACGACCGACGCAGCATCGCTGACATCAGAGTCCAGGGTAAGACGCATGCTGTACCCAGAACTCCTCCTGAAGTCATACGTCTATGACAGGGTACGCTGGTGGAGGTAGAAACCGGAGGACGGGCTCATTGTAAATGCATGGAAAGGTATCAAAGGAATTGGAGGATAGGCTCATTGTAATGCATGAAATGGAATGAGGAATGGTATTCCTCATTCCATTCCATGTATTACAATGAGCCCGTCCTCCGATTTCTACCTCCACCAGCCTGCCCCGGTCTATGAGAAAGTCCATGGCCAAGTCTGTTGATTAGATGTTGATGCCTCAGTGCTGGTCCGTGCGTTAGCGTAGCAAGCTAACACCTGTCTGTTGTACTCACAGTATCAATGCGTTTACTTTCTGGTCCAGTCTAATGCCTTGAGGCTTGAGCTCAGCAAGCTAACGCAGTCTGTTGTCCTCAGGTATTGATGCGTCGGTGCTGGTCCAGGCCAAAGCCACTGAAGTGTTTGCGAGGCTCAGGGATATCGTGGTGATAGATGTTGACCCCAAAACCATCCACAAAAAGGTATGGTGGTGATGTGTGCAAACTTGTGTGTATCGTGGGAGAGTGTTCAGCATTAAGCTGTTATAAGTTGTCATAAGATTCTGGCTCTAGGCTGTGTCCATCGTGGGAGAGGAGGTGTTATAAGATGTTATAAGCTGTTATAACACATTTATGAACCCTGTTCCTGGCTGTAGGCGGTGTCCATCGTGGGAGAGGAGGTGTTATAAGCTGTTATAACACATTTATGAACCCTGTTCCTGGCTGTAGGCGGTGTCCATCATGGGAGAGGAGGTGTTCAGCTTCAAGCTGTCCCTGTACCCCAGCGCCACCCAGGGAGACGGCTACTCTGACACCTCCAAGGTGGATGGGAAGGTCACCCTCCGGCTGGGCTGCATCCAGGTGGTCTACCTCCACAAGTTCCTCATGTCCCTCCTGGTGAGAACAACCTCCTCATTAAAACACACATCTGACTTGTCATACTGTTCAACCTCTGTTGAGTCTAACCTCGGTTCTCCTGAGTTCAATGTTGTTGACTTTAAGTTATAAAATGGCTCCAAGAGCTATGAATTGATGGTATGCTGTGTTTACTGTATGTACTGTAGTTTGTACTGTAGTTTGTACTGTAGTTTCAGTGTGATGTTGTTGATGTACGGCATTTCAATGTGAACCTTTTGGCTAAGGATCAGGGGAGGCTGGTGGAGGTAGAAATCGGAGGACGGGCTCACTGTAATGAACGGAATAAGGAATGGTATCACATTCCTCATTCCATTCCATGCATTGCAATGGGCCTCTCCTCTGATTTCTACCTCCACCAGCCTCCTCTGATCCTTAATGTGGTAAACATTGAAATTGCCGTACATTTCTCCCTCCACCATATGTCCCCCAAGCATGTTATCCTGATCAGAGAGATTCTTTAATGCTGTTTCTTTTCCAGCTGCTCTCTCTCTATCTCTCTCTCTCTCTCTCTCTCTGTCTCTCTCCATTTCTCTCTCTCTCTCTCTCTCTCTCTTTCTCCATGCTCTCTAAACCTGTGTTGTTCTCTCCAGACCTCCTTTAGCTATCAGTATGCTACAGCTGATGAGGTACAGGCTCTGGGTTGGGCATGCAACACTCAACAGCATTTACCCTTCTGGCTTGTGCCGCTTGACTCTAAAGACTCCACTTGCACTGTTGTTGACCCCCACCACAGACCTACATTAATGAGGACCGACTGTATAGGTTGTGTTCCAGGTCGCCCACATTGCTGTCGGACTGTGCAGTGCAGCACATTGTCCGTGGTTGCAGCCCGACGGCGAAGCGGGTGACCTGGAACACAACACTAACATTGACACTTTCCCAAGAGGAGTTTGGAACCCCTGGGTGACTGGGTGACTGGGTGGCTGTGTGTGTGTGTGTGTGTGTGTGTGTGTGTGTGTGTGTGTGTGTGTGTGTGTGTGTGTGTGTATGTGTGTGAACCTTGTGTATTAACACACTGAAAGGGACAGTTGACTCCTGAATCTGAATTAGGTTTCAGTTGGTCTCAGACCTCGAACGCGGTCTTCGTTTGAGATGAGTTCCACATTCCACGCATTTGTTCTTACGCAGATCCGACTGTTTCGTCGAGCAATGGCATCATTAGACGTTGCCTTCTAATGCTCCCGTTCATTTGGAACTGGATCCAAACACCAGATGGCGTGGTGCAATCTGGATCTAAACACCAGATGACGTTTACCATTGGGGACATTTATCTCTCAACATCACACACCACTTTTTAGATCTGAAAACTGTCTGTCAAACAACTTCAGAGTGAACTGCCCCTTAAAAGTTTTGTGTCAGACATTGAATAGAGGCCCAACTCTTTTCAATGGCTCCCCTCACTCCTCCCCTGCTGTGTGTGTGTGAAGTCTACTGGTCGTGTGTGTGACGCCTACTGGTGGTGTGTGTGAAGTCTACTGGTTGTGCGTGTGAAGCGTTCATATGGAAAGCACTCCTACGTGTAGTCCCAGTCGCAACCTGAAGGGGCAGCAGAGAGGCCAGACTGTCATGTTAGAGGAAGGAGGCCACTCGACAGGATAGCAAGGGAGGCCGGTGGAGGTAGAAATCGGAGGACGGGCTCATTGTAATGCATGGAATGGCATGAGGAATGGTATTAAAGGGAATGGTATCCCCTTTAATACCATTCCTCATGTGTCTGATACCATTCCTCATGCCGTTCCATGCATTACAATGAGCCCGTCCTCCGATTTCTACCTCCACCAGCCTCCCCTGTTGCATAGCTGTGTTTTAGTATTGCCTTGGGGCAAACAAGACTTCATTATCCTCTGTGGCTGGTTTATACAGTAGATACTGAATGGTATCTTTATGCAAACAACTTACTGTAGTTAGTCACTGTATCCCAGCAAATATCCTGCCTTGCCTTGGCTGTGGGGTGTATTTGAAAAGAGAAATTGGGACAGCCATCCATAGTTTTATGTGCATTTGAGCTTTGAAACGGACATGTACATGTAGTGTATGTAAACCTGTTATTGATGCTGTGTACAGACTGTGTGGGTGGTATGTTAGCCAGTTGGATATGATGCTACGGCCTTGGGAGCATGTTGTTACTGTATTTTGCTCTCTGAAGCCTTCAGCACTTTGGAATTTCTCTCTGCGCTCTGGAATGGTTTGTCTGAGCATGATAAAGGAATGCTTTTCATGCATAACAAAAGTAACAAACCTCTCACTCTCCATGTTGCTATGCCAACCAATCTCAACTGTCATCTTATACCGGCCGACTCTGCTGTATATTCTTCCCTGTTTCTCCCCTCTCTCTCACTACCACCACCACCCCCACCTCCTCTCATACGTGTGCACATTCACCCCCCAGTTAAACAGTGTTTAAGATTTTGATTTCAAATTGCAATTTTATGTCACCTATTTGCACATTTGATTATTGAGAACATGTTTTGCATGAATGACAAGTACTTCTCACAAGTGGCTAGTGTTCACATGCACACACACACACACGCACACACACACGCACACGCGCACACACACACACACACACACACACACACACACATACACACACACAGACGAGCACACACAGACAGATGAGCACAGACACACACACACACACACACACACACACACACACACACACACACACACACACACTGGTCACATCTTGGTGCCCCATGCCTGCCCTACATTAGGACTCAGATGTCAGATGTTGCTCTGCTGTCTCCCCCAGATGTTTGTGGACAACTTCCAGACGGCCAAGGAGGCTGTGAGCGCGGCCACGGCTCAGGCAGCAGAGAAGGCAGCCTCCAGCGTCAGGGACTTTGCCCAGAAGAGCTTCCGTCTCTCCATGGACATCAAGCTGAAGGCCCCCCTCATCATCATCCCTCAGAACTCCACCTCCCACAATGCCCTGCTGGTGGACCTGGGCCTCATCACTGTGGCCAACAGGTTCAGTCTGGTGGAGGCTGAGGGGTTCCCTCTCCCTGCCGTTGTGGAGAGGATGGACGTCAAGCTCACCCAGCTCAAACTGGCCAGGTGTGTGTGTGTGTGTGTGTGTGTTTCTGTGTGTGTGTTTCTGCGTGTGTGTGTGTGTGTGTGTGTGTGTGTGTGTGTGTGTGTGTGTGTGTGTGTGTGTGTGAAATCTCATCGACTCATCCCAACACATGAATCTCGTTCTCTAGGACCACTCTGAAGCAAGGCTCCTCCCCTCAGCCTGACATCGAGATCCTCCGGCCAATCAACTTAGAGCTTCTGGTGAAGCGTAACCTGGCTGCTTCCTGGTTCACCCATCTCCCTGGAGTTCAGGTCCAAGGAGGACTCGCTTCTATGAACGTAGGTCACACACACACACACACACACACACACACACACACACACACACACACAAACACACAGGCTGTAACCCTGTTTATTTCTCTATGTGTCCCTCCGCGGTGGTAACCTGCTCATCTCTGCCCCTCCAGATGTGTCTGGGTGAGGAAGACTTTGGCGTGCTGATGAAGATCCTGGTGGAGAACATTGGGGAGGGCAGTAAGGAGCACAGCCTGGATGTCAAGAGACAGGTGGCCCAAGGTGACCGTCCCACTCCTGCACGCTTAAACACAACTACCTGGGTTTATACTCCAAACCTAAACACAACCGTTGTTGTTTATGTCATAATCTAATCTTAACCGTTATTTAATATTGTACTTGTATTTATATTGTGCAATTTAGTTTAGTTAGGGTGTGTTATATATATTATTTTAATTTTCGCATTTAGGAAATTTATTGTATATGCGTGTTGTGTATAACGTTGTTGAGGCCCGTGTGATCCAAGCATCCCGCTGCTCTGCTCGCAGCGTGTGTACAAAAAAAAACATTCAACTTTGCACCGTTTAAGAGAGGGGATTTGAAAACCGTCTCACTTGAATTGAGTCAATATATATTTTTCATGTTTTTCCACTTGCATTCAAATGACATGGTATAACTCATGCCTGCTGTATCACAAGTTATATTAAGATGGTGTCCTGGTGTCAAGTGTATCATGGTCTTATGCCAAGTGTAACCGCCGTGTCTGTGTTTCCCCTGTCAGATAAAGCAGAGCAGTGTTTAGAACAGGTGGAGCTGGTCTCTGCACCGGCAGGGGTCGGAGGTCAAACAGCTCTGACCAATGGCAGCCTCAGTGAGAACACCGTCAACGTGCTGCTCAACTTTGAGATTAAGGAGGTATCAGTACAGTATCCTATCCATTCATAATGTAGTTATACTGTATCTGTCTACACCAGGGGACGCTGCTGGAGGTAGGAATCGGGCTCAATGATTTCTATCTCCACCAGCATCCCCTGCTCTACATTGTATCTACAGGGTACAGCAGCCCTACTACTCTCAATGCAACACCAAAGGGAAAAGCTTGTTTGCTTCTATGCAATTTGCGCTTAGAAATTCTTCTAGAATAAATAAATAATATGATATAATAAATAATATAATAATAATAATAATAATAATAATTCCTTCTTCTAGCATTGACAGCCTATGGCCCCTGGTCTGAGCATTGATTACTTTTTCTTATGATGACTGATGGATAGATGATTCACTTACTTAAACAAATGTATTTGTTTAAACAAATGTGTAAGTCGCTTTGGATAAAGGCATCTGCTAAATGCCATAAATGTAGAAAATGAATTCTTACAGGTTGAGTGTTGGTGAGTGTTTTAGAGCAGAGTATCAACTGCTTGTAGACCTCTCTCTCCCGTGTCATTGGTGGTGCTGACCGTGTGGCCGTCTCTCCCCCCCTCTCTCTCTCTCTCTCTCTCTCTCTCTCTCTGTGTCTAGATGGTGCTGACGCTGAAGAAGTTCCGGGACCAGAGGGAGTGTCCGTTCCTGGTCCTCCACGTGTCCCACCTGGGTATCGACACCAAGCTGAGGAAGTACGACCTCTGTGCCACCACCTACATCAAGAGCATCTCCATGAAGTGCCTGGAGTTCACAGGTCAGGAACATTTACGTCACGTTTAAAATTAATGAGTTCCCAGGTGCTATAACTCTACGTCATGTTAAGAATTATTGAGTTCACAGGTCAGGAACGTATGTGTAACGTCTAGAATAAATGAGTTCACAGGTCTTAGAACGTTTACATAACGTTTAGAATGAACGTTATAATACAGTTGTTTACCATGATATAATGATTTAAACCGCCTTGTCCCTTTTTGTTAAACATGGACCTCAGTGTCAGGGGAGGCTGGTGGAGGTAGAAATCGGAGGACGGGCTCATTGCAATGCATGGAATGGATTGAGGAATGGTATCAAAGGGACAAGAAGTTTAAATCATGAGCCCGTCCACCATGATGATATAGTGAGTCAATCCACAAAAGCCCTGACCAGCGTCCTCCAGTACAGTGTGTTTGATGTGGCGTCTGGTCTGTTGTCTTGTGTGCAGATGCCAACAGTGAACCCCTGTGTCTGATCAGCTCTGCCGTGGAGTCTGGAGCTGATCTCCTCAAAGTGCAATACTTCAAGGTAAAGAAGAAAAAAATAAAAAAGTTTTCCTCCTTTCTCCCGCACTGTGACTGCCGATGGCACTTGTTCTTGTTGAAGGTTTTACTCATGATGGCCGATAGTGGTCTCAGACCTCGAACGCGGTGGATTCACTTACTTTAGACACATGTCCTTATTGTAAGTCGCTTTGGATAAAAGCGTCTGCTAAATGACTTCGTGTTAAATGTAAACCGTGGCAAATGCCACTGCCGGTTTTAAGATTTTCACGGGTGCCCATTTGGCACGGAAAGTCTGCCACCATTCTTGTGTATCTATCTATGGCTCTAGATAAGGAGAGAGAAATGACTGTACCGTATGTTACGTTCCCCCTTTGTCAACCAGTGGAGGCTGGTGGAGGTAGAAATCGGAGGACGGGCTCATTGTAATGCATGGCACGGAATGAGGAATCCATGCTTTACAATGAGCCCGTTTTCAACCGATGTTTCAACCTCCACCAGCCTCCCCTGTGATAAACATTTCCTAAAATGTCTTTCGTAACAGAGTTCTAGGAATCACCAAGAGGCCCTTTCACAGAATTCAATCATACGTCGTTGGATGACACATACCATATGTGTCCTGTCTGGCTGTTCTGTCAGTGCCAGACACCAGAGCTCCAGCCTCCTCTCTCCTCCTCTCTCCTCCTCTCTCCTCCTCTCGTCTCCAGACAACCCTGGGATGTCTCTGCTCCTTTCAGGCTCACAGACGTAGTCAATAATGGGTCAACATTACACACAGCGGTTAGCGCTGCCATTGTCAACCCATGGACCACATAGCGCTCTGCTAGATGATGGGGGATTTTTTTTTTTTCTTTTTTTAAAGGCACAAAAAGACACGCATTTGCAGAAATATGAGATTAAATCATATCAAATCAAAGTTTATGGATCATATACACAGGACACAGCTGAAAATGTACAATGAAATGACTATGACGAGCTACCTCTCAACAGTGCAGTGAATATACTAATAAGGATAGGAATAAATTATCATAATTTATGATTATTAAATTATAAAACATTTTTTTTTAATTATTATTATTGATTGTACAGCTGAGCTCATTGACTTGACTGTGTCCTCTTCTCACAGGCGGACCGGAACGGACCCAACTTTGCCACGGCCTATAAGAACACTGAGCAGATGATCAATGTAAGATCGCCCACGGTTCACTCACTCTCTCTCTGCAGATCACACGGGTGTGTTACCGCAGTTCCTGGTGTGTTTCTATAGCTCTGTACAGTAGCACTCTGCTGTATTTGTGCTCCCTCTCTCTCTCTCTCCCCCCCCCCCCCTCTCTTTCTCTCTCTTCCTGTCTCTCTCTCTCTCCCCATCCCCCCGCTCTCTCTGACCCTCTCTCTCTCTCCCCCTCATCCCTCTCTCTCCCCCCCTCCTCCCATACCCCCCCCCCCCCCCCTCTCTCTCTCCCCCCCCCTCTCTCTCTCTCTCCCCCTCATCCCTCTCTCTCCCCCCCCCCCCCCCCTGCTCTCTCTGACCCTTTCCCTGTCTGTTTGTCCTAGGTGACCTTCTCCTCTCTGGACGTGCTGCTCCATACGGAGGCTCTCCTCTCCTCCATCAATTTCCTGTCAGCCTCTCTGTCCTCCGACGGCCTGCCCTCTCCTGACAGAGAAGCCCGGCCCAGACCTGACGACAGCAAGGCTGTGTCCACCAAGTCCAGTAAATACACACACACACACACACACACACACACACACACACACACACGTGCAGACACACTGGTCACATCTTTGTCCCCCACAGTCTGGCTGTAGCCTCATAGAAGCGGTTGCTTGTAGGTCAGTGGAGCTGATTAAAGCCCCTTCATTTAGGCTGTTGAATGACTCAGGTGTTGATCAAACACTATAAATCCCCATCTAGCCTCATTCAGCCCTGAACGTTGATATGTTTTAACTTGAGGACCACTCTACGCACAGTGTTGTTAGAGGATGCTGTGAGATCTGTGTGTTTATTTCAGTAGGTGGACAGCTCAGTGTAAATCAAGGTCAAAGATCATATGTGAACATGTGAATTTGAGCTTTAAAATAAAACATTGTGCTAAATGGGCGTGATAAATAGGTAGCGATCAAGGAATGAGATCACATGATGAAGAACGTTCAGCGAAGAGTGCTGTTTTGGATTGGAGCGAACTAAATTGGTCTAAAGAGGGAATGAATTAAGGCAATTGAGGATGATTGAATTATATATATGCCATTTAGCTGACGCTTTTATCCAAAGCGACTTACATTGCAGTGAGTGCATACATTTCAGTATATATGGTCCCAGCGGGAATTGGGAATCGAATTTTTGTAATTTACTGAAAATGAATCAATGAATTTAGAGGAATTGAACTGATTCTGAATTAGAAGAGAGGATCTAGAATTTGAATTGAATTGATGTAATTTCCTTATTTTTAAAAAAAAATTTAAATAGAATTTTTGGAATTGACCCCAAAACGGATTATGTGGGTTATCACTGCTTGTTTCCATGCCAGCGGCCCTAACTTCGCCCTCGGATGGTGACGTCATCGATCTGAAGGTGATGATGAAGTTGGGGGCGTTCAACGTGCTGGTGTGTGACCAGACATCCAACATGGCCGACATCAAGATACAAGGTACTGTAGCACTCTGTGTACGGCCTAGCGGTTAGCATAGCCACCTCCTGGCCATGCACTGTCCATACAGGTGGGGGATGGAATGCTTGATTGATTTGATTTTGGGGAAAACACAGATTGCTGCTGTCCTCCTCTCATCGATGCCCCTCTCTTTCACTTCCCCAATCACTGTAAATAAACAACTAACACTGTACGAACGGAGCTCGGGATCCCACACTGAATCAACCACTCTTCAAAGTGGATAGCTTATTAGCATATTAGCATATTATATTACGTGGAACATTTCAATGTGTTTTAAAGTGTGTACGAGTTTAAAGTGTATCTTATGGTTTAGGTTTCAACGGGTCCCTGCTGATGCAAGGGCCTCAGACCCACATCTCAGCCCGCCTGAGAGACTTCATCGTCATCAATGTTGACCCCAAAAGTGTTCACAAAAAGGCAAGTCATCCCTGCATGTATACCAAACGTTTGCAGTGAGGTATTCTAGAATAAGCTTCAAGAGAAGACCTCATTTGTTTGTATTTTTTTTGGCAGGCCATCTCTATTGTGGGAGACGAGGTGTTCAGCTTCAGTATGAGTCTGACTCCCAAGGCCACAGAGGGGGCGGGGTACGCAGACACCTCCAAGGTCGACGGTAGGGTCAAGCTGAACGTGGGCTGCATCCAAGTGGTCTACCTGCACAAGTTCATCATGTCTCTGTTGGTACGTCTCTGCCTCTATTCTATTCTGTTATACTCTATTCTGCTCTATTCTACTATATTATGCTGTATTCTACTATATTCAGTATGTTATACAGTGCTGCTTTAAAGTTTGAGAACCCTATAGGGATGGTAATTATTTTTGAATAAAATATTAAAATGAACTTATAAAATCTTTATCTAAACCCCAATTCATAATAAAGACATTCCAAATAAAGGACACAAACAAAAAAATATGATATATTTTCATTGTTTATTTAACTAAAGTGGTTTATTTAACAAAAAAACAAAAAGATTTAATGTGTGCAAAAATATGTGAACCTCTTCAGTCAATAGCTTGTGGCACCTCCATTAGATAGATAGATAGGTACTTTATTGATCCCTGAGCGGAAATTAAGGCGTTAGCAGCGATAACTTGGAGTAAACATCTCGTATAGTCACTAATCAGTCTCTGACATCTGTTTTGAGGGATTTTTGCCCACTCCTGCATACAGAACTCAGCCAATTGAGTGAGGTTTGAGGGGTGTCTGGCATGAACTGCCCACTTCAGGTCCTGCCACAGCATCTCGATTGGATTTAGGTGTTGGGTTTTCGCCAAACATAGTGGTTTTGATTGTGACCAAAAAGGTCAATTTTGGACTCATCTGTCCAGCTTATGGATCATAGGCTTGTCCAGGTGGTCTCTGGCATAGTTAAGACGGGCAGTTTGGTTCTTTTTTGACAGCAGAGTCTTCTTCCTAGCAACCTTCCCATGAATGCCATTTCGATTCAGCATTCTTTTTATTGTTGAAGCATGCACAATTACCTGAGATGCAGCAAGGGAGGTCTGCAAATCTCTAGATGTTGTGTTTGGGTTGGCTTTTACCTGATTTATTATTTTTCTTGTGGTTCTTGGGGATATTTTGGAAGGGCGTCCACTTCTAGGCCGAGTTGCTGTCATGTTAAATGCTCTCCATTTGTAAATTATTTGCCTCACAGTGGACTGATGGAGCTCAAATCTTGTTGAGATGATTATAGCCTTCCCCAGACTGATGTGCTCTCACTACCCTCTTCCTGATGTCCTCTGAGATCTCCTTTCCTCTCGGCATGGTGTGTTTTGCATTCACCTGTATGGGTAACACAAAACTCACCAGGTTTCTTATCTCTATTTATCAGAGTCCCGCCCAAACTAAAAAAAAAGATCTCTCCTTTGATTGGTTCATTTGGTACCCAATGATTTACCCACCTGATTCTACTTACCCACTTTAACCAATGCAACTTGCGGTTGACTCATTTGTGCACCAGCACTAATTTCTTTATAATTTAGTTTTTCTACTACACACATGATTGCCTCTAAACCAACATATGGAATTGGTAAATATACACCTGTTATATCAGATAAAAAAGAGTGGTTCTGATTAAATAAAGATTTCTTGGTAAAACCTAAAAGAAATCTACAATTGCACACTTTCAAGCAGTACTGTGTGTATTCTGATGTATTTATGTCTCTTGTCAGAACTTCAGTAACAACTTCCAGACGGCCAAAGAGGCTGTGAGCGCGGCCACGGCTCAGGCAGCAGAGAAGGCAGCCTCCAGCGTCAGGGACTTTGCCCAGAAGAGCTTCCGTCTCTCCATGGACATCAAGCTGAAGGCCCCCCTCATCATCATCCCTCAGAACTCCACCTCCCACAATGCCCTGCTGGTGGACCTGGGACTCATCACCGTGGGCAACAGCTTCTCTTTGCTTCCTGTGGAGGGCTGTCCTCTCCCTGCTGTCATCGATCACATGGACGTCCAGCTGACTCAACTGAAGCTGTCCAGGTCAGTTATGACATCATGCTTTATCAGAGGGGGTCAACGGAGGCCAGGAATCCCAGCTCCAAACACAATTGACTATCATTTAAATTAATTATAGATGTTTTGATAATTTAATTTACCAACATTTTTGAAAAAGCTGTATGCCAGCTGCAGGGCTCAACCCAAGAAAGTCTTACAGACTGAAGCTTCAATAATGAGATGAGGTGCACACGCAAAAAGTTTTGTGATTTATCGAATTCAATTTTAAACCAGCCCCGATGTTTCTGCTTCTGCAGTTTTGGAGCGATGCTTTGAAAGCTGGCCTCATATTGAATTCAATCAATCTAAAGACGACGGAAGAACAAATGTGTACTTTTTGTGTGCAGCCTATCTCTTGATTTATGTGAACTAATTCTCTAGTCTAGACCTAGAAGAAGTGGTCTAGACAAAGAATAACACGATTAACTTTCCTATCATGATAACTTGATTTAGAGATTACTCAATAGTATAATTAAATAATGTCATTTAGTGATATGTTGCATTGCAAGAAAGAGCTGTTAATCTGTACTGGTCTGTCCCATCAGGATAAGCCTGGAGAGTGAGTCGTCGTCTCAGCCCAGTGCTGAGCTTCTGGAGCCTGTCAACCTGGTTCTGACCGTCAAGAGGAACCTGGCTGCTTCCTGGTACCACAAGATGGCCGCCATAGAGATTGACGGAGACCTCAAACCAATGAAGGTACAGAATGGACATATACATTTAGCATATCATAATGCTACCATGCTGGTCTTGAACAATTTAAGAATAGTTATTTTATTTGAACGTTCTTTAGTCAACACCTATTCTTGTCACGCCATGCGTGTTTGTTACGACATTCATTGACTTAAAGGATAAGTTCAGATTTGTTGAACCAAATCTTTATTTTTTGTTATAGCGGACAGTCACTAAAACACTTGGGATTTAGCTTGGTTTTGAGAAATCGCAATCACACAAAAAAAAGTGTCTGTACCCTTCTACAACATGCCATTGACACCAAAAATAGAGATTTGGTTCAAACAATCTGAACGTATCCTTTAGAGATGACACAGGTGAACAGGCTAAAAGACTACAAGCTCCAGCATCTCTGTTCCTCTCTCCAGGTAGCTCAGTCTGACCTCTGACCTCTGTGTGTGTGCTCTGTTTGGTGTCTCCAGTTGGCTCTTAGCCAGTCGGACCTGACGGTTCTGCTAAGGATTCTGACGGAGAACCTTGGAGAGGCCAGCAGTCTGCAGACAGACCCCCCAGCAACCCTGGGGACCACCCTACACCTCAAGACACACTGTCCTACCAAAGGTGTGCGAGCGTATGTGTGCGTGTACGTGCGTCCGTTTGTGTATGTGTGTATGCGTGTGCATGTGTGTGTGTCCTATCTGAGCTATTCGATGACTTAACCCTCTCGTTTCCTTTCCCCCCCTCCTCCTCTAGATGGCGTTGAGAAGCCTGAGCAGCAGAAGAGGGAGGAAGAGGAGGAGGAGCCGCTGGAGACGATGAAGTTCAACTTCAACATTGAGTCTCTGGGACTGGTGTTATACAGCAACGACTCCAAACAGGCAGGTTATCAAGGGGCAGGGTGACTCAAGTCAATTTAATGTTTATTGATCATATGCAAAGGATTACTGGATATAAATTATACAATGAAATGTACAAGAAATGTATGTCTTATGGAGGTAGAAACTGTCTACAATCTAGAAGTTACATTGTAAGGTATCTTTGTGGCTCTGCTCTATAGGGGGCAGCGGTGAGCTCCTACCAGGAGAGGCTGTGGGAGACGACAGGGTTAGGGTTAGGGGTTAGGCTTAGGGGTCAGGGTTAGGGTTAGAGTTATGAGTTAGGTTTAGGGTTAGGGGTTAGCGTATATGTTCATGACCGGTGTGTGTCTCTGGTTCCCCTGTAGGAGGCAGCGCTGAGCCCCCACCAGGACAGGCTGTGTCTGGGGGAGTTTACCCTGCACCTGATGAAGGCCTCTGGGAAGATGTTGACCAGCGGCACCATGGAGGTCTCCACCATCCTCACGGCCTGTACTCTGGACGACAAGAGGACGGGCATCCAGAGGGTCACCTCACGGTCAGTCTCCCAAATGTGCGAAAAGGTGGACCAACGCATCAAACTTGGCCTTCATTAAGCCAATAGAAAGACCATTGAAAACGGACGGCCCATAGCCAATGGCTTTACTTTACATTTACATTTACATTTATGGCATTTAGCAGACGCCTTTATCCAAAGCGACTTACAACAAATACATTTGTCTAAGTAAGTGAATCATCTATCCATCAGTCATCATAAGAAAAAGTAATCTATGCTAGGACCATAGGCTATTGGCAGTAACAATGCTAGAAGAAGGAAGAATTATTATTCTTTTATTTTTTTTAATATTTATTTAAAGTAGAGAAACTACAGGGGGGTAGTGGGGATGGAGAGGTCTTTGCATCAATCATCTCCCACAGCACATATTGAAATATATGTAGGTTCAGGCAGGGCCCATTAACGAGAGGGCAGCTGATTGACAGGTGTCAGTGACTGACACTCGACACATCTTGCATGTCATCCCTCCTCTCTCTCACCCATCAATTCCTGTCAATCTCTCTACTGTATCTATCCCAATAAAGCAGAAATGCCCAAAAAAGGAAGGAAATGACTTAGGTGTCCTGACTGAACTGTATGTGTATGTCGTTGTAAACACATATCCATTTAAATCAGCATGTATGTTTTGTGTGTGTTCCTACGTCAGGATGGTGGGTAAGCGTGATGAGGAGAGCGAAGAAGCGATGATCGACGTGTCGTACCACCAGAGTGCCAGCGAGCGCCGCGTGGTCGCCGTGCTCCAGAAGCTCTACCTGTGCGCCAGCGTCGAGTTCCTATTGGCCGTGGCCGACTTCTTCCTCCAATCGCTGCCCCAGAGTGTGACTACGCCCCCGACGGCGCCCGCGCTGCCCGTCCCCCAGATGGACAAGACCGGCCTGCTGCCCCTCAGACAGCTGGCAGAGCCCAGAGCCTACAATGAGGCTAATGCAGGTGAGGGGGAGGAGGGAGGATGGAGGGACGGATGGAGGGATGGGGTGAGGGTAGAATAGGTGAAAGAGAGGGAGGATGGATGGATGGATGGATGAATGGATGGATGGAGGAGGAAGGGTAGAATAGGTGAAAAAGAGGGAAGATAGCAGAGTATAGGAGTATGAATCAGAATCAGAAACAATTATCAAATAATGAGCTCTCTCTCTCTCTGTCTCTCTACCCCCTCGCTCTCTCTCCCACCCACCCCCCCCCCCTCTCCATCTCTAGCCCCCCAGGTGAAGACCACCCTGCGGGCGGTGGTGGTGGACCCAGAGGTGGTGTTTGTGGCCAACCTGATGACGGCTGATGCTCCGGCGTTGGTCGCCTCCTTCCAGTGTGACATCAGCCTGCAGATGGAGGGCGAGGGCGGGGCCCAGAGCATGAGGGCCAATCTGAGGGAGCTGAAGGTGCTGGCCTGCCCCTTTATCAGGACCAAGGAGGACAAGGCCGTTACCACCGTAAGACAATGGCTGGACTACTCAGTGGAGGCTGACAGAGGTAGAAATCGAAGGATTTCCATTGTAATGCATTGAACGAATGTGTTTGATACCATTCCTCATTTGTTTCCATGCAGTACAATGAGCCCGTCCTCCGATTCCTACCTCCGCCAGCCTCCCCTGCCACTGATTCAGGCTCAGATGTTTGTTATCAAAGATAGGATTAGTGGAAGTGTAAACTGCTCCTAGATCTGTGTTTAACACCAACTCTCTAAACTCGTCCGTTATCATTATCGTTGGGCTGAACGGCGGTCCAAAACAGGGGTGTGACCTTTGATCCCTCTGACCTCTCCTCAGGTGCTGCGACCATGTTCCGTTTTCCTGGAAACCAAAAGGCAGCCCAACCAACCGCTGGCTGGCTCTGTGACGGTGGAGGAAGTCATCGTCAAGGTAGTTTTATTTGGTTGAACCCTTATTTGACCAGGTAAGTTGACTGAGACCATGTTCTCTTCTGCAGCAACGACCTGGGGAGGAGTTGCAGGGGTGAGGAGAGGGGGATGAATGAGCCAATTGAAAGCAGGGGATGATGAGGTGGCCATGATAGGTTGAGGGCCAGATTGGGAGTTTAGCCAGGACACCGGTGTTAATACGTCTACTCTTGTGATAAGTGCCGTGGGATCTTTTAACGATTTGGGAGTTTAATGTCTCATCCGAAGAACAGCATCCTCTGCAAGGCAGTACCCCATTCACTGGCCTGGGGCATTGGGGCAGTATAGTTTGACCCTCTGATATTGTAGCTCTAACGAACGTTGTTTGATAAAACACTTACAGTAGCCAAAATAAACAGACTGCGGTGTCAATCGTCCTCTCCTTCTTCTCCTCAACCTCTCATCTCTCCCCTCCATCCCTCCACTCCCCTCCCTCCCCTCTCATCTCTCCCCCCTCATCTCCCCCTCCTCTCCCAGATCTCTCCGTTCATCCTGAACACGGTCATGACCATCACGGCGGCCATGACGGCCAAGCCCACGGACCAGTGCGCCGGCGAGGAAACGAAGGATGACATCAGCAACCTGTGGTCTGTCATGAACATCTACTCTTGCAACTATTGGTTCCTGGGGGTCGACCCCGCCTCCGAGGTCACGGAAAGCTTCATGGACCAGGACGGTCTCAACGCAGGCGAGAGCTTCACGGTCGAGGTCAAGGTGGTTCAGGTGACCATGGAGTCCGGGTTGGGTCACAGGACCGTGCCGCTCCTGCTCGCCGAGTCGTCTCTGACTGCGACCGCCAAAGACTGGTCGTCTTTGCTCCGCATGAGTGCAGACATGACCCTGGAGGTAGACATTTATTTAGAATTGACACACAATCACAAAAGAAAAACAAAAATATGTCTGTTTCTACATGTTACATGTTTCTAAATATGCAGTTACAGTAGGATGGTATAACAGTATTACCATGTTGTTCTCTGAACTAGTTGTTCCTCACCTTGAAGCATGATTTCAGTTCATTTTGTGAAGTAGAATCTGTCTAAAAGGGATATGATTCCAGTTTCATGGTATCATAAGCGTTTGACTGTGTCTTGTTGTGTTACCAGGTGAACTACTTCAATGAGACCCATGCTGTATGGGAGCCTCTGATAGAGAGAGTCGACGATGGGAAACGTCGGTGGAAACTCAAACTGGAGGTACAACAGAGTGACTGTAGCGCCTTTGTTTTTCACTAAAAAATAAAATGTTATATTTTATCTTATCATTTTTCCTGCTACTGTAAGCACTGCCATCTGTTTCATATCTATTGATTCATTTCAGAAAAAAAGCTAAAAGTCGTATGGCATCAGAATGTACTTATATGACAGTCTATTGGTAGATAATGTGTGTTAAAGACAAAAAAATAAATACAGAATCGGAATTTGAATTATTATTATTAATAATACATTTCATCATCTGTGAGAACTTTTCAACCAAAGTTACAGTAAGCCTATCATACTGAGTGCAGCCCATCGCAAACGTCATGACAGACGCTTCCGAATACCGAAAATTCAAATAACGCAACACATTCAATGAACCGTAACCTCTGCTGGTTGTCTCTGGTTGTGACCCTGCAGATGAAGAACAACCCGGTCCAGGACAGAAGCCCTGTTCCTGGGGACGACTTTGTCATCCTCCCGGACCCTCGCACGGCCATCAATATCCGCTCCAAAGACACCATGAACATCACCGTCTCCAAGTGCTGCCTCAACGTCTTCAACAACTTGGCCAAGGTAGAACAAACACAGACATCAGGGGTTGATACCATTCCTCATTCCGTTCCATGCATTCCAATGAGCCTCTACCTCCACCAGGCCTGTGATGTTATATATAGAGAGATATTTCTGTGTTACTCTGTATGTTATGTAATCTGAACTGTAGGTTTCACATGTTCAAGGGGCACTTCCCTGGTGTGCAAGGGAGTATGTCCCAAAGGGACTCCCTGAGTAGGAGCAGGTCCCCCCCCCCCCCAGCATGGTCTTTGTACCAGCTCAATACCCCCTGTAGGCGATTCCCATGAGATATCGTAGTTATGGCCCTCTGGGGAATCAAACATTCGTCCCACTTTGTAATCAGGATAGACTCTGCACATGATACAGCACCGTGTTGTACAACCTAGGGAAAGGTACACACTGACCTGCCTCGCCTACCGTACAGTAAACACACTACAGTAGCATGGGTAGAGAACAGTAAACATACAGCATGTCAACATGGAAGAGATTAGGTTATCAAGGTCAGCATGTGATGAGACAGTCTGTGTTTGAGAAGCAGAGGAGCAGTTCCTGATTGTCTGGAACATTCTACTGTTATGGTTTAGGGTGATGTCATTAAATCACGGCTGGAAACTGCGGGGCACTCTGTTGTTGCCTGGGCTAATTGCCAACAAGACTGTGGCAGTGTAATTGGCTACACACACACACACACACACACACACACACACACACAGTGCCTTGCTGTATAATCAGCTTGCAAACGGCAGCTGTTAAATTGAGTTAATTGTAGATTTCTCGCGTAATGTTGACATTCATAATCTAACATAAACATTTCTTAATGGACAGAGATAATTTGGAAAATAGCAAGGAAATAGCAGTCTGTTTTTTGTTCAGCACAGTTAATCATTGCCATGTGCTAACGTGATTAGAACATGTTGTGATTTTTAAGCTGCATAGCTCAGGATATAAAGCACTATCTTAGCTGAAAAATTAAAAAAAAATACAATAAAAAGACCAATAATTGCGAATCTAATCTAAAGTCTTGTCATTTGTGATCAGGCGTTCTCCGAGGGCACCGCCTCAACGTTCGGCCACTCCCTGAAGGAGAAGGCCCCCTTCACCATCCGTAACGCCCTGGGCGTGCCTCTCATCGTGCAGCACAGCTCCAACCTGCGCCTGGTGGACTCTCCTGAGCCAGGGAAGCTGCACGAGGTGGCCGTGGGCCTGAGCGTGGATCTGGAACACTCCATGTTCGAACCGTCGTCCCGCGGGAAACTGTCCGCTCTGCAGCGCCAGGAGAGCTGCCTCTTCAACCTCAGCATTGGTCAGTAACCCAGGCTAACCCCAGACTAACCCTGACTATCCCCAGACGAACCCTAGACTAATCCTAGACTAACCCCAGACTAACCCTAACCATCTTACTACTACTACAGTACTAATCACTATCCTCTTATAGAAACATACAGTGGTTGAAGTATGAATTCAATGTGTCTTGTGTGTGTTTGTGTGTCTGTGTCTGTGTCTGTGTCTGTGTGCGCGTCTGCCTGCCTGCCTGTCCGTTTGTCCGTCCCAGTTCCCAGCGGTTACAGTGAGATCGCCAACATCGCCGTGGACAGGCCGGGCCGCAGGCTGTACAACGTGCGAGGGCCCATGCTGCAGGAAGCCATCTCTGTCCTCATCCAGGTCGATGCCGCAGAGGGGAACAAAGTCATCACCGTCCGCTCGCCGCTACAGGTTAGCCTAGTGCTCACTACCTGTGGAAACACATCCACATTTTAGCACCGGCTAATGTCAGCCATTTTGTATCGGCTACAGCTAAGATTCTGTCTCTCAATCTAGAATTTTCAAACTGATAATGTTTTTCAAGTTGAGTTTTGAGGAGTAGGTTAAGCGTTAAACTTTGTTTGTTTATGTTCTTGTATGTTTCAGATAAAGAACCATTTTTCTGTTCCGTTCACCATCCTGAAGTACTGCCCTGTGGCCAGGGGTCTGGTGACGGTGGGGGTGGCGGAGCCTGAGAAGGAGGCTCACGTGCCTCTAGAGGCCTACAGGTATGAACACGATGTACCAGGGGAGGCTGGTAATGATGACTCTTGGTTTCACATGTTAAAGGGGAACCAGCACAATACCACTGTCTACATTTGTGAAAACAGTGATTTTTTTTAATGTTTTGTAGTCTAAAAAATCTTATCTTTTTGACTACAGAATGTAGAAAATCACTGTTCAATCACAATTTGGTTCGACACACAATGTTTATGGTGCTGGAGATAATGAATATGAAGTTGATATTGGTGAAGTGACCCTTTAACTCTCGAATACTAGGAAGTGTGTGGGTGTGGGTGTGGATGCTAGATGTGTGCTAGATGCCCAACAACAATCATTACCTACTTACCATTTGAATGGATGAATGTATTAACACATCGTTTTTGAAAGGCTGCCATTGAAGTGTATGGATCTTGTTGTTATTTATAGGATGCAAATAAAAAAGATAAAATGAAGGGAAGGAATAGTGACCACCATATGACCCACATACAGTGCTGCTTGAAAGTATGTGAACCCCTTGTGCAATTATAGATTTTTTTAGTTTTTACCATGAAATCTTTATTTAATCAGAACCAGTCTTTTTTATCTGACATAACAGGTTTATATTTACCAATTCCATATGTTGGTTTAAGGGAAATCATGCGTAGGTTTAGATAAAGTTTTTATAAGTTCATTTTAATATTTTCTACAAAATGAATGACCATCCCTGTAGGGTTCACAAACTTTCAAGCAGCACTGTATGTACACGTTACGGAGGTGACAATCAGGTCAGGTGTTTCACTCAAACAATCTCCTCCTCTCTCCTCCTCTCCTCTCCCCCCCGCCCCCCAGGTGCCAGTTGTTCGTCCGCCCCGCGGGTTGCCTGGAGGGTCTGTACGGCGTGTCCTCCACCTGCCTGGCGTGGAAGGAGAAGATCCACCTGAGCTCCGACGTGCGCTCTCTCCTCCAGTGTCCGTCGGCCGACAGCAGCTTCCTGCCGCTGACGGTGACCACGCTGGCCACGCCAGACGACCTGCGCCACATCTCCAGCCAGGGCCAGGACGACTGGGACCCGGCCTACATCATCCACCTGTACCCCGCCGCCACCCTGCGCAACCTGCTGCCCTACACCATCCGCTACCTGCTGGAGGTAACTGGCTTCACCTGACACTCTTGGAAAGAAATGGTTCTAAAAGGGTTTTTCGTTTTGTCCCCCATAGGGGAAACCCTTTGAAGAACGCTTTCGGGTTCGATGTAGACCCCTTATGGGTTCCACGTAGGACCCTTTTCACAGAAGGTTCTAAATGGAACCCAAAAGGGTTCTACATTGAACCAGAAAGGGTTCCTCAAAGGGTTTCCAAATGAAGAGCCCTTTTTGAAGATGAGATGGGGACCCTCTGCTACCCTTCAGCATACGCTACCTGCTAGCTTCACCTTAGTAAAGACAGAGACCTTCTAAACCAATGGAACTAACTCTTCATTCATCCACAAGGGATAATCTATGTCTCCCAGCTGATATCATGACCATATATTGTATCTGTTCCACTGAATTATAACTTGTAAACAACATGACATTACTATTATTATTATTATTACACAGTTAGTATATGCTAGTCTTTCAAAAAAGTAAGAAAACGCACACCGCAGATTGGTGATGTGCAGGCTGGCAGGTGAAATTTGCACCGATGCGCATTATTGGACCAGCATTTCGGCAGCAAGCTGCTTTCTTCAGAGTTTCTAACTCTTTCTGTGACCACCCCCCCCCCCCCCCCCCAACCCCCCTCCGCCCAAGGGTTCAGCCGAGTTCCAGGAGCTTCCAGAGGGCAGCGCGGCGGACGTCCTTAACGCACGCATCGCCGGGGAGATCATGGAGCTGGTGCTGATCAAGTACCAGGGCCGCAACTGGAGTGGGCACATCCGCATCGCCCAGGATATCGCCGAGTTCTTCACCGTCTGCTTCACCTGCGACGCGGACGCCAAGCTGACGGTGGACGTGAGCGTTCACGTGGCGCGCCTCCACGGCCAGCTGCTGCTCTCCGTCTTCAGCCCCTACTGGATCATAAACAAGACGTCGCGGGTCCTCCAGTACCGCGCCGAGGAGGTGGCCGTCAAACACCCGTCGGACTTCCGCGACGTCGTCCTCTTCTCCTTCAAGAAGAAGAACATCTTCAGCAAGAACAAGGTGAGCGGATCGGATGGGAGCTATGCTGTACCTGAAGCCGATGTTTCCCTCAAATTGAGTGGTCCGTCATGAAACAGTGTGTGTTGTTTTGTAGATTAAAGGTCCGGTATGTAACATTCACGCTTTCTAAAAGCTTTCTAATGGTGGGTAATGACTATGTTTCATCGGTAGCGATCAAGGATTGAGATTCCCTTGAAATAAATATTTCATTCACGAACACTGTTTTACCTGATACTCGGGTTTGCATACAAACATGTTGTTACTGGCCAGGGGTCTTCTAGGGGAGTGGATTCAGTCTCTGGGGGCTGCCTCTTAGAATCGTGCGTGCATGCAGAAACAGCTAATGTACAATACTGCAAGTCCATTTTGGGGGTTTATATTAGACCATTATTACGGAGGATGTTGTTGTTTTAACAGAGGGGTGTTGTGTGTCTTTCTGCAGCTCCAGCTTTGCGTGTCCACCAGTTCCTGGTCCGATGGCTTCTCATTGGACACCGTCGGCAGTTATGGGTGTGTCAGGTGCCCGGCCAACACCATGGACTACCTGGTGAGAGAGTCGGAACACACACACACACACACACACTCACTCACTCACTCACACACACACACACACACACACACACACACACACACACACACACACACACACACACACACACACACACACACACACACACACACACACACACACACTCACACACTCTGTCCTGCTACCCTTGGATTGTATAGTCATTCAGAACATACTTTTATGAATATTACTAACTTAGTAATAACACACAGTACCGATAATCACTCCATGGTGGAAGGTCTGGGTGTGGGAGTTGAACCACACAGCGACCCAGACCCTCGGAGGTAACACGTACTATACAGGGGGGATTGCATTGTTCTGTGTGTCTGGTTTATTGTGCGTATTGTAAAAAAAACATTTTTTTCATATACAGTATTCCCAACCAAGGTAGTGCAACCTATGTCTTCCCCTCATCCCATGTAAAAGGTTGAGTTTAGTCATACAGTTATAACAGTGGTCTGTGTGTTGTGTGTGTTGTGTGTGTGTGTCGTAGGTGGGAGTCAGCATCCAGATGAGCAGCTTCAACCTGAGCAGGATCGTGACCATGAGTCCGTTCTACACGCTGGTCAACAGGTCCTCCTATGAGCTAGAGGTGGGGGAGGTGCAGGAGGAGGGGCAGGCCCACGCCAACCCAGGGAAGTGGCATTACATCTCCGCCACAGAGGTGTGTGTGTGTGTGTATGTGTGTGTGTTCCATGTGTGTGTTACTTCTGTGTTCTGTCTGTGTGGGTGTGTGTCCATGTGTGTGTGTCTGTGTCTGTGTGTGTCCATGTGTGTGTGCATCCATGTGTGTGTAATGTGTTCCATGTGTGTGTTCATGTGTATGTCCATGTGTCTGTGTGTGTGTTACGACTGTGTTCCATGTGTGTTCCAGTGCCTGCCCCTGTGGCCAGAGACCACCACAGGGAAGCTGTGCGTCAGAGTGGTGGGCTCTGACTCCTCCTCCAAGTCCTTCTACTTCAACAAGCAGGACAATGGGACCCTACTGGGCATGGGCGTGGTGAGTTCTATGTTATGGAAACACACTATTTAAGTATTTAACATATTTATCCAATTTATCTACCAAGTTTGCTGTAAACCAGGGGAGGCTGGTGGAGGTGGAAATCGGAGGATGGACTCATTGTAATGCACAGAACTGAGGAATGGTATCAAATACGTGTTGAATACCATTCCTCATTCTGTTTCATGCATTACAATGAGCCTGTCCTGTGATTTCTACCTCCACAAAATCACAGGGATTGCGCTGGCTATACCTATATATTAAATACCGATATAATAAATGTATATTAAATATGTATATAACCTGTATATTAAATATGTAATTATATGTAAACCTATTGTTCCAATGTTGTTATTTCCAGGTCTAACCTCTGTTATCTCTCTATCTGTGTGCAGTACGGGGGGGTCATCGTAGACGTGAACATCTCGGACCACTCCACGGTCGTCAGCTTCTCGGACTACTACGAGGGTGCGGCCCCCGCGCTCATCGTTAACCACACCCCCTGGGTCACCATCGACTACCGCCAGAGGTCAGCTGCTCGGCTAGAGACGTGGTACAGATCGCCCATCACCGGTGTTCACTTAATGACTAGCGCGTGTGTGTGTGTGTGTGTGTGTGTGTGTGTGTGTGTGTGTGTGTGTGTGTGTGTGTGTGTGTGTGTGTGTGTGTGTGTGTGTGTGTGCGCGTGTGCGTGTGCGTGTGCGTGTGCGTGTGTGTGTGCGTGTCTCTCTCTCTCTCTCCAGTGGTGGGTCAGAGAGCAGGCAGCTGAAGCCGGGGGAGGCTCAGAGGTTTGCCTGGGACAACCCGGCGGGGGTCCGGAAGTTCAGCTGGCGCTGCCAGGCCCACACAGGGGAGCTGGACCTGGTCAAGGTAGGAGAGGCCAGCCTCTACAGCCACTGGAGCTCAACCCCATTGGTCCATTTAGACATTTAGCTTCGCAAAGGCATTCGGTTTACACCAGTGTGTGTGTGTGTGTGTGTGTGTGCGTGTGTGCGTGTGTGCGTGTGTGTGTCTGTGTCTGTGTGTGTGTGTGTGTGTGTGTGTGTGTGTGTCCGTGTGTGTGTGCAGGACGAGTGCGGTCAGTTTGCGTCCGACAGCCTGTCCCAGATCCACTGGGTGTCCTTCCTGGACGGCCGCCAGCGCGTGCTGCTCTTCACCGAGG
>NC_139665.1:8235336-8255336 GCF_951799395.1 Argentina silus
CCAGGATCACAGGGTCGGTGGGGAAGGGCCTAGCAGCCATCACCATGGATAAGGAGTACCAGCAGAAACGCAGGGAGGAGATGAACAGACCCCCGAAAGACTTTGGAGAGAGTCTGGCCAAGGGGGGCAAGGGCTTCCTCAAGGTACGCTACCGTTTAGTACCGTCCACCATCAAAGCCAGTGTTGGGGACAACAAGGTCCACTACATGTACTGTACTTCAACTATCAGTTTTCAACTAGTCGTGTTTTTGTGTAGTATTTGTGTAGTTAACTACTTTTTTCGACCATGAAGCGGTGTCGTTTTTAGTAGTAGCTTTAGGAGTCGCTTTTCGTGTAGTTTAACTTCTTTCCTTGTGAAAATCATTGGTAATCCAGTTAAATTCATTTTCAGAGTAGCTTCTCCAACACTGATTAAAGCCTGTCAGAATCATCCATCTCAGATATGAGTTCTCTCTCCATTCTCCATTCTCCACTAGGGTGTCGTTGGTGGGGTGACTGGGATCGTCACTAAACCAGTGGAAGGTATGTTACCGGAAACCTACCTCCTCACTCACATGACATGCACACCAGGGGAGGCCGGTGGAGGTAGAAATCGGAGGACAGGCTCATTGTAATGCTTGGAATGAAATGAGGTTATGAAACCATTCCTCGTTCCATGCCATACATAACAATGGGCCCGTCCTCAGATTTCTACCTCCAACAGCCTCTCCTGATGCACACACTCTTAGTGAGGCGCAAGCTGCAAACGTATGTGTGTTGCGTCTTTTTTTGGACATGTCGCCTTGCTTTGATTAAATCTACATGAAACTAAATGAAGTTAGTGCTTCTTGGTGAATCCTCAGGGTTCTCCCCAAAGAATGGAAGAGTGGCTCTGCGCCACGCTGTGAACTTGCCCCGCGCCACTCCGTAAACATTACAAGGCAAATGAAACTGTGTATTTAGTCATGATAGAGTAACACTCTTTGATCGCCAACGACGTCGTTTTTAAAAAACAAAGCGTTACGACGTTCCTCAGCGAATTCAGCGTTTTAGCTGTATTTTTTTGCGCGTTTCTACATGAACAAACGCGAGTCGGGTTTTGATGAATGCCATCCAGCGCCACCTTGGTACAAAATCCTGGGGAGAACCCTGTCAGTTTGTCTCTTCCAGTATGTTAGCCCTTTTTCTGCAGCAGAGGTGTGACGTCTCCCTTCCTCCAGGGGCAAAGAAGGAGGGAGCGGCGGGCTTCTTCAAGGGCATAGGGAAGGGCCTGGTGGGGGTGGTGGCCCGGCCGACGGGGGGCATCGTGGACATGGCCTCAAGCACCTTCCAGGGCATACAGAGGTACCAGACACTTGAATACATACTCATCACACTAAACACACACCGATGTGTGTACACACACACACACACACACACACAAATGTACACACACGCACACACATACTGACCTCACACATACACACACACACACACGCACACACACACCACCTTCAAATCTCTGTATATTCCCTCTGATCAATCTGTACTATTTAAATAGAACATTGATGTGTATAACATAGTGCTCCTATGTGAATGTGTTGGTACCGTTTTTGTTTTAACTTTGTGGTATGAAACTTAGCGTTTGAAGAGATTTTCGTTTCGTAGTATTTTGTTTTAACTTAACGTAAGTGTAACTTTTAAGTGCTTTCTGTGATTTGAGTTGAATGTGCTTGTTGTTGTCGTTGTGTGCCAGTCATCGCCATGTTTGGTGTTTTCTGTTCGCTATGATTCTCGTGACTAATTTTATAATTCTGTTCTCATCTGTTTTTTACCTCATAAGTTAGTACCTGGGAGATGTAGTTTTTTCTTTTTCTTTCTGTTTATTGAGTGTGAGTATTTGATGGCGTTGGGAAGGTTTGATCATCTGACCCACATTAAAGCAGCTCTCCTCAACCCCCCCTCTCTCTCTATTGCCTGGGTGTGGGGGGTGGTTGGTTGATTGGTTGGTTGGTTGATTGGTTGGTTGGTTATTACAGAACTCAATACAGTACCAAGACCCGCCTCTCAGGTTACAAACACAGACGTTCACGTCTGACTGTTGGCCTAAGCAGAGATTGAGAAGGGCTCCTTTTTTACAGAGATTGAGAAGGGCTGCTTTAAGATCATATGTGGGTTGTGGTGGTGTAAGGAGAGGTGGGTTTAGTTGGAGGCATGGAGGGTTTCTCTCCTAGGCAGGTAGCCGAAGGACAGGTAAGTCACTGCATCGTGTATAAGTGAAGGATGCAACCCCTATGTACTATTTACTGTCCATTACTCTGTTCCCTACTGGACTGTGCCAACTCACAGAAACACAGTCGCCAGAGGGATGTTTCCAGTAATAGCCAACATCCTCCCCCCTACCATTTAACAAGGCGACTGACTCCCCCCTTCCTCCGGCTGCAGCATTGTGAGACCGACAGGCCCCGCCCTCAGGACAGAACAGGTCACAGAGGAGGCCGACAGAACAGAAACATTTGGGTCGAAATATCTATTTTGTTTTGAACAAAATTGCTTATTTTGGACCAAAATGGTTGTTTATTGATATGCTTACACTTAAAACGTCTATTTGAAACATCTGATTTTACACTGGAGGGGGGTCTTTAACAGACTGAACAACCCTGATCAGAGAACAGCGTGTGTGCTCTCACACTTGACATTTGATTGACTCCAACTGCAGTTACCGAAACCTCCATTTTAGATTGAGAATCAACTGGCAAAAAAAGGTTATATTCCAATACCCACACTAGAATACCAAACAAAATGAAGCAATGTGTTGGCCATACATTCTGTGTGGTATGCTAATATAGCTGTTGAGCCAATCATTTGATAGTATGCTCCGGTTGCCCCTCCTCCACCTGTTCTCTCCTCTGGGATTGGCTGACTGCACGAGCTCAATGCAACCTACCATGCTTGAGTTTGGTGTTCTGCCCAATGGTTCAACATTTACAGTGTCAATGAATAAGAGAAAAACAACATCTATACTGACTGCAGCGCTTCTTGGATGACGACCGGTCATTTTGACTGGTATGGCATTTTGTAATAGTGTCCTCCAGTCATCTGGCTCATACTGTAGCAACGTGTTACATGTTCGTCATGTAGCTACATAGCGGAGCTGATGCAGCTGGTTCAACTCTCTTTGGGGCTGGTCTAGGAGTGCCTCCTCCTCCCCAACAGGTCTAATGCAGCCAAGCACATCTTCTCTGACCCCCCCCTCCACTCCCCCCTGGCTTTCTCATACACCTGCCCCCCCACTCCCAACCACCTCACTACCTTGCTTTTCTGTTAACTTGTCGGACCAAAACACACTCCTGACTCCCCCAGTGGTTTTGAACAGGGGAGGCTGGTGGAGGTAGAAATCGGAGGACAGGGCTCATTGTGTAATGCATGGACCGGAATGAGGAACAGTATCAAACATATCACACATCGCACGTGTGTTTGATACCGTTCCTCATTCCGTTCCATGCATTACGACGAGCCCGTCCTCCGATTTCTACCTCCACCAGCCTCCCCTGATTTTGAAACTACTGAAAGGCCCAAACCTCACATAGTGGTGTTATTGACATCCATCCATCCATATAATATTCATCCTTCACACAGACTAATAATAATAACCAGCCAGTTCTTGATAACCATGAAATTACTTATTCCATGCTTTCACACTAGAGGTAATGAAAGGTGAGCTACTAGAACACACACACACGCACTGTTGGCCCCGCCTGTAAATGTGAATGGCAGGAAGGGTTTTTAGTTGGGGCTGGCCTGACACTTTGATTCTCAGAGGAGGGATGCTGCCGCTAATAGCACCTGACTCACTGCATCCTTGCCTGGAAAGAAATTCAGGGTCTACTCCAGTGGAGGCTGGTGGAGGTAGACATCGGAGGACGGGCTTGTTGTAATGCATGGAACGGAATGAGGGATGGTATACCGTTCCCTATTCCGGTCCATGCATTACAACGAGCCCGGCCTCCGATGTCTACCTCCACCAGCCTCCCCTGTTCTAAGGCCCCTGCTTGATCAGTCACGTGTCGTTGAATCGTCAATATCAGTAATTCAACACGAGTAAAGAGTAACAGTCAAAGCATCTGGTCACAGTGGGTTATACAATACAGTAGACGGCGGGGATACCGGTAGATGTTTTTGTGATGCTGTGTGTTTTGATTGGCCCGAGACCTCACGGCAGTGCGCTGTGATTGGCTGGCAGGGTGGCGGAGTCGACGGAGGAGGTGACGAAGCTGCGGCCCGTCAGGCTGATCAGGGAGGACGGCATCATCAGACCCTACGACCAAGAGTCCTCACAGGGCTACGACCTCTTCCAGGTTAGCAACACGTCGCCGTGACAACCGCCACCTAGCATGGTTTGGCTAACAGCCGGCCTCTAGACAACACACTCCACTTGGCTGTAGCGGTAGAACTTCTTCAAGAAACAATATTCTTGTTCTATTTCTCTGTCAGGGGAGGCTGGTGGATGTAGAATGATCAGAAGACATCCGTCATTCATCTGTCTGTCATTAATGCACATATTATTGCACAGACATTATTGCACTAGTACTATTGTCCCTTTATTGTTACTTTTTGTCATTTCTTATTACTTATTGATTGTTTGCTGACTGCTGTTGTTGAGCATGGAGTAAGATCCCAAAACAAGTGACGAATAAAATTTGATTTGTTTTGATTTGAATGCATGGAATGGGATGAGGAATGGTGTCTGATACCATTCCTGATTCTATTCCATGCATTACAATGAGCCCGTCCTCCAGTTTCTACTTCCATCAGCCTCCCCTGTTCTCTCTCTGTTTTTTTCTATGGTATCAATTGCATGGGATTTACAGTGTAATTGAGCTGTATGTTATTTGAAATACTTTAAAACAAAAAAAGCTTTCAGTTGATCTTTACAGTATATGTTCTTTTCAGTATATGAAATGCATGCCTTTCTTTCTGAGTCCCAACCTTGAAGTATCACTGGCTTTCTTCCCCTTCTGCCCTCTCTTCTGTCTCTCTCTCTCTCTGACTCTTTCTCTCTCTCTCTCTGTGTGTGTGTCTCTCTCTCTCTCTCTCTCTCTCTCTCTCTCTCTGACTGTCTCTGGCTCTGTGTGTGTCTCTCTCTCTCTCTCTGTGTGTGTCTCTCTCTCTGACTCTGTCTCTGGCTCTGTGTCTCTCTCTCTCTCTCTCTCTCTCTCTCTCTCTCTCTCTCTCTCTCTCTCTCCATGCAGCATGAGGATGAGGAATAGAGGGAGTTGTTTTCTCTCTTTTTCTATTCCATTTGTCCTAGCTCTGTCTAAGGTCATATCTAATGCTATTTGAGTATATCTGTGTTGAAGCGCATACTTCCTGGCTGATGTTAAGACTGGCAATCAGGTTACTCTACTCCAGACTGAGATAGTTTTGCATGCCAAAGCAAATTGCTCTCTGCATACAATACCTCAAGCATTTATCCTTTAATTCAGAAGTTTGTTTCACCCAGGTTTTGTATTACTTTTTGCGATATAAAACATTTAGCATTTTATTGACTGAATTTAGAAATTAATACTAATGACAAAGTCAGACAAAGACCCCATAATAAGCACTGTTCTCCTATTGAACACACTTGAACAATGACAGACATTTGAAGATTAATATTTTACTAAAGAAAATTGTAACTTGTGTGGTACCAGTAGAAGTTAGCAATATTTTTTGAAATAAAAAGTTTGTAGCGACACGTTTTAGACAATGACTTTCATACCTGTGAAGACTCATGATACTTATCCTGCATATATGTATTCATCATTTACTCCTGCATTGATATGTATGAATGATGTTACCTTATGCAAACTTAAACAATTATTTATACCAATTGTTCAAAGAAGCATGAACCAAATTGACGTTGATGTACTTTGATATATACTTTATAATTTCCCCAAATATACCACAACCTCAATAAATTCTTTATTGTATTTAAAAATTCCTAAGTTAGTCTTCGACTGCCTTAAGATATATGAATGTACCGGTATGTTACAGTAATATAGTAATAGTATTTGTATGTTCTTCGATGCATATTGAGTGTTTTATGTGTTATAATGTAATAAACATATCTACCCCTACATAGTTATATGAATTGGGTGCAGTGATTTGCTTATTGACATTTTGCATGAAAGTAGAACTTCAGCAATGCTGTAAAGTTAGAAAGTCATGTTGTCAAAAGATATCATATTGTGTGAAATAATGTGTTTTGCATAGATCACACCTCGCATATCAATCAGTAGCAATCACTTAATCACGAAGCAACTCTTTAGATTAGTAATCAGTCATTGAACTCCTTTAAATACAAATTAAATTGAGTTTCTAAATTGTTTATTCATTTTGCTGTCTTTCCATCCTCTCCTGTCCAGCGTTCGGAGATCAAGCAGTTGGACGGGGAGGTGTTCAGAGAACACTGTCTCTACCCTGGCCACAAGAAGACCAACATCATAGTTACCAACAGGTATACACACACACACACACACACACACACATGTTGCTGTCATGCTTTTGTCGTATTTATTCATTTTTCTCTGTGCCGTTCACTTATTTTTGTAAAGCATCTTTATAAGTACGATGTATTATTATTATTATTATTATTATTATTATTATTATTATTATTATTATTAATATTAATATTATTATTAACATACCTACTACTCTACAGTTGACACTCTGCCCCCCTGTTGTTTCTCTCTAGGAGAGTGATGTGTGTGAAGGAGATAGAGTTTGTGGGACACTTCAACAAAGAGTGGGAGTGTCTCTTTGAACATTTCTCCAGACCTCCCAAAGTGGAGGGAGGAGACCTGAAGATCTACTGTAAGGTAGGGCTGACAGACAAGACCTAACCGTTTACAATACCACAGACCGACAGTTAGCCTTAAAGGGGGGTAGTTCAACCCCCCCACCACAAATTAAAGAAGCCCAAATAATCCCAAGTGCTCTAAAAAGACTGAACAGAATGACATTTCAAACATGCTCATTTAAGGTCCATTGACTTACATTGTTTTTTGGTTAAAAAACAAAAAATGCTGTTGAGTTGTTAAGTGTTGTACAGTATATGATGATGATGGAGTGAATAACATTGTCACCCTGCAGGAGCAAAACAAACTGATGATCCCAAGGAGAGATGGACAGGAGCCTATGAGAGTCGTGCACCTGCAGTACCCAGCCACGGCCCAGGTGTGTGTGTGTAGGGGTGTGTGTGTGTGTGTGTGTGTGTGTGTGTGTGTGTGTGTGTGTGTGTGTGTGTGTGTGTGTGTGTGTGTGTGTGTGTGTGTGTCTGTGTGTCTGTGTGTCTGTGTGTCTGTGTGTCTGTGTGTCTGTGTCTGTGTCTGTGTCTGTGTCTGTGTCTGTGTGTCTGTGTGTCTGTGTGTCTGTGTCTGTGTGTGTGTGTGTGTGTCTGTGTGTGTCTACCTGCCTGACTGTCTTGTCTCCCTCATCAGAGGGTGCGGGAGGCTATAGACCAGGCCCAGGTGGCTAGGCGGCAGCACCAGATGGTGAAGCAGAAGTCTCAGCGCTTCCTCAAACAGGCCGGCAAACCATGATGTCATCATGACGTCACCACCACATCCCAGCCACCGCACTGCCTAGCACGCTACACGTTTGCACTAAAGAAAAACCATGTACTACTGTTTACAGTCCTGCTTTACCAATGAATGACTCATATTATGCACAATGACAGCTGCCTTAAGAGAAATTCTGGGTCATTTAGATTTGATCTGTCTGTCAACATGTTTTGTTTTATTTTTTTGTGTTTACACAATTCCCTCCTGAATCTATCAATGATTGTAATTGGATACAGGTGCAATAGAAAGATATATATTGAAATGAATATACAATATAAATAGTGCTTTGGGAGTAGGAGTAGTTTTATTAGTGTTTCTAAATGTTGCTTTTATATAGCAAAACAACATTTACATACATATAGTCGGTTTTTGTCTTTTGTTTGTAATGTTTACTTTTTTGGAATTATAGGGGGTGAATGAATCAGTTTACATGATCTGAATGCTGGAAGAATGCAGGTGTAGGGTAGAATGATTGTTTGGAGATGGGGACAGACCGATAGGACAGTATTTGTTTTCCACCACTTCTGTCAGAAGACACATGCACTGCTACTGAACTAATTTTGCATAATTATAAATGACATTCTAAATATAAATTCCCAACTGTTCAGTTTGGTTTCTATGCATGCTGATGATGACGCACAGTGTCAGTGGATCTACATGCCAGTATAGATTGGAGATGACCAGTGATGATGATGTAATCTCTCTTGCTTTTCATGTGCAGTGTGTTGCTGTCATGTTAACAATGTGTGGAATTGTCTTGTAATGGACCTTACCAACGTAACCATTGTAGACCAAAGAAATACCGTCATTAAATTTCAAAGAACAAATATTGGAAATATATAAGTTTGTCTGCACATAGCTTACCTTTTCACAATGTTGCTTTGATAAAGGGCTTTTTCTGGGTAAACATTTTCTGTAATGAATTCAATGAGTTAGTGATTATATGCATGTACCAGCCAGTCTGAAGCTCTTTACTAAGCCTAGCTCCACAATGATAAGAATAGCACATCCCACTCCATATTACCTGATTACCTGATGATGTGGGACCTGAATCATTTTCTAAACTGACATTTTATGAATCACACTGCGTTTCAGAGTCCTTCTTTCTTCTTCCACTTCAATTTATAGTTTAACCATAGATTTTATAAAATGTTTCTATGCTCTATGGTTTAAGGTAGGCCACAGAGCAGTACATTGTATTTCTATGCCCACTGTTTATTCAGTCCAGGTAGGTAGGGCATGTACAGAATGTTAGCGATCTAAGCAGGATAGAACTATCACGCATCATAGATATGAGGACAACCTCATGAGGTTAGAGTTATACTTGTTCAGCTTTCAGGCGGTTCACCAGATTTAACATTCAATAGCAATCACAATAGCACGGCTGTGTTCGGATAGCCTTCTCAACCGAAGGAACCTTCCTTCATCGGTAGTTGACCTGGGAGATACTGACGTTATTAGCCCACTGGGTGAATGATTCATCCATACAGATGTTCACCCGACATTGGAGTGAAGGAGGATAGACGCATTCATTTCAGTGCCGCTTTTTCCTTCCCACGACTTTTCCTCCGAACTTGATGACATTTTCAAACGAGGTCATGGAAAAGCCGCAAGGTAACAGCAATATTGCATGTAGGGAATAGTGGTACATACTGTACATAACCTGTAACCTTACATTCTTTCTGACAAGTGTGTTCAAAGGGAGGGAGCCGTCCGACATTCCTCTTCTTGCTGTACTGCAGCTCTCTGCTTATGCAATATTTACTAACGGAGGGGGAGGTTGGAGTGATGGATGATGGCTCAATAGGTCAGGAGGTCAGAGCTACGAGTTGAGAAACCTAGAGAGGTACAGACCTACAGAAATAGAGCGATAGGTTCAAGAGAGGAGATACCTGCAGAGAGACCTCTACCAACTCAGTCCTCTGTGGCTCAGTTGGTAGAGCATGGCGCTAACAAGGCTTAGGTTGTGGGTTCGATTCCTGCTGGGACCATATATACTGAAAAATGTAGGCACTCACTGCAATGTAATTCGCTTTGGATAAAAGCATCAGCTAAATGGCATATAAATACAGCTATAGGAGATACCTGTGGAGAGAACTGTAGGTGAAGGAGAAGCTGGACACTGGCATGGTGACATATCCACTGTAGTTGCTGAAACAGTGCTGGAAAGGACAATGTGAAAGGGAAAAATATCCAAGCTCAGTATGGTTCAGGTTGGACCGGTAGTGTGTAAAAGCCCCTACAGTTAAACAGAGTCATCTGGCACTACTTCAAACATACCGTAGAGCCAGGTTATTCTGCTACTCTACTCCACAGTCAATCACTATAATGAAAGAACCCAGGTAAGATGCAGTCTGTTCTTGTTTGGCTGGCTATTAAGATTGATGAAGATGTTCATGTCATCACGGACAGCTACACGCCCACCTGCTTAGGCAAGACTAGACATATTATTGTATTGACAGGAGTTACTGTGTCTATACTAATACCGTACTGATTTAGCTACTGATTGGCTATCCTTCAAAGAGTTCAGAAATAGATGAACTGCCATGATTAAGACGGCTAAATTAAGTTACTACTTAAACACTATCTCTGATTCTGGTGGTGACCGAACTACATTTTGGAAAGCAGTTAAATCACTGAAACGCAATACTGTAGTTCCACTCCCTCTCTATTTCAACAGGTTTTATCCAATTCTTCGCCACTGGCTAACAATGACCCAAAATTCTTCATCTGTTGTGTTTCTGCCAGGGAAGTGTTTGATGTTTTGTGTAAGATGGATGTTAAAAAGTCTACAGGGGTTGATGTGCTTGATCCGTATCTCCTGCATCTCTCTGCCCCTTTAGCAGCTGAACCTCTGGCTCACATTTTTAACATGACAATTTTCTCTGGTAAAATCCCCAAAGTGTGGAAGGCGGCCAATGTACCCCCTCTTCATAAGGAGGGTGATCCCAACTATTTGAATAATTACCACCCTATCTCAAGGCTTTCTTGCTTAGCATGCCCTCCTATTACAGAGGTTATCTGCCATTGGTTTGGATCAGTCTGCCTGTAATTGGTTTCAAAATTACCTGCAGGAAAGTACTCAGTGTCTTTTAGTAGATGAAGTTCAGTCTAGTTTTCTCAATGTTAATAAAGGTGTTCCGCAAGGTTCAATTCTAGGTCCACTGCTGTTTACCATTTGCCCTTGAACAATTGTTGTTTACGCTGATGATTTTCAGCATATGTGTGCCCCCTCAGTTCAGCAAGGTATTCTTCACCTTCAGCAAGGTTTTGATTATATTCAGAAATTGCTTATTAAGCTGGTGCTGAATGAGGACAAAACTAAATGTATATTTATCTCTAGATCCCATAATATTGATTACAATGATCTGCATATTTGTACCCTGAAAGGAGCCCAAAATGAACATGTCCCACATTATAAGTACTTGGGTATTTGGACAAATGATAAACTGTCTTTGTACAGAAATAAGTTAATATGACAAAGTTTGTCCAGGCAATGCTCCTATGGTGTTGTGTTTAAAGGTGTTGTTTTGTAATCAAATGTGTATTGTAAGGAGGGCCCACCTGCAAAAGAGACCTTGGTCTCAGTGTGTCTCCCTGGTTAAATAAAGGTTACATAACAAATACAAATGTGTGCCAGGGACAGTTGTGCAGATGTTACTGATAACTGTGATGCAACAGTGAGGATTCTTCATAGTGATGATGATATCACTGAGGTTTCAAGGTAAGTAGTCTACACCAGAGATTGTTTATACTAGAGATATGCCACTCCACTCCTTTAAAGACGCTTTGGTTACACATAGACCTAGAGTACTGTATCTCTTATACAAACCTCTCTGTTGACAGTGTGTTGCATAATTTGCTGATCAATGACTGCTCATCATAATGCTGTTCTGTTCATATGCTCTAACAGTGATATGTGGGGCTTTGTGACAAACTTCTGAAAAGTCTCATCTCAGCCATCACGCAGCACTGAAAGGAGAGGCTAAAAATACCAGGTGTTGGAGAGAAAGTGATCAAGCGCTCTCTGTTGCCTCTTAAAGGGATGGTTTGGGATTTTACCAGCAGTGCTGTTGATCGATGGGTACTATTTTGGAACCTGTCTGTGCTGTCATTCATATGGAGTGGCTTCACCCGGTAGCATTTTCCTCACGAGCCACAATGCTACTGCAAGTAGACAGGGCTACCAGTTCAGTCTGTCCCAAAAGCACCGAAATAAGCTAATAATAAAGCAGCGGTAGTCTCACGGCTCATGAGGAAAATGCTATCGGGTGATGGCACTCCATATGAATGACAGCACAGACAGGTTCCAAAATAGTACCCATCTATCAACAGCACTGCTGGTAAGTAGAATACAGAGACATGGTTCAAAAATCTTGAACCATCCCTTTAAGACCATTTCAGAACAGGATACAGACTGTAGGCTATGGGAAGCTGTAACATCCTCTGGCAGAAGAGATAACACACATCTCCTTTATTTCCATTGAACTAATTAAAATGATGAAATGTAAAGCAATATCATACTGTAATGTAAGATGTTCCAAGCTTGATATCAGACATAGAGAATGATGAAAAGGCACCGGAGAACACAGTAACTCATTAATAAACTAAAGCAGTTATCAGCATATTTTACTTTATTACAGATCAAAAGACATCCTGGGAAACTTTGCATATTACCTGATTTGTAAGACAGTGCATTTCTAATAAGATTCAAATCATTCTTAAACATATTTAAGGTCATGATAACGTTGAAAATGTTGTCTTCCTCTCTCTCTCTCTCTCTCTCTCTCTCTCTCTCTCTCTCTGTGTGTGTGTGTGTGTGTGTGTGTGTGTGTGTGTGTGTGTGTGTGTTTGTGTGTGTGTGTGTGTGTGTGTGTGTGTGTGTGTGTGTGTGTGTGTGTGTGTGTGTCTGCGTGCCCTCTCTCTCTCTCTCACACACACACACACACACACACACGTTGAACCAAATACAAATACCTGATCCTTTGTCACATACACAGATATGACACACACCTCTCGTCCGTCAATCTATGATATATGCTTTATCAAATAGGGTTTATATAAACATCTAGTAGTGAATAATGATATACAGTACCCCCATGGTGCTGTCTGGATGACTGGAGCTCTCTACAGCGCTGCGCGTGGACAAGCATACATCTAACTCCGTCAAGACAGGCGCGCTCGTTTCACTGGTCCAGCTGGCTTTAGTATCTAAATGACATATCTTGACTAGCTTTCATACAGCTTGACATTGTGCAAAAGGTTTCACCTGATATTAGTTGTTTTTGATAGTATTCGTGGTAACGGCATTGATAAGTAAAAGAATGATATGGAGTCCCCACCGGATCCTGCAAACGACCCGGGCAGCAGCGTCTCTGAGCCGGCTACCCCAGTCATGGACATGCCGGTGAACCTGGAGACCTTCCTAGAGGATGGCCACCAAACGCCTGTCAGGAGACAGAGTTGCTCCAGCTCCAACAAAGGTAAATTTGTGACACTAGATGATTTCATAACTGCTTTAATTGCTGCCGAAATGATCAACCGTGAGGTGTCAATTTCAGAGTCCCAGAAATATATGCTCGATGGGATGGCCTACGCATATGAATATTCAAGCTTGCATTGTCCATTATTTCAGTGATACATTGTAACTTCAAGACTTGACTAGTAATGAACTTGATAAGATATTACGCGTGGCGTGGGCAACCCAGCTGGACTCGCTGGACATGTCCTTGAAAATAGAGCGTAATGTCATCTGCGTTCTGCAAGTAGTTGTGGAGATGTTATTGTGTTATGGCTGTGTTATGGATTATCACTTTTTAATATATTTTAACTACAAATGTAGGAACTGCGTTTTACTGTACGGACAGTAAAGCCACGCCCCCCTCCAGACTCCGTTCGATTACGCGGCGATTAAAGTGAATGTTTCGAAATGTTTTCATATCCCGTCTAGATGATTTGGATTAACAAAACTATGGTCAGTCAAATCCTAAAATAAGTCAAAATCCCCCACGGTTACACAGAGAGTGCTCGTCTAAGGCACTTCGGAGCTCTCTCAGAGCGGGACTCGTTATGTAACAACTTTGGAGCGACGGTCAATCTTTAATGCTGCCTGTAGCATACGGTGGAAATGGTTATGGACGAGTAGCCTATAGCACACTTTAAACTGTTAAAATTGGATTTCTGTCTATTGACTGTACCAAAGCAATAATCGCACAGGCCTGTCCACATGGAAATGTCGCCGAGCCGAGTCGAGTCACTCTGTATAAGTGGTTATGGTTATGTAATATCTGACAGCGGCAGGTATTCCACGGCATGCCGCCAGATGACTGACAGTAGTGTATGAGATTGAATTGTTGACAGCTCAGAAGAAGCAGACAAATGTACACCCAACCGGCTACCCCACATTCTCACCTGTTCATTAACACACAGATTCAAGTGGTGAACACATTTTGAGACATGCATTCGAAACATGAGTTGACGGATTTGTCTTTCCAGATAGGTGTTGTTCTTCAATAGGCTAAGTTTGCATTAGATGTTCCCGTAGAAAAGCCATGAAGTCAATATTAATGTTCAACTCATATATCGATGTTATTTGACTTAGAATGGGGTTGTTTATCTTTCATTAAGACTGTCCATGTATCTCCACCTTAAGAGTTGGCTGTGTCCTCATTGAGTTCTTGGTTAATATATGAAGCCAAGGTAAATACAGCTATTCATGAGCAGGTGTGTAGACACAAACAGTCACATATTCAACAGTGTAGCATTGTCTGTGGTATGTTCTACAGTAATTTGTACAGTATTGTAATGTACGTTGCTGTATTTTAGATTTCACAGTTTGGCCTGGTTGTATTCTAATATTATCATGGACTGAACCACTAGTGTGATTTATTTATGGTCAGCCCACTCTGTACTGTAGTGGCATATAGCACAGCAGGGGAGGCTGGTGGAGGTAGAAATCGGAGGCTCACTGTAATGCATGGAATGGAATCAAACACGTGTGTTTGACACCATTCCTCATTCCGTTCCATGCATTACAATGTGCCCGTCCTATGATTTCTACCTCCACCAGCCTAACCCCTGTGGCACAGTATGTTTACACAATACTGACACAAGATAGATGGTCTTTGGTCTAGCTAAGGTTATGTTACAGCATTGGTTAAGGCCATAGTAAAGCTCCGACTGTGGCCGTGTGTGGCCGCGTCCAGCGCCAGGGATTATGTTCACCAGTGTAACTAAAGAAGGCTGTCCGCACTGCAGTCACCTGAGAAGGGGAAAGAAAGCTCTGTCTCTCTGTCCTCCTGAGTGGATGTGTCTTGATTAAGAGTTCACACGCGACTGATTATTACTGTAGCAGCATTATATCTATCTATGTTTTATGGTTTTTGTTTTGTTTCATTGATGATTTCAAGTTAAATTCGGTTGATTTCAACAAGCCATCGCTTTTTGAATTTTGTTATTTAGGATGTTTAGCCATTCATGGGTGGTATCCTAGCTTGAGACCCGCACGTCTTGTCAATGGGAAATGTGCGTGATCGTTCGAGCCACCAGAGCAGTTTTCCAGTTAGGTTTCCACCTTAAAGGAGTAGGACTATGTCGTAGCTCACGATATCAACTGGACTTTATTCTAGCTTGGTCATGCTTGTGTTTTACGCCTCAGTGGTCTAACAAAGGCCTGTGTGTCAGCCTCTCAGATGGTCTAATTAGACTTGTGTTTGAGAATCAACTTTTGCTGCAAATATTGAAGGTTTGTGGTGGTTTTCGCTCTTTGCTTACAGAGTGTTAGCCGTAAATGCTAGCTACGGTATCGAGCCTCCTCTGTCCATCATGTGCTGTCTGAAACCCATACAGCAACAGAAGGGTAAAGGTCAGATGCCATTGGTGTGACGTTACTCAGCAGCCTATACAGGGTTATGATTAGCACCTGCTTTGATGCCTATTTACGATACCACACCTGATACCACACCTGTGTACTGTTCTGAGTTACTTCCTGCATCATGTGACTACATACTGTACATGTAGGCCAACAGCACCACTGTGACTGGTACTGTATTACAGGGGAGGCTGGTGGAGGTAGAAATCGGAGGACTGGCTCATTGTAATGCAATACAATAAGCCCGTCCCCTCCGATTCCTACCTCTTCCAGCCTCCTCTGCTGTATTACCCCTTATTCTATTTTGCGATAGCACGAGTTCTTCTGTTAAGTTATTTGATTCACAAGTTAGACTTAAGACCTACTTTTCACCGAAAATAATAGTTTGGTACTTCGGTAAACCAGTTTTGCCTCTTTTGAAGGTAAATACTGTAAGTAACATCAGTAAAAGTTTCCCAACTTGTTAAATGACCTTGTTTACTTGTTAAACTGGGTGACGATGTTCCTCTCAAAGTCAGTAAAGTGCTCCCCTCTGACCGACTGAAAGCTGGTTTGGTCTTGGGGGAGGGGGTTATTTTGGAACAGAACCCTCCCCGTGGCTGATCTGGGTTGGCTGCCAGGCTTCTCTTGGTGTCAGAAGCCACTTCCAAGGATTGATAATGTGAGATCTCCAGCGAGAGGAGATATCTCAGACGTGATAGGTCTATGGCCCATAAAAGTCTTGTCGTTACACCAGACAGTCTCTTGATGCCAGTTCTAATATTTCGTCAGTATAGGTCTAGGGCAAGTGGCCTATTTTAGAGACTTTGAAGTGCTTTGAAGTCACTGAAGTATGACAGGAGTGGGTTGATATTTTAGGCTGCAAGATATATCAGTCATCATAGCAATATTGGTATATATGGTGGAAGTAACTGATATTGATATTGGCGCAGAGATCCCCCACATCAATTCCCTTTCAGATATCCATGGCATTATCTAAATCACCTAACCTGTTCATGAATTAAAGACAGGGATGTGCGCAGAGTTATGGAAGCCCCCCAACAAGCATATCCCTGGTTAAATACTCATACCCCTCACGGTGTTGCTGGCTGGTGTTCCTCCAGCGTTGGGGAATGTGTTGGTCCAGTTCACTGGGATGCAGGCCTACATGTATGTTACATACTGTACTATACAGATTGTCTTAATTAGACCACCTCGTCCAGATCACAGGACTGTGCTGGTGAACACAAATCAAAGAGCTGACACAAAGGAAAGAGAGGAGGTCTCCTTTGATCAGCCAGAGGAGGATGGGTCTCCCTTGGAGTGTGGTTCCTCTCAAAGCTTCCTCCTCCCAGTGAGTTCTTCCTTGCCACTGAGCCCTATGTTTTTCTCCCCTCTGGGGAGTTTTTCCTTGGCTTGCTTTTTTGGGGGGTCTATGGTACGGTGTTAGTTCATAGGGTTTGTATTGTATGGATTGTTTGTATTATTCAGTTTTGTTCTTGTTGTTAAACACTTTTATTTATTAAAACACAATTATATTACAATAATATAATTTTTTTCATTTATTTTGTAAAAAAGGGCATGTAAAAGAGAGAGGAGGAAAGGAGAGGTAATGTAAAAGAGAGGAGGAGGGGGGGGTAATGTAAAACAGAGAGGGGGAGGGGGGGTAATGTAAAAGCGAAAGGGGGAGAGAGGTGGTGTATAATAGAGAGGGGGAGGGAGGAGGGATCAGAGAGGTGGTATAAAACAGAGCGAGGGGGAGGGAGGAGGGATCAGAGAAGTGATGTAAAAGAGAGGGAAGAGAGAGGGGGATCAGAAAGGTGATGTAAAAGAGAGAGAGGAAGGAGAGAGGAAGGCTGAGAGAGAGGATGTACAGTGAAGGAGAGAGGATGAGAGAGGAGGCCTCAGAGAGGTGGTACTGTATAAAACAGAGAGAGAGGGGGAGAAAGGGGGGCTGAGGGAATTGGAGGAAGTTTGAATTACACCTTCTAGGAACCAGAGACTCCTCACTGTGTTATGTAACAGCCAGTGTGTGTTTCACGTTGCGTTTCTCCAGACTCTGTGACACTGACTTTGAATGAGCTCCATGCAATCCACTCCTAGCCCTATGACTTGGTCACTGGAGGGTACTGGCTTGCATATCTGTCTTACCTGTCACTTACTGTTCCTATGCCATTGTGACTGACTGTACTGTATCATTTTTCGGTCAGCAGTGATTCCCCCGTAGCCTAAGATATCACACAGTGGAGGCTGGTGGAGGTAGAAATCGGAGGACGGGCTCATTGTAATGCATGGAATGGAATAGGAATGGTATCAAACACATATGGTTGACACCATTCCTCATTCCATTCCATGCATTACAACGAGCCCCGTCCTCCGATTTCTACCCCCACCAGCCTCCGCTGTGTGAATCATTGCTGATCGAAAAATGATACCGTACAGTCACATCACATAGTACTCCAACGATTGAATGCTAACTCTTAGATTTCACTTTCAAGTTCAATGGGCTTTTCGTGGATAAAACGTAACAGTCAGTCATACCAGCTACACCTGTGTAGTTACTCTGTAACTACTGTCGTAGCATTTCCTAACACGGTGTTACAGTAATCGCTGGCTTTAATCAGGTTTAATCTCCTCGTATTCTCAATGAATGTGATGGACAGTTGCCTGTTTTGTTGATCAGCGTCCTACTTCTTGTCTTAGCAGATCTGTTAACATCATTATTAGAAGCGCTAGCTCTCGGTGGAAGGACATGGTGGTGATAAGAAACGTGTTAGAGTGTGATTGTGGTTTTGGCCGCGAGTCAACGACCAGACGTAGACTCTGGCAGAAGTCTTGTTTAGGCTAGCACACAGCTTGTTGGGTCGGCGCCTGCCTCCCTGCTTACTGACAGAGGCGCTGTGTCATTGATTCGGACAGGTGAAATTATTCCGCAAACTTTTGTATGATGGTCATGGTTTGTTGTTTAATCTCTGTAATGTGTGTGTGTGTGTGTGTGCGTGTCTGCGTGTGTGTGTGTGTGTGTGTGCGTGCGTGCGTGTGTGTGTGGGCGTGTCTGCGTGTGCGTGTGTGCGTGTGTGTGTGTGTGTGTGTGTGTGGAGGCATTATTGCAGGATTTGTATGGCTTTTCTCCCCTCTCTCCCTCTCTCTCTCTCTCTCTCTTTCTCTCTTTCTCTCTATGTGTGAGAGTGTGTCTAAGTGGTTGGAGTGTTAACCTATGGCGGTACAGTACAGCAGCTGCTGAATTCACATGTTCTTTTATACTGTGAGTCGCTCTCATATCTGAAACATGAGGAGCTGTTCCTTCCCCATGGGAAACTGGAGCCTCATAGAGCCTCATACCCTATGTGGTCCTATTGTAATGTATGCTCTATATGGACACCAGGGGAGGTTGGTGGAGGTAGAAATCGGAGGACGGGCTCATTGTAATGCATGGAATGGAATGAGGAATTGTATTGATACCATGATACCATTCCTTATTCCATTCCATGCATTACAATGAGCCCGTCCTCCGATTTCTACCTCCACCAGCCTCCCCTGATGGACACAGTTACCAACTCTGTGTGGAACTCTTGGCTTTGTGCATGTTAATGTCAGTTGTACTGTACTGTGTCCTATGCACATAGAGTAGATCCATTTATTTGATGGTCTGTGTTTAGTGGTTCTGGTTGCGGTTCTGGTTAGTGGTATGTAACCACTGTTCCCTGAAGGAGAGAGACCAGATACTTTGGCAACAAAGCGTGGTGAAGATCAAAAGGATTGAGGAAATGGAGTCCGGTGTCCAGGTATTATACTGCACCTGAGGGAGGCGGGGCTTCCTCGGATACTGGCACGTCATTGGCCTTTACAGGCACGTTGAAAGGTTGAAAGGTCTTCAGCTGGTGGGTCTTCGTGATGAAAGCGATCTCCCAGAGCAGTGTTAGTATCTGGAGAACCAACTGAAAGGGAATTCACAACCAGCTTCCGTTCCTTGCCTTACTTCAGTTTATATGGACGGTATACACAGGGGTTTGCATGGCTTTGGATCTCTGATCATATGTTACTCTGCCCCCCCCACCCCCACCCCCACCCCTACCCCCCACCCCCCACCCCCCCCAACTCAGTCATGTGATGCTGCATCAAATAATCTGGATCTGAGGAAACTTCAAAGACCATCTATGTTCTCTTCCATTCATTACTTGACATCAGGTGTGGTTTTTGACAACCATGCAGCCGAAAAATCTGGCTGTAACACACGCACACACATGCACGCACACGCACACACACACACATACACACAGGAACACACACACACACACACACACACACACACACACACACACAAACACACACACAGCGGAAGGGAATGACAGAACCTCTTATAGGCTCAGATCCGTCAGGCAGATCAAAATCTACATTCTTTCCCAGCTTCCTACAAAATCAGACAGAGGCACCATAAGGACTCTCCTGAACTATATTCAGTCCGTGGCTTTTTCTGTTCCAGAAAGATCAGTTCCTTGTTCCTATCCCTCTATTCCAAGTAGCTAATTATATTGAGCTGAGAGAGATGATGTTATTCTAGTTTTGACTGGATACCAGCTGGTCTTGAT
>NC_139665.1:8262836-8265336 GCF_951799395.1 Argentina silus
ACAGCTCCAGTGGCTCCTCTAGGCCCCCTATCCGTCCCCAGTGTGTGAACCCTCCCATCCAGGCTGATGTCCCAGGCCAGGCCAGGCCAGGCCAGGCCAGGCAGCTGTTGGGGGAGGCTGGCCCTGGCCTGAACTGATCTGCCAGACAGAGCTCCCCTGACTGACAGAGATAGGAGCTCAGACATAAGCTGCCTCTCTCTAGTCCATCCATACCACTCACTCTGCCAGCCTGGCGCTGCCTCTGTGTAGGTCTGGAGAGATGTCTCTTGAAACAATGATCCTCTATACTGTAGGTCTGAACCAGCCCATCTCTCTCTCTCCCTCTCTCTCTCTCTCTGTCTCTCTCTCTCTCTCTCTCTGTCTCTCTCTCTCCACACTGTTCCTCCATAGGCCTGAAGAGCCAGTCTGTTCTCTCTCTCTCTCTCTCTCTCTCTGTACACTGCAACTCTAAAGGCCTGATGAGCCATTCTCTGTGCACAGAAGATCCCCCCCCCCCTCCCTTTCTCCACACTGCTCCTCTATAGGTCTGAAGGGCCAGTCTCTCTCTCTCTCTCTCTCTCTCTCTCTCTCTCTCTCTCTCTCTCTCTCTCTCTCTCTCCTGGGTCTTGTCTAGAGCCTCTTGGCGTCTCCCTGACATTCCTGGTTTGATGTGAGTCTTCACTGGTATTTCCTATCTGGACCATTGATAACAGGATTGATTCCACCAGATCAACAACTCTTTACTCTTTCACGTCATCTACTCCAGTCCAAGCTTAGTCTAGGTCTCCAGGTCTCTCTGGGAAACGAGATGCAATCTCAATGAGACTCACCTGGATGAATAAAGGTTGAGTGCAAAAAAAAATAAACGTTTGTGTCATTTGTGAGTAGAAGTTCAAACATTGGGATTCGAGAGGTGGATGAGTAGGAAAAAACACAGTCACAGTTCAACATACTCAGGCTCTCTGTCGGGCCCACTGTCTGTCACTGAGTAGATTTGCAATGACTACAGTAAAGTGTGAAACATGTCACCCCAGTGTTCTCACTCATACAAGCTGACTCCTTTAAAGGGGAAGTTTACCTGGAATCCATTTCCATGCGTATTTCGAGTCAATTCACGATGTATACCGTCTCCAACTATCATTATTTTGCGTGCAGCTGCATCATCGCTATCGAAACGCGAGGTCTGTGTTTACTTCCTAGTCCCCCCCCTCACACACACACACACACACACACACACACACACACACACACACACACACACACACACACACACACACACACACACACACACACACACACACACACACACACACACAGTGCTGGCTCAGCGCAGTGGTAGCACAGCCAGTGTGGGCCTCCTCTGCTATCTCTGCTCCAGGGCAGAACACCAGAGATGGCTTTTATCTGGCTCTGCAATGTCTCGTCCAATCACCATCATGTCTCAGGCTAAGACCGCCCCCTACCCCATGGTTTACTGCACTTACAGGAGAGAGAGAGAGAGAGAGAGAGAGAGAGAGAGAGCCAGCTAGCCGAACGACCAAATAAATCTAAAAGTCACATCAAAAACATCCAAACATCCTCCAAAAAGCACTTTGTCCCACTACTTTTCTTTTACCAAATAGAAATCCAAAGTCTTGATGCGTTTCCATCCCCTTTTCTCGCTCAGTTTAGGGTTTTGCGTATTCAACTTAAGTGAATAAATGGCAAAGCTTGAGACAGCGGTCTTGGCACATGCTCTTTAGCCAACTGTGCAATGACAGAATGGACAGAATAATCCTAACCTATTGGATCATAAGAAAGGGCAAGTTTGTACCTTTTCCCTTTCAGTGCTGACTAGAATCATTCATGTCCAAAGAAAGAAAGAAAGAAAGAAACAAAGCCCAACAGTCACAAACTAGGGAATGACCATCATGCATTCAACATGTCCCGCTAAGTTCTTCATAATTCATAATACATTGATTTTCCTCCTCTCTGGACAACACACGTCATTTATTTTACTGATATTTGAAAAAAAATCAACCACTGTTGTAAAATGTTTGTGTCTATCTTTACTAAAGTGAATCGGCATCTGCCTCCACCAGCCTCCCCTGGCATGGCCTGAACCTATTTATCTCACCTGGCTCTGACCTCTACATGAACCAGGAAGACAATTAGGACTAAGCAGATCATAATAGCATCACAACAGGATTGAATTACAGCAAGCCTTATCCTAACCCAACAGCAACAACAACAACGACGACAACAACAACAACCACAACGAGGTCCTTTCAGTGGGGAACCTCATTTAGAGGTCCTCAATGTGGCAGGGCTCCACTTAAACCCACCAGAGGCTACTGTAATTATCCTTCCCTGGAGGCTGTCTGTGTGTCTCTATCGGTGTCCGTTTGACCTGGGATAAACCCATTCTCTCACCATCAACACAATCACCTCTGTTTTTCCTCCAGGGAAGGGAACACACTGTATCTTGGTGCTGCTGTTTATGTTTAATACTTGAACTGGTGTCTGGTGATGTGTCTAAATT
>NC_139665.1:8272836-8277836 GCF_951799395.1 Argentina silus
TTGACCGGGATTAACCCCCCGAATGGGTGTTCCACTCTCTACTCTGTCCGAACCCTAACCCTAACCCTAACCTGTAAAGATGCTTAGGCCTTTTTTTTTTTTTTAGCCTAAAGCACTTTCATTGTGATTCCTTGTTCTGCTGGGGCCAGGTTGTGTAACAGGGGATTAGTCTCAGTCAATTTGTTGTCACAGTAGGGAGCATCAGTACTTGAGTGATACTCCAGGGGAGGCTGGTGGAGGTAGAAATCGGAGGACGGGGTCGTTGTAATGCACGCATGTTTGATACCATTCCTCGTTCCATTACAATGAGCCTGTCCTCCGATTTCTACCTCCACCAGCCTCGCCCGGTGTACTACTCACAGACTTAGCAGTCTCTTGTGGTTTGGGCCGAGACACAGGAGCAGGACTGAGCAGTGCGAGTTCAATCAAACAAGTCTGATACAGTACGACACCGAAAAACCTCGGTTGTACAACTTATGTACACTGTAACACTTACCAGTTATGACACTACCAGCCGTCTGTTCCTTTTTTCCTTGGCTTGCTTTTTGGGGGAAATGTATTTAGTATTGATGCTGTTTCATATTGTTCTTGTTGTGAAGCACTTTGAGACAATTGTCTTTGTAAAAAGCATGAGGTGACAATTTCAATTGTGCCCAAATCTTCGTAAGTTTACCATCCCCCGGAAAACAAATGTCTGTGAGCTCTGTGGAATGTCTTGAGATGTCAAAACTGTGATGTCATTAGTTCAGATGCCATCAGATGAATGATGGTTGGTGGTCTCCTTATCAACTCCTAATTAAATACTGTGGTTTTTAGGATGATATAAAAAGCAGAAATCAGAGAAAAGCTCTCTCTCTCGTTCCTGTGTCCTGTTGTGAGGTTCTCATCATGTTGTGAGTAGCATTGTTTTGTTATGATTGGTGTTCATCTCTCTATCTCTCTCTATCTCTCTCTACTCTCTCTATTAGCACATACCATTTTTCTATGAAGTCTCTGCCTTGTAATAGTTGTAGAAGTATACAGTATTATTAAAGCCTCATTTGATTCATTCTATTTGACCTTTTTTGCACTAAATAAGCACAGATTCAACAATTCTTTGCACATAGTGATAATTACATTGGAGTCAGATTAGCAATATTCGATATGCTTTGTTATCAAGAAAATACAGTCTCTGCCAAACATAAATGTGGAAACGGACATTAATATCAATCCGTCTACAAGTGAACTATATGAATAAATATGATTGATTGATGCTAAATATGGACAGTAATCCTTCATGGACCAGCACCAGGAGTAACTCAGTAGTATAGCTTGTTAGAATTGGAAGACGGAGTGGCCCGGACCGGGCTACTGTTCAGGCTGCTGTGTCTGTTCTGCTGTTTGTTTATCAAATGGTTTCCCCCCGTTGATATGGAGGTTAGGGTGCAGTAACCATGGTAACCTCAGGTGCGGTGGAATGCCGCCGAAGGCTGCAGGTAATAATAGACACAATCCAGGATCCTCACCTGGAACCTCAATGTCCTACAGGCTGAGGAGATATATCTCTCTCTCTCTCTCTCTCTCTCTCTCTCTCTCTCTCTCTCTCTCTCTTCTTTCATTCTCTCTCTCTCTCTCTCTCCTCTTTCATTCTCTCTCTCTCTCTCTCTCTCTCCTCTTTCATTCTCTCTCTCTCTCTCTCGTCTTTCTTTCTTCCTCTCTTTCTATCTTTTTCTCTCTCTCTCTCTTTTTCTCTCTCTCTCTCTCTTTCGCTCTTTTTTCATATGGATGACAGTAGCTGTCAGACGTCTGTATGAGAATCCATTCGTTTTGAAGTTATTCACATTCTCATTCGATGTCGCCCGCTCTGCCCTAGCAACACGATGTTCCCCTGTACTTCTCGATTGTAGTCATACTCTATGTCTGAAACACATTTATCAAATTGATTCACTGCCTATTCTGGCTGCCCTGATTATGACTCACATAAAAGGTTCATGCTCTCCAAGACCAAGTTTAGAGCATTTCAATTGACCCGACAGCCCAGAAATGAAAAGACAGATTCGTAATACCCTATTCAACGACTTCAATTCAATTCACCCCCGTATAGGCAAACTGAATATTCATGTTTTTTAGCCTGAGTGATTTGCCGGCTGTCAAAATGGCTGTCAGTCAGAAGCAGGTCGGATCGAATTAGAGCACTTCTTGATATCAGGCTTTGAGGGAGCTAAATAGCTCACCACCATGCAGCCTGCTTCCTCTCTCTCTCTCCCCAGCACCTTCAGGAACATTCGGTCCCACAGTAAAGCCTTCACATACAACGGCAAACGATGAGACTGCAAATAGACCGCTAAATGAGAATAGCACGGTCCTCCATCTTGCTCCTCTTGTAGGCGTCTTCATGTACTGTACAGTAGCAGTTGCTTGTTTAGGAGGGACATCTTGCTCTACACGTCACCTGACCTTCTCCTACCCTCTACGGCGAGACAACTGATTGACTCTGAAGGAGGTGTCACCCTCACTCACTGCCCAGTAGGGGGCAGTGTGACTGTACATACTGGGGGCTTTTATGTTCTATACTACCACTATGACGAAGGACACACACACTCACACACACACGCACGCGCACACACACACACACACACACACACACACACACACACGCACACACACACACACACACACACACACACGCACACACACACACACACACACACACATACGCGTGCACACACACACACACACACACACACACGCATACTGTATACACACAGACACAGACACGCACACACACACACACACGCATACTGTATACACACAGACACAAGCACACATACACAGATAAACACACTCACACACACACACACACACACACACACACACACACACACACAATCACACTCACACACAACTAAAACTCAATTTAAAATGGATTAAATTAAAAGAATTTGCCATCAATCCACACACAATACCCCAGAATGACAAAGCGAAAACAGGTTTTTAGAAATGTCAGTAAATTTATTAAAATTGAAATACAGAAATACCTCATGTACATAAGTATTCAGACCCTTTGCTATGACATTTAGCTAAAATGCAAAAATGTCATCAACAAATCACTCAATAAGTTGAATTGAGTCCATCTTAATGCAAGGGTAATAGTTCATGTAATTTTGGAATTAATATTTTTGTCTTTATAGGGTCTCTGATTTGCATAGGAATCAATTACACACTGTGTGGATAAGGTTGTCATTACAAACTGAGCAAATGGAGAGGAACAAAACTGCTCAGCAATGCGACCTTGAGGCCTGGGGAGACTTACAAAAATCTACAAAGTTGAATGGTGGAGAGGAAAAATCTACAAAATTGGTCTATATTCAAGTGGCCAAAAAGAATCCCTTAATGGAAAATAATCTATCTCATATCCATAATTGTGTTTGCAACAATGAATTCAAGTGATACAGCAAATAATGTGGCTGGAAATGTGTTTATTTGGTACACAAAGCATTAAGTTTGGTGCAAATCCAGCACATGCAATGCAGTTTCCGCACCATCTCTCGTGTGAAGAATAGTGGTAGCTGCATCAAGTTATGGGTATGTTTGTCACTGGCAGGGACGGGGGAGTTTGTCAGGATCAAGAGAAAATTATGAAATTTGCTGAATTGGGAGTGATATCCTAATCTACACAGTGTGTAATTGATTCCTATGCAAATCAGAGACCGTATAAAAACAAAGATATTAAATCCAGAATTACATGAACTATTATCCTTGCATTAAGATGGACTCAATTCAACTTATTGAGTGATTTGTTCATGACATTTTAGCATTTTAGCTCATTTTAAGGGTGTCATAGCAAAGGGTCTGAATACTTATATACATAAGGTATTTCTGTATTTCAGTTTTTAATACATTTACTGAAATTTCTAAAAACCTGTTTTCGCTTTGTCATTCTGGGGTATTGTGTGTGGATGGATGGCAAATTCTTTTAATTTATTCCATTTTAAATTGAGTCTATAACACAACAAAATGTGGAAAAAGTGAAGGGTTCTGAATACTTTCCAAAGGCACTGCACACACACATGCATGTGCAACCACCCACACAAGCATGGGGTCATTGGGCTGAGAGAAGCTATATTTATGCTAATGTAGGACAGGCTCATTATAATTCATTGAATGGAATGAGTAATGTCTACATGTGTGTGTTTGATACCATTGAAACCGTTCCTCATTCCATTCCATGCATTACAATGAGCCCCGTCCTCCGATTTCTACCTGCACCAGCCTCCCCTGATCTGTATTATATCTCCATCTGCACAGCTTCACATATGCCCTGTCAATAAACAACAGCAACAAGCTAATCCAGATTAACCACCATAATTATGATGTTGAGCATCATTAATCCTAATCTGGGAGGGACGGTGGAGGGACGGGGGGGATTGGGGGGGTGAGGGGTGGGGGTAGGGACGGGGGGTAGATAGATAACTAGAGTGGGGTATATCTCATGGCTCCGCGGCCCCTCTCCATCTCCTTCTCTTGGCCTCATTGTTGATGAGGAATTAAAGGTGCAGGTCGTCTATTATTACCACTGACTGTTATGGATGGGCTGCTGCTGTGCCTAATAGACCCCCTCCCCCTCCCCCTCCCCCTCCCCCCAAAGCCCCCCTCCATCCCCCCCCCATATCTTAGTGAGTCTGTTGTACTGTCCTGTCCACTGTGATGAATGGGCTGTTGCCACTACCGACGGCAGCACAATGATGTGTGTGTGTGTGTGTGTGCGCGTGTGTGCGTGTGTGCGTGTGTGCATGCGTCCTGCAGCACAACGATGTGAGGTGTGTGTGTGTGAGTGTGAGTGTGTGTGCGTGCGTATTTGGTGAGGTGCTGCATCTCTGTGTCAGACTACTGTATGCATCTAGGCTCAGATAGAGACCAGTAAAAGTGACAGTATTTACATCCAGAGATAACACCACAGATGAGGCTTCAACTAGTCACTGGGAGTGTGTGGTTTCTCAGTTTCACATACAGGGCCCTGC
>NC_139665.1:8285336-8295336 GCF_951799395.1 Argentina silus
CAGTAGGAATGGAAGGAGTGACTGCCCTGGCTGTGTTTAGGGACTGGTGGGAGTGGTTGGTGACTATACTCTCTGGAAAAGACCATATTTAGTCAAAATGTGACCAAATCTCAACATCATTCTACATGCGTTCTTTCACTACAAAGATTGGATTCGACCATCAATGTTTTCCTGGAAGAAATTCGTTGAAACTGCTTTTTCACTCATTTCTTGCAGTGCTTGAAAAAAAAAATGTTTTCCCTACAGTATTTCCCTGGAAACAGACGCCTAATTGTGATCAATGGTGAGCTATTGTTGGCTTTCATGCTTGCATTACAGTTGCATCAGATTATGCTCTCATTGTGAATCGCAAGAGCCGTTTTCACGTCTTTATGGTTGGGAATGTTCTAGACTGTTTCTGTTGAGTTATTTCTTCTTCCCCCGATGTGTCACGGTTGCACGGTTTGTCCTGCTCACGGTTCTCCCCGAAGTATGGAAGAGCGGAGCTGTGCCACGCTGTGAACTTGGCGGTGCCACTCCATAAACATTACAAGGCAAACGAAACGATATATTTAGTCACGACAGAGTAACACTCTTTGATCGTCAACGACATCGTTGTTGAAGAAGAAAGCGAAAGCGTGAGGAAGTTCCTCAGTGAATTCAGCGTTGTAGCTGCTATTTCGTGTGCATTTTGGCTTGAATAAACGTGAGTAGGGGTTTTGATAATGCAATCCAGCGCCATGCTGTTCAAAAATCTCGGGGAGAACCCTGCTGTTGATGAGGTCGCTGCGTAAAGTGGAATGCCGAGCGGTGGAACTTGCCCCGAGAGCCACGCTCTGTCATAAGCGCTGTTGTTTTATTCATGGTTTCAGCCTTGCATAGTTTAGCCCTCAGGTGAAACTCATTTCCGGATACAAATGGCCGTTCAGGGAAGGTTCAAGTGTCATACTGCGGCTCCACTGCCTTCAATCTCTGGCGCAGGTACTGTAGTAGAGTCGGGTGAGGTTTCAGGTAAAGGTTTGTCATCATGTTCTGTTTATCTATTATGTTTGACGGATGAAGATGTTGGTGGTTAGTCACTGGGCAGAGTGTGTGTTAGAGCAAGGTCACAGGTCAGGATACACCGTGAGCTGATGTGTGTGTTGTGTTGTGTGTTGTGTGTGTGTGTGTGTGTTGTGTTGTGTTGTGTTGTATTGTGTTGTGTTGTGTTGTGTTGTGTTATGTTGTGTTCTGTGTGTGTGTGTGTACAGTGAGCACAGAGGAGTCCCTAATTCACCTCTATACAGGAGCATGTGTGCCTCTCTCTCTCTCTCTCTCTCTCTCTCTCTCTCTCTCTCTCTCTCTCTCTCTCTCCTTTTTTTTGTCTGTCTCTCCATCTTTCCTCTGTCAGGCTCTCTCTTTCATTATTGTATTCTGAAATATCGGGGGAAAACACACACACACACACGCACACGCACACGCACGCACACGCACACGCACACGCACACGCACACACACACGCACACACACACGCACACACACCAACCCCCCCCACCCCGCCCCCCACACACACACAGTGTCATACAGTGTCATATCTTACATAACCTCGTCCTCCCCATCCATAAGTCACTCCTAACACAGATGCAGCACGCTGACGTGTGCATTCTAATGGCTTCCGAGCTGACACGGCTATGTATCTGTCTCTGACCTATACGGTGTTTTTCTCTTGTTTCTGCTTGAACTTTCAATGTTCAAGCCAGGATGTAATTTCATGCATATATGCACGTGATATGACCCAGAGCTGTGGAGGAGTCTGTTGTCTGACATGGGCTTTAGGGAGAACCCTCCATTGGGAGGATGGTACAGATGGTTCGTACAAGGCATTTTGTTTACAACGGCTTGATGAAAACAAGGCTCGCGATGGGCCGGGAGGCTCTCCGAATGCCGCGATTGAATCACGATCGTGTCACGGTGAAATCACCTGTTATGGTATTTTCCACGCCGCATTAGATTTGTGTATCAGGTCCCCTTGATAATGTTTGTAGTTTGGGGAACTTTGTTTTTCGCAGCACAGGCCGGAAACTACCACAGTCTGACGTGAATCGAATTCTTAAAGCATAGTTTTCTTGTCACAATTTTCAGATTTGTTGTGTGACCATTGTATAAAACCACTTCAGTCAGGAGGCTTACGTCGGTTTAATCATGTTTAATGAAAATGGTAATAGATTTAAGTTTGGTTTAATTGAATGGCTCTGCTCTGTGTACCTTCCTGCCTGAAGATTAAACAGCCGGGGCGGCGGGTGGCACGACCAAGTCAATTCTTCTACCCTGTGGTGTTACACCGTTTAACCAAGGTGGAGTGTTGCGTAACTCGGCTCTTTTGAGCCTCGTCCCTGAGACACGGATGGATGATGGATGTGTTTTGCATACGCGTGAATCAGCTGTCCGTCAGCTGCGCTGCTCGACTTAAAGTGTCCCGCCTTAACTTAACGTAAACTTAATGAATGCCCTCAAGGCCATGATTTATCGTCAATATTGTCACTTGGTGACCACCCCCCCCCCCCCCCCCCCATAAATCACGGCCTCTCTGACATTATTACTTGATTAAGAACCAAACCTCATGACTGTAAGAATGATTTCCCTCCTGTTATATAATATATGCTAAATGAACAAAGTTTAATTATGGATTGATTGATTGATGGACTGATTGTCTGAAGTATCAGGCGACTTTTCCAAAAAGCGACGTGAATGTTTGTCCGCTGATCTGGATCTGTTCAGGGGAGGACAAGACGTCCTGTTCTGAGCGAGTGAATGGGTTTCAGTGCTGTCTCAAGGCTGCTTGTATGTTAGACTCGATGCATGTCTGAGTACGTGGAAAGGCCCTGTTCTCAGGTTGCTATGCACCCAGCCAGCCAATGTTGCTATGCACCCAGCCTGCTATGCACCCAGCCAGCCAACCATAACCATAACCATAACACCTCAAGGTAGTGTGTTATACTAATATGGATTCTGTATTTCTACAGTCGATCTGACCACTCATTGCCACCCACTACCACTTTCACCATGTTCTGCTGAATCCTGCCCTGTCTTAGACAAGACCATGTGGTTCCATCTCCACTCTCAACCACTCACAGAGAAGACCACCCCCTCCAAACAATCCCCCCGTCCAACATACATGGGTACCGTTCCTCATTCCATTCAATTCACCTCCACCAGCCTCCCCTGTTCCATATCCACTCTCCACCGCTCCCAGAGAACCCGAACCCTAACCTTAACCCTAACCCTAACCCTAACCCTAACCCTCTAACCCTAACCCACACTGCTCAGACAACCCTCTTCTTACTGTACATGGATAACGTCATTCAAAAGCGAGCAGCTCTGTTCTCTTCCTGTGTGTTCTGGGTCAGTGTGTCAGTTTGCTGCCCTGCTGACAGCTACCCCCTCTAACAGCCTGGGGCGAGAGAGAGAGAGAGAGAGAGGGTGAGAGAGAGGGCGAGAGAGAGAGAGAGAGAGAGGGAGAGAGAGATAGAGATAGATACAGAGACAGAGACAGAGACAGAGAGAGAGACAGAGACAGAGAGAGACAGAGAGAGACAGAGAGAGACATAGAAAGAGACACAGACAGAGACACAGACACAGACATAGACACAGACATAGACACAGACAGAGACACAGACACAGACAGAGAGACACAGACAGAGAGACAGTGAGAGACACAGACAGAGACACAGTCAGAGACACAGACAGAGACACAGACAGAGACGCAGACAGAGAGACACAGACAGAGACACAGACAGAGACGCAGACAGAGAGACACAGACAGAGACACAGACAGAGACGCAGACAGAGACACAGACAGAGACACAGACAGACACAGACAGAGAGGCACAGACAGAGAGACACAGACAGAGACACAGACAGAGACACAGACAGACACATAGACAGAGACACAGACAGAGAGACACAGACAAACAGACGTCGGTCCAAATGCAGGCGAATTAGCAATCTGTGTCAGCGGTAACAGGTGAAATGAGCACAGTGTTGGAGTGCAGGAGTCTCGCCAGCGCTCAGGTGGGTGGAGTAGTGTTAATACAGCCATGTTCAAGACAATGAGCAGGTCAAGTACCATCAGTTGCGCTGAATAATTCTGGCCTTGAAAATAATAACAGCGCTAATATTTACATGTGACACCCCCCTAGTGCCACTACCCCCGGGTTTCCACTAAGACTAGTCTTTACTCCATTAAAAGTTAACATATAGCTGAGAGAGAAGAGAGAGGAAGAGAGAGGAGAGAGAGGAGAGAGAGGAGAGAGAGAAGGGAGAGGAGAGAGAGAGGAGAGAGAGAAGGGAGAGGAGAGAGAGGAGAGAGAGAGAAGAGAGAGAAGGGAGAGAGAGACAAAGAAGGAGAGACACTGTGGGTTGTGATGACATGATGAAATGCCACGTCTCTCTCCGCTTATCAAATAAACAGACCTGGAGGGGGTTAGAGTCACTCATCCCCCCCCCCTCTCTCTCTCTCTCTCTCTCCCTCTCTCTCTCTCTCACCCAGCCGCTCCACCATCTGTCCCCCTCATGACTCCCTCCTACCTCCCAGAGCTACACCAACACCCAGGCAGCACCCATGGACCCAATCTGCAATGGAAGATGGGAGCGGGGGGGGGGGAGAGTGGAGAGAAAAGAGTGGAGAGAAAAGAGGGAAAATACTGTTTTAGGCCATTTTTTAGAACCCTAAAGGTTTGTCTCTGAGAAGGCATGGTTCGCTAGGTCTATGAGTTCATCTTAGTGAGGTAACAACGTCATTTGAATTCAGAACAATTTGTTTTTAAGAGCTGTAAAGTGTTTTCTTTCTTCTTTTTTTTTCTAATATCTCTTCTAGACAGCCAGTGTTTTATTTCTCAAGGCTCACTTCATCTGTACAACTCTAAACACAGATGGAATACCATGCAGGACACATTCAAACAAACCGCTAGATGAATACAGTGAATTAATCAGACAAATAAGCTGTGATTTCTCCTGGTTTATATCAATTCAAGATTTGTGCTGAGTGCAGTGTGTGTGTGTGTGTGTGTGTGTGTGTGTGTGTGTGTGTGTGTGTGTGTGTGTGTGTGTGTGTGTGTGTGTGTGTGTGTGTGTGTGTGTGATTTAAAAAAAAAAATGAATAATTTAGTTTTATAAGTGTAACAAACAAACAAACCAAGTAAAACTACACATGTGCTGTTTCTTTACCTATAGGCCAGGTATGAGTATGATCACAACTGTCTCTGGGGAGGAAGAACCCCAAGGTAGGAAGGAAGCTTCTAGGTGTTTCTCCTAACAAGGCTGCCTGTTCAAAGCCTCTCTCTCTCTCTCTCTCTCTCTCTCTCTCTCTCTCTCTCTCTCTCTCTCTCTCTCTCTCTCTCTCTCTCTCTCTCTCTCCTGGCTCTGGAGGAACATGAAAGACTTGTTTAAATATGTACGAGCCCCGATCTGTCTCTCCACTCTGCTGTTCTGGAGCGGCAGCGTCAGAAGATGACTCTCCAGCAACTCTTACTAGTGTTTTATATCTTGTGGTAAAAACGGATGTATTCCTCCAAGCAGGCTAATATCTATAATATATACTATATACTACATACAATATACTACATACAATATAATATATACTATATACAATAAACTATAGTATCCAGACTATCCACAGAGAGAACTTTTGTTTTCTTATTTAGATATTTTAAACCATTTTTTTGTGTGTTTATCCATTCCATCAAGCAAGTGAATGGAGCCATTGTCTCGAGGATCATCTCATTAGTCCATGTCACCTTCCGACCAGGGACACGTACAGGGACGGTCGAGAGGGGACAATGTCACCTGCTCCTGTACCCTGCCACTCACACAGTGCAATATTCTCCATCATATCACATCCCCCAACTCCTACATCACAAGGCTAAATCTAGTCATGTTGTTGTTAAATGCAATTTCTCAGCGTAGCTGTCCCTTTAAGAAGTTAGGAGATTTCATTGGTCCTCTTATCAACAAAGGTTAATTGATGGAAACAGTGATGTGGAAATACGTCTGATGTGGGCCATTCAGATGTAAATCCATGTTGGATAACATTACCCAGGTACTATATCACACACACACACACACACACACACACACACACACACACACACACACACACACACACACACACACACACACACATACACACACACACACACACACACACACAGCCACACACACACACACACACACACACACACACACAGCCACACACATACACACACAGACAGGTACGCACACACAGCCGCACACACGCGCACACACACACACATGCACACACACACACACACACACACACACGCACACGCACTCACACACACACACACAGCCAGCCCTACCTATCTATCCAGTATCCGAGAGGCCAGAACAACACCTTGTTTTTCAAGCGGGAGATGAAAAGGGCAAGGCTAATGACTACTCTAATCTGGCCTAGATTCATACAGTGATGTCACTGTTAGGACACTAGTGCTAAGACCAGGAGAAGACGTAGTGTATTAGGCCTGTGAAATATGAACGTAAATATGCTTCAGTAGGATTTGTTTCAGAGGATCTAAAAGGTCACAACAGAAGCACACAAACACCCATCATCACTGGAGAAGAGGGATAAACCTATGCCAGGAGAGGCTGGTGGAGGTAGAACATCGGGGGACGGGCTCATTGTAAGGCATGGAAAGGAATTACAACGAGCCCGTCCTCCAGTTTTCTACCTCCACCAGCCTCCACAGGGATACAGCGCTGCTCCTACTGCACTCACTCATCACCCAGAACAAGACCCAACTCTTTTTTCTTCCTTGTTTTAACTATGGTTATGTATGTGACCATTGGTTCCAGCAAACACACACACACACCCTACACCCACACACACACCCTACACCCACACCCACACACACCCACACACACACACACACACACACACACACACACACACACACACACACACACACACACACACACACACAACCACAGGCCACAGCCTGATTATATATTACATATCTCTCTCTTAAACACTCATCATGGCCACATATACTGTAGCATATGGAATATGAGTGAGTCAGTGGAGGCGATAGAAATCGGAGGATGCATTACAATCACCCCGTCCTCCGATTTTTCTGCCTTCACCAGCCTCCCGTGCAGGGTAGTTGATGGCGCTGGGAGAAGACAGCAGTCTATTACTAGAACATGCTCCCATCATGTCTACTGGGATAATGTTAGCTCGGGCCAATAAAGACACTACACTGCATTATCATTTCTCTTTGATCAGTGTTTTCATCCCGTTATTTTTTCATCCTGTTCTTGTTTCGTCCTTCAGAAGCTTCAGAAGCTGGCATTGACTGGTCAATTAAAGTCCATTGTGTTGAGTCTGTAACTGGTAGGAACACGGCAATTAAAAAGCCACCAGAAATCACATTGTCTGAGGGATGAAACGAAAAGAGAAGTCATTCTGCTCTTCAACACCCCAGGAGGCTAAGCATCTCCATGGGGGGTGAAGTGTTTCAGGAATTAGAATGATCATTTTGTGTCATTGTATTCTTGTATATAAAAGTATCAGGTTAACGGGATCAGTGCAGAGAAGTTTGTGGAGTTAACTGTGTGCTTCTGTGTATCTGTGGAAGTGTGTGTACTGTATCACAGCATTGGTGTGTGTGCGTGTGTGTGTGTGTGGGGTGCGTTGTATAACAGAGTGGTGTGTGGAACAGGTACAGTTGATGGCTTCGATTTGCTGTCCGGTTTGACTCTTAGACAACATTGGACGGTCACGCTCCCTCGTCTTATTCTGTGTGCGTGTGTGTGTGTGTGTGTGTGTGTGTGTGTGTGTGTGTGTGTGTGTGTGTGTGTGTGTGTGTGTGTTTGTGTGTGTGTTATGATGTCAAACTGCTATGCATGTGAGAAACAATCGATAGCCAACTGTTGGAACGATGGGAACGATGTATTTCTATACAGTATTACAATGAACCCGTCCCCCAAGTTCTGCCTCCCCCAGCCTCCCCCAGCCCCCCCCAGCCTCCCCCAGCCCCCCCCAGCCTCCCCCTGGATGATTTATTAGCACACAACCCACCTGCCTTGCCTGGTCTTATTGGCTGTATCTGTTCACAGGTGTACACTGTACAATAGCCCACCACTTGAGTTCACTTGTACTTCACTGTGGTTCATTATCCTAGACTGACATTCGAAACACACCCCCGTACATCCGACCCACATCACTGTAATGGGATCAGAGCACCCACCCTGTATGCATGACCACAACCTGCCTCTGACCGTGACATAGGACCATGACCGTGTACTGACCGTGACATAGGACCACAACCCTGGCGCTGACCATGAATCACAACCATGTGGTCACTGAGACCCCCCCGACACACATAGACATAAACACATGCACAGACACACACACACACATACACACACAAACACACGCAGACACAAACATACACACACACACACACACACACACACACACACACACTCACACACACAGAAACACACAGAAACACACACACACACACACACACACACACAGACACACACACACACACACACACACACACACACACACACACACACATACACACACACCTCAATGCCCTTGACCTACCCAGTGGACAGACTGAGGTAGATATCAAAGCTGACAGGGGAGATTCCAGCCTAGTGTGTGTTCTGGCCGAGAATCAGCTTCTCCACTCTCAGAGTGACATTGACGGAATGGCTGTTTTGGGGTGTGTGTGTGTGTGTGTGTGTGTGTGTGTGTGTGTGTGTGTGTGTGTGTGTGTGTGTGTGTGTGTGTGTGCATGTGTGTGTGTCTGTGTGTGTGTGTGTGTGTGTGTGTTTCTGTGTGTTTCTGTGTGTGTGTGTGTGTGTGTGTGTGTGTGTGTGTGTGTGTGTGTGTGTGCGTGTGTGCATGTGTGTGTGTGTGCGTGCATGTGTGCGCGTGCACATGCTGCGTGAATGTGATATCCAATAATGATATTCACGATAAACACAGAAAATAACTCTTGCTTACAGTAAGATGAGTAATATGTTTCTCTTTTATCTCTTTCAGGTGTATCGTCAGCAAAAAAGACACATACATGTAAGTTTTGATGCTTCATTGTCTTGTGAATGCTGCATGCTACCCAATTTGCTTGTGCAAATAGTGCTGAGCAGAGCACAAAATACGGAACAACACTTTTTTCATTATACCTTGTCTTTGACAAGACAACATGTTTCTGAGAAAACGTTGACTATTGTGGTGGAAGTCTAGGATTTACCACTCTGTACTTCAGCTCTTCGGAGGTAAGAATCAAGAAACAAGTCCTGAGTAGCCACAATATCTGAGTCCGGTATTTATTGCTTGCAAACAAGAGACAAGAGTGTAACAGCAGCCCAGCATAGATCCGGGGGTCCGTTCAGCACAAAGTCTGAAGAGACGATTATCAGGGTTGTCTTTTATACAGTTTAAACATAATGGTAGGCGCCGCCAAAGGCTATCGGCTGATGGGCTTGTGCTTACGTGAGAGAGGGCGGGAGAGAATGAACGATGGGGAGGCTTTCTTACTGATCAATCGGCATTCAACATTTCACACCTCTCGGCAAGATATGTCTGTTCCCCCATTACTGCGCTCCCTCACCACTCCCTCCGAAATCACCGCTGTTCATATGGTAAATCATACAGTGCTTCTCAGAACAATGGCTATAGAACTTTAGAGGTGTGGCAAGAGAAAATGTAATCACAGTAGTTACACAAGTTGTATCAGTCATATGAAAGTGTATAACCTGAAAATAGTTCTATCAATGTATTTTCCATAACACTATTAAACCAGAATTTTAGTCAACAGTCTGAAAAAACATTTAGAATATCATGGAAACGCTATAGGCTGTATTCAAAACTCCCATTCGTTTATTTCTCAGTGCGTCTATTAGAAATATTAGGGTAAAGATGACTTTGCTCCAATTTGACCCATGTTTGCACATAAAAATGGGAGCCTTTGAAGTGTACTTACTGCTGCAGGATCAGGCATTCCCAATC
>NC_139665.1:8300336-8305336 GCF_951799395.1 Argentina silus
AATAAGAAATCGCCCCCCAAAGACATCACAGGGGATTATTTCCTCAGGACCTTTTCTCTTATCTATTTGACTACAGAAGGTGGAAAATCACCATTTTCACAAACAGTATGTAGACACATGTGTATGGCGCTGGAGATAATGAATATTAAGGCGATAAAAAAAATGGTGAAGTGTCCCTTTAAGCTCTCTCATTTCCATGTGAAATCAGTCAGAACGACGACAGCCTCTTTCCGCCCGACGGTCGGTCACTAGCGGTTGGAACAGCGTGGAGGCTGGTGGAGGTAGAAATCGGAGGACGGCCTCATTGTCATGCGTGGGATGTCTATTCCGTTCCGTGCATTACAGTGAGCCCGTCCTCCGATTTCTACCTCCACCAGCCTCCCCTGCCTAGTACAGTACATACTATACATGAGTCCCCTACAAGGCTACATATACATCAGCCTCCATAGGAGGGGGGGTTAGAACCATGTATGCTCTGCTGTAATAAAGCCCATTAGTTAGCATGCTGTAAAAGGCCACGTTCCCCCTCTCCCTGTCTTTGTCCCTGGATCCTGGCACCCTACACCTGATGATGAACACGTCCTAGATCGCCGCGTGAGAAATAATCAGGTGCGTTGTTCTAAACGAGCCGTGTTTGGCTGTAATGATAATGATCAGGGTGGAGGGTGACCTGCCCTATATGGTGGGCCGGTGAGGCACCTCTCTTAATCACCTTGTTCTACGTGAGCGATAAGAGTTGCCAGGTTACGGCGGAGGTGGCGGGGTACCACCTAATTAGGGGATCAGAGGGCTACGCTAAACCTGCGTGTGTGTGCGTGTGTGTGTGCGTGTGCGTGTGCGTGTGTGTGTGTGTGTGTGTGTGTGTGCGTGTGTGTGCATGCATGTGTATGTGTGTTTGTCTGGGTAAGGATGTGTGTGTGTGTGTGTGTGTGTGTGTGTGTGTGCGTGTGTGTGTGCCTGTGTGTGTGTGTGTGTGTGTGTGTGTGTGTGTGTGTGTGTGTGTGTGTGTGTGTGTGTGTGTGTGTGTGTGTGGGAGAGAGAGACAGAGCCTTACTGATATTACAAAGGTCCATTTTTCCATGCAGTTCACGTCTGAGTGTATAAAGCTGTATGGACATTACTGTTCAGCTCCAATGAAGGAAGACGACTCAGAGTTTCCTCTCTTTTTGCTAAGAGAGAGATGTTCTGGGATTTGTCTGTCTGTCTGAGTGATTTATTCAGGTCTTATGTGAATAGAAGGCCGGGGGGAAATTGTTTAAAACGACTCTAAATTGGTTCATGATTGTTTGGTTTGGGCAGCACCTCTCCTGGCACTTAGAATAAATGGATCTGTTTTGTTTCTGTCGAGTGTTTGGAGGGAAACTCAGCTTAATTCTGCTTTGAGTCTGCAGGGCAGAAGGTCTTTCCACAGCCCATTAGCCCCTTCTGTATCCTTGGGATGAATATGTGACCAATGGGTCCATGTTAGTCTCATCTGTGTCTGAGTTGTGAGGGATGTGAGAGGCGATTTAGAGAGGAACGTGTGGTAGGAGGTGGATAATAATGTACTGGGGGGTCTAAACCTGTGGATGAGATGAGGAGAGAGGCTGCTTAGCGGTGTAGAAAACACTCAAACTGACAATAGGGGAGACCGGGGGCAGTTGTAACATTTTCTATTTGTGTAATTAACTCGATTACTCAGAGACCACTCAAGCTAGACTTATTCATTTGTTGGTCAGAAAAGTCTACGCGTCATTCCTACATCTGTAGGTCTCTGAAGAGGACGTTTGGACCACAGTATTGATTTTAATCCAGAAAGTCTGATTTTATCCTGTGAGCGGGAACAATTGTAACAGTAGACAGGGGCAAATGCAACACCTTTAAAAAAAAAAACTAAAAAAAACACCAAATAAACCCACTGAACTCCAAATAAAATGCGGACGACAAAATAGACCGTTTATTCAGTCCCTCCAGGATTTTGCAATGTTCTTTTTGTGATATCTATTATTAGAAACATCAGTGTATTAAAAACAAGTGTATTATTATCATACTGTGATTGTATTGTAAGGAATGTGGAGAAAAGATGTGCCAAATGTATGCTTTGTATTAAGATATGGAAATGAGGCAGATTTCATTTAAGTATTATTCTTCTTATTCTTATTCTTATTCTTATTCTTATTCTTATATGCCTCATGTCCTGTTAAAAAAGAATAACTATAATTTGTTATGGCACACACACACACACACACACACACACACACACACACACACACACACACACACACACACACACACACACAACCTGAGCTAGGTATAGCAGCTTTAACCAATCCTGATAATTTGAGTCACTTCTCAACATTTTACTGGTAAAGATTTGGACCTCCTTTTTCACTGCCATTTTGAAAAAAAAAACCTACTTAAGTGATATCTCTATGTGATATTAGATGTGAGTTACCATACCTTGACTATTCCCACTATATGTGTGTGTATGTACTGGTACTTGGTAGAGTTTGGAAAAGGCCTAGAAATTCATCACAGACATTGTATGAACCTGAGACAGTTAGACACCAAGGTACAGCACAGCGCAGAAACAAGCCTCAATCCTAGAAAACATCTCAGCCTTTATCCATTGCGCACAACAGCAAAATTGCAGCACTGCAGAGTAAGGAAAGAAGAAAGACACTCGCTGAGAAGAGTGGAGAGAGAGAGAGAGAGAGAGAGAGAGAGAGAGAGAGAGAGAGAGAGAGACTGCTGGAAAACTCACCTGAGTTACTACCAACCACTGTATTTACTGCACATGCCTTTATAGAATAATTTATATATTTCCCGAAATAAGCCAGATCTTGCTGTCCTTGCCTGTTTCGTGTGTGTGTGTGTGTGTGTGTGTGTGTGTGTGTGTGTAAGCGTTGAAGCCGTATAATAGCGCTCCATAAGAGAAGGCTTCACGCACAGTTTGTGATGCTGTGTATTGATCTGATTCCCTTGGGAAGGTGCAGGTGAAGAGAGCAGGACTGAGCAGAAGCACGTTGGAGAATAAGGGAATAATGTTTATATATATTTAGAACAGGTGCTGCTGCTCTGCTTCTCTCACTGACGAGAGCAGAGGGAGGGAGAGGGAGAGAGGGAGAGAGGGAGAGAGCACTAGGAGTTATCCTGCCTGTCTGTCTGCTGGCCTGCCTGTCTGCCTGCTGGCCTGCCTATCTGCCTGTCTGTTCGTCTGTCTGTCTGCCTGCCTGCCTGCCTGTCTGCCTGTCTGTTTGTCTGTCTGTCTGTCTGTCTGTCTGTCTGTCTGTCTACTGGCCTGCCTGTCTGTCTGCCTGCCTATCTGCCTGTCTGTCTTCCTGCCGGCCTGCCTGCCTGTCTGCCTGTCTGTTTGTCTGCCTGTCTATCTGTCTGTCTGTCTGTCTGTCTGTCTGTCTGTCTGTGTGCCTGTCTGTCTGCCTGCCGGCCTGCCTATCTGCCTGTCTGTTTGTCTGTCTGTCTGCCTGCTTGTCTGCCTGTCTGCCTGCCTGTCTGCCTACCTGCCTGTCTGCCTGCTTGTCTGTCTGCCTGCCTGTCTATCTACCTGTCTGTCTGTCTGTCTGCCTGTCTGTCTGTCTGCCTGCCTGTCTGCCTGTCTGCCTGTCTGCCTGTCTGCCTGCCTGTCTGACAGCAAACCAAACTCTCCACCCATCAGTGGCCAGGGGCCGGGTTAGAGGGATTAAAGAGAGGAGGAGGATGGAGGGAGATGGAGAGAGAGAGACAGAGAGAGAGAGAACACAGCCAGCAGGACCAGCTGCTTTACCAAAGCTGTCAAACTGCCCTCCGCTCCCATTGGCCGGCTGCTCTGTCCCTCAGAGCTGGGGGGGGGGGGGGGGGGGGTGGGGCTAGGAGGGTGATGTCACAGTCACATGGATGCTCATGCGGTGGCTATGGGAGGCAGTAGAGACAGCTGCAGCTCACACAGCCAGAGCACCACTTCCACTGGCGGTGTGTGTGTGTGTGTGTGTGTGTGTGTGGGGTAGTGAGAGTGAGAGACAGGGTGTGTGTACTGTACTGTACTGCGTGTGTGTGTGTGTGTGTGTGTGCACTTTTCCATGGACTTGGACTTACATGATGTATTTTGTGATTTCCGCCATGAAAGGTAAGTGGAGTGTGTGTGTGTGTGTGTGTGTGTATGTGTGTGTGTGTGTGTGTGTGTGTGTGTGTGTGTTCAGAGGGAGAGGCTGGCAGAGTAACAAGTGGTTTAGAACAAGGACGTGGGTCCTGCTTCTGCTTCTCTGTGACAGAGAGAGAGAGAGAGGGAGAGAGAGAGAGAGAGAGGACAAGGACTCAGTCCCCAAATGTGATCTGGGACACTTGTCCTGCTGTGTCGTCAATCTCTCAATTTGTTTACATGCTGCAAGAGTTATGAGTTATTATAATTGAGCAGAGTGGATATCGTACTGTGCATCTTGTGGATTTTAGGCTGAAATCATGACTTTCTCATTGAACCATTCAATCATGAACTTAAATCTTTGTAGAGATATCTTTTTTTTGCATGCATGTTCCCACAGTAGTACAACTGTCAAAGTGCTAGATTTGATGATATCCTTATCTCAGTGGTTATCTCAGTGGTTCTCCAATGAGGTCATAATATTATACATGACTGAGTGTTAAGTGTAGCCAACTGTGTAGAAAGCGGTTGGGAGAGTGAGTTTAAGATGTACTCGGAGAGGGGGAAGTGGGCACAGAAGATGCCCTCTCCCTCCCCCCCTCTCTCTCTATCTATCTCTCGCTCTCTCTGTCACTCTCTCTCTCTCTCTCTCTCTCTCTCTCTTTCTTCTACTTAATCCTGTTGTTCCAGTCCAGAGTGTATGTCTGTTATGAAAGGCGATGCACAGAGAGGAGGAGGAGGGGAAGGAGGGGGAGGAGTGGAAGGAGGGGAAGACTGTAGCATGTTTGTGGTTATAGAGAGTCTCAGTGAGGAGGTCCTCCTGGCTGAGTGAGACAGGCACTAGACAGGACAGCCATGTCTGATATTGGGGTCTGACATTGGCTTG
>NC_139665.1:8310336-8312836 GCF_951799395.1 Argentina silus
AATCTATGTGTCTACGTAAGCCTGTTAGACAGAAGATGTAGCCCACACTATGTACCATAGTTGTTAGCAGTTAGCCATAGACAGTCCATTTATTTAGCTGTTAGCAGTTAGACATAGGCAGATAGCTGTTAGCAGTTAGCCATAGACAGTAGATATGTAACCCACACTACAGTATGTAGCTGTTAGCTGTTAGCCATAGTAGACAGTAAATGTGTAGCCCACACTACAGTATGTAGCTGTTAACAGTAGATGTATGCAACCGTTAGCCTTGTACAGTAGATCTAGTGGTTAGCAGTTCCCCTGAGGTTGTCCTTCTGAGGACACACACACACACACACACACACACACACACACACACACACACACACAGGTCTGGTATCTAGCTACTGTACTCTACTGTACTGTATGCCTCGAGATTCAGACACAGACTGCTTTTAACAAACAGATAGATTAGATCAATGACATTCATCGTTGCCCCATGGCTGCAGTTGAACTGCAACAATGGGTTATTTAAAAGTAGCGGCTTTGTTGGATTATGTAACTTTGCAATGAATGGGTTTAGGAGGGAAATACACTAGGAGGGAAATACACTAACTCTTGTATTCCTCCAACGAGGTTTTTAGACGTTATGGTACATTGTTGCCGAATGTGGGTTTTTTTCCTCATTAACTTCCACCGCTTGATCCTATATAGATCAGTAGTCTCCCGAATGTTTCATGATTGGTTTCATGATTCTTCATAGGTAACCCCTGAGGGGATTCTGCTCACAGACATAAAAGGGGGTAAAAAAGGCATAGTTGTTTGTGATCTCACTGTGTAAATAATCACAGGTTTTCTAATTTCACCATAATCTCACGCTGTGGCTTTATTAGAAGGCTCGGTATGCAGGCTTTGATGCGGAAATCCGTAATGCTACTGGGATTAGCATCCTCTGGGTTAGCGCTAGTTAATTACACCAGATTGGATGTATCCATCGCTAACGAGGAGAGACGAGAGAACGTCTTCATAAATAGAGAATTCATTTTGGTTGGATAAGGATAAACTATTTGGCTGATGAAGATATATTTGGTTTGATTAGCCTGGCGTCAGAGTGTGTGTGCCTCTCGTGGTTTTTGTGTTTGGTTTTGAAATTGTGTGACAAGGTAGACAATAGCAGACTTATGGAGATTGGACTGGATGGTTTAGGAAGTAATCACGCTTGATGAAGTATGCGCCCTGCTGATTCCCTGATTGATAATATGAGGGAGCGTTGAAGTGTTTTTTCTCTGATAATGGTATGGGAATGAAATATTGTTTCTCAGTTGTAGAATTACTCCAGAGCGCATGCACACGCACACATGCACACACACACACGCACACGCACAGACACACACAGACACACACATACACCACACCACACAAGCACACTTTGCCACACATGCGCGTGTACAGGCACTCACACTGGCACGCACACACACACACACACACCACACACACACACACACCACACACACACACACACACACACACACACACACACACACACACACACACACACACACACACACACACACACACACACACACTGTGTTTCCCAATGGAAACTATTGACCATTCCTGGCTGTAATAACACAGAGAAGTGTGTGGCCATGGGGTGTCCAGCCAGTAGACCAGCGGGAGGGTGGGGGGGGGTTGTAAATTGGTCAGCTGACTCTTAACAGCCTTTTTCTTAGGCAGGAGGCGATGAATAGACGATCATTATTCCCCCCAAAGCAGTGGCTGCTGGGATATGTTTATGTAATCATTAATCTGGCCACTTCTTTATTTACCAGGATTACAGCTGCATGGGCCAGCTCTCTCACTGGCTAGTGCTAAGCAGGTCATTCAGAGGTAACGCTAAAGGCTCTTCCCTCTGTCTCTCTATCTCCCTGCCTCTCTCCCTGCCTCTCTCTCTCTCTCTCTCTCTCTCTCTCCCCTAACACACACGCCAAGCTGTCTGTGTGTATGGTACATTCTCACCATATCAAACAGAGCTATTGAAGTGGTGGCTGAATGGTGAAAACAGAGGTGCTCAACCCATGTCGACTGTGACTCCTTCACCCATGTCGACTGTGACTCCTCAACCCATGTTGACTGTGACTCCTCCACCCATGTTGATTGTGACTCCTTCACCCATGTTGACTGTGACTCCTTCACCCATGTCGACTGTGACTCCTCAACCCATGTTGACTGTGACTCCTTCACCCATGTTGACTGTGACTCCTCAACCCATCCTCAAATACATTATGTACTGTAAGCATATACAGGAATGGATACTTTCCATTCAGAGTTGTGTCGTGGATTGTGAGAATACTGGCTAGTTTTGTGGCTCTCTCGAAATGATTTGTATTTTAAGTAGCTGGTTGATTGTTGTTACCGATTATGTCTTACTTGTAGATTCAATAAAATGAACATGCACTGGTGACTGTTAAAGATCACGATAGTTTCATACTGTGTACCACACCCTCCGGGGAGGCTGGTG
>NC_139665.1:8317836-8322836 GCF_951799395.1 Argentina silus
ATCAGGGTTTATTATATTATAAATGCAGACATTATTACATTATCATACGTGATTACATTATGATAAGTTATTACATAATATGGTGTTACAGCATCTGCAGTGGTTTGACATACATATATTTTCAGGACTTCTTACTGTTGCAGTGAGCACGATCAGGAGATGACACACACACACACACACATAACACACACACACACATATACAGTACAGATGCACACGCGCACACACACACACACACACACACACACATACAGTACAGATGCACGCGCGCACGCACACACACACACACACACACACACACACACACACACACACACACACATACAGTACAGATGCACGCACACACACACACACACACACACACACACACAGTTGTCTCATGTTGCACCGTATGCAGAACAGAGGCAGGACCTCAGGTGCTGCTGAGCATTATTAATCTGCTAACGCCAGTTAGCTGACAAGATAGTGGATGGCACAGCACAAACCTCACAGCCCCAGCCAGTCAACCTGTTGTTGTTGTTGTTGACTTACTAATGTGTCAACAACGCACTTTGAATCAGTTGGAACTGATGCTCCCTGGATACAAATTAGCAGGTTGCACTTTTAACTGGTGACAAGAGAAAAGAACAGCTCTCTGAGTTTTCGGTTGTTACTGCTGAGGTCAGCACGGAGAAGTAGAGCATCGTACACCTCCTTGGTCACACACACACACACACATACACACCCACACACATACACACACATGCATGGAGGCAGGCAGACACACAAACATGCACGCACGCACGCACACACGCACGCACGGACGCAGGCACACACACACACACAGAAACACGCACACGCGCGCCTGCACACACACACACACATGCACACACACACACACATGCACACACACACTCCCCTAGCAGTCTTGTCTTTTGAAGCAGTCACACTGATACATGTGAATTGTCTGGATCGCCAGGTGTGTAGTTGTTAATGTATTGTTTTGTTTGCTTGTTTTGTAACAGTAAGAGGAACAATTGATAGATAACTGAGTTATGGAAATGCCGGGACTAACACTTTAAATCTAGATCAGAATGATCCAGATTCTTTCTTGCGATCCAGGATCTGATCTATCTGGCAGATTTTGAGTGGTATAGGGGAAGTCAGCCAGCTCCATCTGATCCTGGATAGCAAAAAAAGAATCCGGATCATTCTGATCCAGATTAAAAGTTTGGAAATACTGGGCCCTGGAGATCTGAGGTTTGGAAACTGGGAGTATGAAGAGAGCAGAGCTGTGAAGACCAGAGGATCGAAAGCCCTCAGAAGGGCTTCATTGTAATTGACTTGATTCGTCAATAGACCTGATCTCTGATCTCTACGTATGGATTCATTCCTAAAAAGCACCCGGCGTTTGATCCTCAAGTCAACCTGATACTAAACAGTACCAAGTGGAGTGATTCTCTTTCCCGATAGCAAACTCTTCTCCGTCACAACAGAGAACTCCTCAGGACAACAGAACTCCAACAGAACAACTCAGTTTGCCCAAGAATGGATCTATCAAAACATGGTGGTGGGTTGAGTTGACAATCAAGGGGAGGCTGGTGGAGGTAGAAATCAGAGGACGAGCTCAATGTAACGCAATAAACGGAATAAGGAATAGTATCAAACAAACTCACGTGTTTGATATCATTCCTCATTCCGTTCCATGCATTACAATCAGCCCGTCCTCTGATTTCTACCTCCACCAGCCTCCCCTTGGTTGACAACAGGATCTCGAGACCCCACCCAGACGACGAGTTAACCCTGTCACCTGCCTACACCTGTAGTGTAAACAGCACCCTAGAGACAGTGTAGGTCTTCGACAGAACTACACTGCCACCTTCTGGCTGCCCCTTGCTACTACACCACTCTGAAACCACCCTGGCCAAAGCCAGCAGTTGATTACATCATGGCTGAGATGTTGATGCAACGCCACATCAGGACACATTACGCAAGAGGAGACACAATGTACTCTGAGCAGAGGGAGGCTCGTGGAGGTAGACATCGGAGGATGGGCTCATTGTAATGCATGGAATGATGGATTGGATTGATACCATTCCCTATTCCGTTCCATGCATTACAATGAGCCCGTCCTCCGATGTCTGCCTCCACCAGCCTCCCCTGACTGAGTGTTCATACACAGTAGGGGGAAGCCTAACCTAGCAATCTAGATGAAAGGATCTTGTATCTTGTCCTCTCTATAGAAGAGATGACCCATCTCCAGGTTAGGCCTTGGTTCTTAGGACCCATCTCCAGGTTAGGCCTTGGTTCTTACGACCCACCTAAGGATTAGGCCTTGGTTCTTAGAACCCATCTAAGGAGCTGGCATTGCAGCGTGATGGATGCAGGCTTAGTGATTTGCAGTGGATGTGGAAGCAGAACATGTAAAGCATTTGAGTGGATGAGCTTTTTCTCGTCGGAGAGAAGTTGTTTGAAAGTTGTTTGAAGCCCAGGAATGTTTGAGATTTGGTGAATGTTTGATGTTGTTGCACTGTTGAACTGTAGGGTGCTGTTTGATGTTGACTGTTGACTGGTGATGTGATCCTGACTCTCTCTCTCTCTCTCTCTCTCTCTCTCACTCTCTCACTCTTTCTCTCGCTCTTTCCCTCTCCCTTTCTCCAGCTCAGATTGAGATCATTCCCTGTAAGATCTGTGGAGATAAGTCGTCAGGGATCCACTATGGCGTGATCACCTGCGAAGGCTGCAAGGTAATATTTCATACCGTTCCTCATTCCGTTTCATACGTTACGATGAGCCCTGTCCTCCAATTTCTACCTCCACCAGCCTCCGCTGATTTGCACATCCAGGCAATGATACAGGGATGTAGCCTCCTACTTCCTATGTCAGCACCATGGCAGGACATGCTTGATCTTCCTAGTCCCAGAGCAGAGAGGATTCAACCATTGTTTGTCTTTCTTTCTTTCTTTCTTTCTTTCTTTCTTTCCTTCTTTCTTTCCTTCTTTCCTGCTTTCCTTCTCCCTCTGCCTCTCTCTCTCTCTCTCTTCCCTTTCCTGAAGACTATTATGAAGCTCTGTACCGTTGCGCGAGATGAAGGCTTGATCATGCTCTCTCTCTCTCTCCATCCCTCTCTCCTTCTCCTCCTCCCTCCCTCCATCCAGGGGTTCTTCAGGAGGAGCCAGCAGAGTAACGTGGCGTACTCGTGCCCCCGTCAGAAGAACTGCCTGATCGACCGCACCAGCAGAAACCGCTGTCAGCACTGTCGCCTGCAGAAATGCCTCACTGTGGGGATGTCACGGGATGGTGTGTTCCGTATAACTTCAACTGTGTGTGTGTGTGTGTGTGTGTGTGTGGGTGGGTGGGTGGGTGGGTGGGTGGGTGGGTGTGTGTGTGTGTGGGTGTGTGTGTGTGTGTGTGTGTGTGTGTAATTTATCAAGGGGACTGCACCTCAAGTACAAACTTCCATTAGTGTTTTGGGTTTTTTTCATCCTCCTCACTGACTCTTTCTGTGTCCACGTCCCCCTCTCTCCCCCTCTCTCCCCCTTTCTCCCCCTCTCCTCCTCACAGCGGTCAAGTTTGGCCGTATGTCCAAGAAGCAGAGAGACAGCCTGTATGCTGAGGTCCAGAAGCACCGTCTGCAACAACAACAACAACAACAACAACAACAACAACAACAGCAACAACAACAACAACAACAACAACAGAGAGACTCCCTCCACACCCACCCCCACCAGCCCCCTGCCCTGACCCCCTCCCCGGGGGAGGCGGAGCCCCTCTCCCCCCCCTACGGCCTCAGCTCCACAGGCCACACTGAGCTCCACGAGGACCTGGGGGGTTACATGGAGGAGCACACCCCAGAGGCGGGGGCCAACAAGCCGGACCCTGGGGGCGGAGTAGGAGGGTTCTACCTGGACATCCAGCCCTCGCCCGACCAGTCAGGACTGGACATTAACGGGATCAAACCGGAACCCATCTGTGACTATGCCTCTGCCAACGGATTCTTCCCCTACTGCTCCTTCACCAACGGAGAGACCTCTCCTACTGTCTCTATGGCAGAACTAGGTGAGTGGAGAGAGAAATGGATGGATGGATGGAGGGAGAGGAGAGGAGGGATAGATGGAGGGGATGGGGGAGAGGAGGGAGAGATGGAGGGATGGGGAGAGGGAGAGACCTCTCCGACTGTCTCTATGGCAGAACTAGGTGAGTGGAGAGAGAGATGGATGGATGGAGGGAGAGGAGAGGAGGGATAGATGGAGGGCAGAGGAGGGATAGATGGAGGGATGGGGGAGAGGAATAGACCTCTCCTACTGTCTCTATGGCGGAACTAGGTGAAGAGAGAGAGATGGATGGAGGGAAGGGGAGAGGAAGGAGAGATGGAGGGATGAGGGAGAGGGAGAGACATATCACCAACGAAAATACATCGCCTGCCTTTTCTACAGCTTACCTCTGTGAATTGAGAGAGAGGGGAGGAGGGAGAGAGGGGGTAGAGCGTGGAGGAGGAGGAGGAGATGGGTAGACTGAGAGAGAGGGAGAGGTGGATAAAGAGATTAGGGAAGGGAGAGAGCGAAAGAGAGAAGTATGGAGGGGGATGGAGACAAAAAAGGAGGGCTAAGAAAGGGAGAACAAGATTTGGAGAAAGAGTAGAGGGGGATGGGATTACAGAGAGAGTGAGAGAGAGAATGAGAGAAAAAGAGGGATAGAAAGAGCACAACCGCGGGGCAAACCGACACCAAAGGTTGTTTAAAATAGCAGGAGGTTGAAGCTCATCTTCTTAGCTCATTAACACTGTGTATGAGGTAATTAGTCATCTGTTAATTAGGGCCAATCGGGATCCAGAGGGGCTCGTTCAGGGAAATCATCTTTTTTAGGCTCCCTAGAGTTTCGCGGTCTTTTCTTCTTTGACAAAAAGCCTTGATCATAATGATATGCCTGGTTTTGTTTTTTTGTTTTTTTATCCTTGAACAACATAGTCTGTGTTTTAGCCACGATTTAATGCTCCATACTGACCAAAACATTTCCACATC
>NC_139665.1:8330336-8345336 GCF_951799395.1 Argentina silus
GCAATTGTCATTGTCAATTTAAGTTTGACAAACAAAAACAGCATCGGTTTTATACAGAAAAGAGTTGCTGCATCTGAGTTATGTTATCTCAGAAAGAAAGAAATGTTTGTTTTGGGCTTAAAAAGCAGTATTTAGTTTCTTCTTTTTGTAATATGTGTGATGTTGATTCCCATTGGCTGGAGGTTAGATTTGGCTAATATTACCAAGAATGTCACATACATTAGACACAAATCAAACACAAAACAAAAGCAGTATTAGTAACAGTTCTCTCTCAGTCGACTCGGTTCGACATCTCACTATGGGATATGCATCCCTGCATACCCTATTCGCTGAAACCCTATTCAATCACGCCTGGAACAGGCCAGGAGCGCTTAACATGGCTGACCCCGCCCCAGCCTAGCTTATAAAGGCTACTGCAACGCACACCTATTTAGCCCATAGTGAGATGTCTCCCTCATCTCCTTCAGAGAACCGGGGTTACTGTACATACCGTAACCCAACGTTTTCAATACTCAAAGTATCAACTGTATGTGCTTTGAAAATGAAAATCTCTCAACTGATTTTGAGTCGTTAATGTCAATCTCAGTGCATTCTGGTTGACAGTCACTGTTGCCCTGAACCTCAGATGGTAAAGGATAAAATGATTAAAAAAACAACAACAGACAATCTATTTTAAGGTTGTTGTTTTTTTTAGATGGATTTAATTTGTGTATTTGTTCTTTTAAAAGATGTTTGACGAAGAGAGTAATGTATAAAACATAATGTCCTACTTTGTTAAATCAATGTGTTTCAATAAAGAACCAGGTTAGGGCTGTGGTCACATTCTGATGTCACATATTTGCTACTGATCTTAAAAAGGTGACACACCAATGTGTTCCTTTCTATTCAGCTCTTTAGACCTCTCTTTAGTTGTCTTCACAGCAGAAGTTGTGTCCCTTGTCTGATTCAAATAGATGAGTATTTTGATTATTTTTTTTGTAAATACAACTTGTAAAGAAAATAAGAAATGTAATGTTTGTCTTTTAAATACTTTTCATTCTATTATGAATATTGTTATATTGTACTTAGAAAGCATACCTTTAATATGACCTTTATTAAAAGTGCATTGGACACATCTATTTTCGATGTGATGTGTTGGTATCCCATAATAAAAGTGACAGCTTTTTAAAAGCTAGCGATCAATCTTCTCTGTCGTTATTTTGTCCGATGTAGTCTGACAGATCCATCGAGCTTCCGCTCTCTTCACAGCCCAGCGACAGCCTTGCTGAAGATAACCAATGACCTGATGCTCCTTTTAGCAGCATACTAGTGAGTGCTCCATTTTAACTCCTCTTGGATCTCAGTACCACATTCATTACCATACATCACAACACCCTAGTTGACCGTCTGGCACTGCCATTCAATGGTTCAAATCGTATCTTTTTTACAGACAGTACTCAGTTGCGCTGGCTAGCTCGGTGTCATCTTCAGCGCATATTATCTAAGGAGTCCCGCACGGTTCTATCCTGGGCCCAATTGCATTCTCTATTTATATGCTCCCCCTTGTGGCCTTTTTATAGAATTGCTTTTACTTGATTTTAATAGAGTTAATCAAAGTTGGTTGTGAATAAACAAGCCATTGAATGATGCTATTATATAGAGTGTGATGAGAGGGCTTCTGGCTGAGCCATATGTTGTGTCTATAATGTACATGACTCTGACTGAAGGTACAGTACAAATGCAGGTTCAACATTAGTTGGTGGGAAAGAGTTCGACAAATGATTTTACATCAACGAGAGGAACTGATAAGTGGTTTTAGTTCTCATATGAATGATATATTAAATCTCTATGGTAACACTGATCTCTCAAGGGTGTATCACAACTCCCCTCTCAAAGAGAATTTATTAAGTTTATGACCTCCCTTAGCGTAGACAATGTGTGTCTTAACTGTTCACTCCCAGCAAAGAGCACATCTCTCACATTCCAGTGGATTGCACCATACAGACCCTGTTCATTCTCCTCCTTGCAGCGAATATACTGCAGCTCATGACAGGAAGATACGGGTGTGTTTGAACGTGGCTGTTCACAATCATGATCAAGCTAACCTAGGTGTTTGTTAACTCACTGTGTTTCTGTCTTCCTTCAAAGTGATTTTCGTACGATCATTTGTACAATATCGAGGTAAATAATATAGGCCTACCAAGAAAACATACAGGGCTCCAATAAAGGTTGTCAGGTGAAGGCATTAGCAACTTAGCAAGCGTTAGCATTAGCAACAACAATTACAAACAAACAATTGCAAACAAACAAAACCACTAAAGCACTTTTGTCAAAATTGCCCCAAAGTAAGTAGAAGAGGGTATGTCAGCAGGGAATGGGCCAGATTGTAACCCATGCCGACATGGGCATATGTGTGCACTATAGGCCACTGTTCATACTGCAACCTATTTATTCTGCTTATAATGCTACTGCTAATTCATATACTGCTTACACTGCACTACTTATACTATACTGCACTACTTACTGCTCATATACTGCACTACCTGTATATACTGTTCATTGCACTTTCTGCTTTTTTGCACTTCTGGTTAGACGCTAACTGCATTTCGTTGTCTCTGTACTTGTACTCTGCACAATGACAATAAAGTTGAATCTAATCTAATCTAATCTAATGGTGCTAGACCACTGAACCACCCAAGGCCTCGTAATTCAGTCAATACTGACTGGATCCTGGTCATGTATGAAAACTCTGTTATGATGTACGTAGATGAGTGATATCACAGTGATGGGTGTGGAAGCATCACTGTGATCTCACCCTCAGACAGGTTTGAACCTATAAGTCTGATTAGGTTACACAACCAGGAAAAATGCTTGGCTTTTAGTATTGTTTCATTGCCTTCCCTTTATAAGAAAGCAGCTATAAAAACATATGGAAATGTAGGAAATATAGACTGTGGGTCTTATTCAGACTTTGAATTCAAATTATGTCTCATGTGGCGCAACCGGTGGTGGCCTAAGCTCGCCCCTGGCAAAGACCACGTTGGAGGAGCAGGCGTGCTAATGTGTGATGGTCCGATGACGTTTGGGAATCCTACAACGCTTGTAGAATACCGCTTTTACATGCCGTCTCTGCAGGGGTGTGTCTGGGAACCTGATGGGAAAGTCCCAGTGTGGTTTAGCAGGGCTTTAAGAGATGGACGCAGATGCCTGGGAAAGGCCAACCACCTCCCCTGACACCCTCTGAAAGGACCTGGTTACCAAGACACAGAGAGAGCAGTTGTTCCTCTGTGGATGACTGGGATGGAATGGGGACTGTTGATCTGGCCGTCCAGGTCATCTGACAGCAGTCCACAGACGTAGAGGATGGATTCCTTATTGAAACGAAACCTCTGTATGCACTCCTGGTCTGTCAGCCCCATGACATCCAGTCACGGCCTGTAAACATGTGGTTGCCTGTGAGCATGTCGAGGTCTCTTCTCGCCCTCAAGAAGAACAGGGTGTTTATTATGGGACACATTGTAAAAGATGCTTGGGGTATTAAGTCCATGTGTTGGTGGTTTACATGTTCGCCTAATTACTTAATGGGTAAAGGGGAAATGTTATTGTTTTTTTATGCATAAGGATGACTTTGAGTCCCATTACACCAATCAATTACCTGCAGAGCAGTGTGGAAATGAAAATAAAGGCTACAGAAAAACATTTTTAAACGTCATGAATATTTGAAAGTGATCATAAACATGCTATGCTAATATGTCATTCAAATGTAAGCCTATATGATCAAGTTGCGCTTCACAACAGTTGTAAACCTAGCTGCTTTAACAGATCAGTTGGTGGCGTTAAAAACTATTCCACCTTTTGTCATGAGTAAATACCGTGTAACCCACACTGAATGAAGTCAGTCAACACTCAGTCAGTCAATTAAGTCTGAATTGCAAACATCTCGGGACACACCCTTATTTTGCTGGCACCACACCCAGATGTACAACTCACTGAAGTCTGTCTCTGTGTCTCCTCCTCTGACTGACTGTCAGATGGCATCTTACGGGAGGGACAGTCCTTAGAGGCCCTGTCCAGAAACAGCTACTAGCTCCTTCACCCTACATGACCTAGACACTTTGTGTGTCTGACAGGATTGGATTAGAATACAGTACATACAGTAAGACTGTGAACCCTCTGCTACGCTAAGCCTCTGCCCGTGACGGGCTGTGTGCCAGCTTCTGCCTGTCATGACTCCTAAACAGGAGAAAAGGAGCTTTTCCTTTTTCATTAAGCCGTTAAAGTGGATGAGTTGTCAAGTCTGACATGGTTTATAGCGGTTTAACGTAGCTTTTAGCAGATGAGGTGCCAGGGGAGCGGTGGTGGTGGTGGGGCCGTACAGCGTTGTGCTGTGGTTTGGTGATGATCGAGTGAAGGTTGTTTGAGGGTTGTGTGGTTGTTTGCATTGGGGGCCCGGGTGAATTACTACTCAGCTCTTTGAGCCTGTCGACACAACAGCGGGTTCAAATGAATTATTAAAAACAAATAAAATTGGAAGAGTAATTGGAAATTACATTACCCCCAAATTCATTGGACAACCTATTTTCAATTACAGGTGGCTGTCAGAACTGACTGCACTAAACAAGGGAGGGTAGGATTGGCTAATATTTATTCTGTAGTGTGCACGTGTGTGTGTGTGTGAGCGTGTGAGCGTGTTTGTGTGTGTGTGTGTGTGTGTGTGTGTGTGTGTGTGTGTGTGTGTATGGTGTATGTGTGTGTGTGTGTGTGCATCATGAATCCTGGCTTGCGTACACAGCCAGCCACTGTGAGAAAATGGCCATAGCCACAGGCTCATTGCGGCATCAATTACTAGTCACACTGTGTGAGTATGTTTGAGTCATCGTCAACATGCTGAGGTTCCTCAATAGAGGCCTGATGGAGCAAAACTGTGTCTGAGGAACTCAAATGACATCATATTACACCCGAATCATACTAAAAATCATGGGGTCTATATATATATATATATATATAGAGAGAGAGAGAGAGAGAGAGAGAGAGAATATTCCTCATGATGGCAACTGCCAAAATAAAGAAGTCTCTCCTTGCATTGAAACCCAACTCATACAAAGAATACCATACAGTACCAGGGCAACAGTGTTTCTGGGCTTTCAAGAAGGTCTAAAGCAGATCCAAATTGTGCTGATGTTTAGAAGATTTAGTCAGCATGTTGCCTTGATCCGTTCATGACCTCTGATTCACTGCTCTGTAGAAATGAGCTCAGAGGTCTTGTCTACTGGCCTGGCCAGGGTAGATGAGAGATGACAGAGGGGTGAGAAAGGGGGAGACAGAGGGGTGAGAGAAAGGAGAAGAGGGGAGGAGGGGATAGAGGAGAGGGAGGGAGTGAGTTAGGGAGAGAAGGAGAGAGTGAGGGGTGAGAGAGAAGAGTAGAAGGGTGAGAGAGAGAGAAGAGTGGAGGAGGGGATAGAGGAGAGGGAGGGAGTGAGTTAGGGAGAGAAGGAGAGAGTGAGGGGTGAGAGAGAAGAGTAGAGGGGTGAGAGAGAGAGAAGGAGGAGTAGAGGAGGGGATAGAGGAGAGGGAGGGAGTGAGTTAGGGAGAGAAGGAGAGAGTGAGGGGTGAGAGAGAAGAGTAGAGGGGTGAGAGAGAGAGAAGGAGGAGTAGAGGAGGGGATAGAGGAGAGGGAGGGAGTGAGTTAGGGAGAGAAGGAGAGAGTGAGGGGTGAGAGAGAAGAGTAGAGGGGTGAGAGAGAGAGAAGGAGGAGTAGAGGAGGGGATAGAGGAGAGGGAGGGAGAGGAGGAGTATGAGAGCAGGGGCAGGAGTTAGACCCGTGCTCTGTGAGTCAGCCAGCCTTCCTGTCTCTGGTATTTAAACACCACACCCTGCTCTGTCTCCATAACGGGAGCTACCATACCGCTGCATCTTCTAGCCTCTTTACACTACGGTAAGACTGGCCTGTACCCTGCTCTAACCCTATCCTGCCTTTTAGCTCAGCTGTGTGTGTGTGGTTGTGTGCATGTGTGTGTGTGTGTGTGTGTGTGTGGTGTGTGTGTGTGTGTGTGTGTGTGTGTGTGTGTGTGTGTATGTGTGTATGTGTGCGCACATGTGTGTGTGTGTATGTGTGCGCACATGTGTGTGTGTCTATATGTGTGTGTGTGTGTGTATGTGTGTGTGTGTGTGTGTGTGCGCACATGTGTTTGTGTGTGTGTGTGTATGTGTGCGCACATGTGTGTGTGTGTGTGTGTGTATGTGTGCGCACGTGTGTGTGTCTATGTGTGTGTGTGTGTGTGTGTGTGTGTGTGTGTGTGTGTGTGTGTGTATGTGTGTGTGTGTGTGTGTGTGTGTGTGTGTGTGTGTGTGTGTGTGTGCGCGCACACATGTGTTTGTGTGTGTGTGTGTGTGTGTGTGAGTGTGTGTGTGCGTGTCAGTTAAATGCCATCCAGTGTTATCCACACACTGTGGATAACTGAATGAATTACCTCTTATTGAAAGCAACAGGCAGGTCCCAAACATTCTGCTCTGTCAGCTGATTCTCCTCAACAATCTGTCTGATAACATCTATAATCTATTGCTTGATGTGCATGGTTAAGTACAAATCTAGATCCTTCTCTTTCAGAGCAACTGTTTTCACCCACAACACAGTCTTTTGCAAAGTATAAAGTTTATCTGTGAGCAGTGGGATTCTAGATGGGTGTTAGTGGGTGTTTCTGAGCAATACCCCACATACACACCCCACTGAATATGGACTGTTCATTTATAGCCCACGGTACAGCACTATGTCATTAGGACTTAGACAGTCTATAATCAACAAGCGGCCATCATAATAATTATGAATATCAAAGGGCCACTCATGATCATAGACTGCAGGGGAGGCTGGTGGAGGTAGAAATCGGAGGACGGGCTCATTGTCATGCATGGAATAGAGTGAGCAATGGTGTTTGATACCATTCCTCATTCCATTCCATCCATGCGTGACAATGAGCCCGTCCTCCGATTTCTACCTCCACCAGCCTCCCCCTGACCGTGCATGAGACAGTACACAAATAGTTTGACAATGAGCCGAAGGTGACATATAAATGTGAGCTGTTGCGGTACAGTACTACGGTAACTGCAAGTTCAGAATAATAGAACTCCCAAGCTTGTGCCTGCATGTTGAATGAGCAGGAAGTGTGATTCACAGGTTCTACACGTCTGTTTTATTCCACTACAGAATCCTAGCCAGCGGTTGCTAGGTGATGTCACTTCGACCTCTGCTCAGTGGAAATAGTTTTCCCCCACCCCAATAGGGAGAGAAAATAAGACAATTTACTTTTATTTGAAGCCTATAACTTTTTCTGTCTTTGAGGTTATCATTGTTTTCATTGAATAAACTGTCTTTTTGCATCAATTTCCAAACATACAAACATTGCTAATACTTTGGTTTACGCTGGTTTGGCAATTAAGTGTCTTCATATATGTAGGGCCATAAATGAGACCTTTGAATTGTTTTGCTCCTGCTATAAAACCTGTCTGGCATGGCAATAATGTTTAGTGTGGGCTGTATTCAATTGGTTCATCACACACTGGATTGTCAATATCTCTCTTGTTATTTCTCAGGTATTGAACATGGCACTGGTTTCAGAGTTCTTGGGCCAGCTCACACTGAATTATTGTGGGGTGAGTATACTTACATATTTAGTCACTGTGGACACATTTACACTATGATGATATACTCATCCTTAGTTTAGCTAAAACTCACCAGCTTGATTGCACAATGTTAATGACACACAATGATATGAAGTGTTGGTTATGTGGTGTTGGTTATGGAATATTTACCTCGCCTACAGTGAGTGTCGTCCAACTCATTGTTTCAACGCATGCCTTTCAGGTCTCGGTTAGCTAGCTTGTGTGTACTAGTAATTAATAAAGTTAATATTTTCAGTGACTGTTAACCTGAGTTTAGTGGGCGTAATAGTACAATGTGTCCTGGAATGCAAGAGCTAATATGACCTCTCAGGGGAGGTTGGTGGAGGCAGAAATTGGAGGATGGGCTCATTGTAACGCATGGAACTGAATGAAGTACGGTATCAAACACAGGTGTTTGATATCATTCCTCATTCCATTCCATGCATTCCAATGAAGAAGCCCTGCAATGTCTACCTCCACCAGCCTCCACTACTATAAGACCGATCCACAGTAGTACAATGTGTCTGGGAGTGCAAGACAAGAGCTAACATGATTGTTGATATGTCTCTGTAGGTCACGGAGCCCACATTCCCCACAGTGGTGGCAGTAGAAGACTTTGACCCTGCCAAAGACGCGACCAGGATAGAGACCGCTATCAAGACTAAGGGTGAGAGAGACCCGCAACACAGACCCACAGTTGCGTATTCCATAGTGCTGTTCCATGTACAGCACGATGGAACCTTCTAGATGCCATGTTCTTTTCATATACAGGATACAAAAATACTTAAAGAGGAACTGAAGTGAAAAGAATGAAATGTATGTGGCCTCTGTAGTAGTCATATACATCAATTCTAGCCCCATAATTTACTAAAAAGTGTAAAGAAAAACCCAAAAAACAATAAGATTGGACAAAAACACGGTATTTTCATCATTCAGTTTTTTTCTTTGTTCCGAGAACAGAGCGCGATTGCTGGTAAATCCTGACTTGTGATGGTTGGGCTTTGGCTGGTATATCAAACCACACCTCCAAGAAACAAGTCTCAGTTGCATTTTTTTAAAAGGACGAGGAGGAAAATCAAGGCAAAATCAATCAGTGCAGCCCCTCTTTAAAATATAAAGCTCAGAGGCACCATGGAATGATCTTCCTGCGGTTGGAAACAGTAATGATTGATAGTCTGTGTTGTTATTAAGGGTGTGATTCAGAGTCAGCTTCCTGTCTGTTAGTTCACCAACCACAGAGTAGGGCTTCCAGAGTAGGCCATCCAGACCACGCCCCCAGTCCTGACACAACCTCAGTTAACTCATTGCAGTGATAGGCCTGGGGAGGTCCTTCTTTCCACTACATTCTGTACATAGAATGTCAGTGTGGCCACTATAGCTCTGTTATTACCACGTTTCCCAGGTCTATCTGTCTATCTGTCTATCTATCTATCTGTCTGTCTGTCTATCTATCTATCTATCTATCTATCTATCTATCTATCTATCTATCTATCTATCTATCTATCTATCTATCTATCTATCTATCTATCTATCTATCTGTCTGTCTATACGTCTGTCTATCTGTCTGTCTGTCTGTCTGTCTGTCTGTCTGTCTGTCTGTCTGTCTGTCTGTCTGTCTGCAAATCTTTGTGGCCACTGTTAAAACACGTTAATAACTCAGTTATTATGATGTCCATGTTTCCCAGGTGTGGACGAGCAGACGATCATCGACATCCTGACCAGGCGGAGCTACTCGCAGAGGAGAGACATCGCCTTTGAGTATGAAAAGAGAGCAAAGAAGGTCAGGGGAAACACAAAGATGACAATAGCGTTCCTACTGCTCAGGAAGATAAAGCCAAACTATTTCTCTCTTTTTTCCACATTATAAAGCATTGATCTAATTTGGCTATGACCTATAGCTCCCTTTGGGACTGAAGAGTATGCAAGTTGTATTACATATATTTGCCAGTTTGATCAGATGGTCCTGCTTGTCATGTTTGTGTCCCTCAGGATATGATCACAGCCCTCAAGGGGGCGCTGTCTGGCTCTCTGGAGGCGGTGGTGCTGGGACTGATGAAGAGTACGGCCCAGTACGACGCCTCCGAGCTCAAAGCCTCTATGAAGGTAAGGAAGAGGAGGATGAGGAAGAGGTTATGTCCTAGCTACCCGCCAAGTCGCCGTCCTACCCTAATTCCACTTTTCCTTGCCTGGTCACACATATACAGTATCAACCAGTGGAGGCTGGTGGAGGTAGAAATCGGAGGACGGGCTCATTGTAATTCATGGAATGGAATGAGGAATGTGGTTGATACCATTCCTCATTCCCTTCCATGCCTTACAATGAGCCTGCCCTCCGATTTCTACCTCCACCAGCCTCCCCTGGTATCAACTCTACCAACAGGCCTCTCTGCTCTTTCACTGAGGAGAAATCCATGTCTTAATGCTGATGAATAAACTCTTCATTCTCTACTCAGGGTCTGGGAACAAATGAGGAGAGTCTGATTGAGATGGTGTGCTCCCGCAACAGTGACGAACTGGTGGAAATAAAAAGAGTTTACAAGGACTGTAAGTTAGACTTTGTAATAAATACCGCATGACTTGTCATTGAGATCCGATTGAATTGAGTTTCAGGCATTTAATATGTCCTTCATCCCACAGTGTTCAAGAAGGAACTGGAGAAGGACATAGCAGGAGATACTTCAGGAAACTTTGCTAAGCTACTGCTGGCCCTCGTGAAGGTACGACCAGCCAATGGCTTCAACACATGGAAACCAACAAATTATTATAATTCTGGGTTGGAAAAGTGGAAATGAGGAAATGGGAAGTAAGAGTCCATCTGTGAGCGTTGGTGTTCCAGTAACGTTACTGTCTCATGTCCTCTCAATAGACGAAGAGGGACGAGCCCTCAAACGTCGTCAACTATGAGAAGATTGACGAGGACGCGAGAGTAAGTCAAACACTAAGGTTCCCTTGGAGCCATTCCTGAGTATCATCAGTACACGCTGACACTTCTAGCACTTTGCCCCAACAAACAAAAACACTTGACATCAGTGGAGGCTGATGGTGGTAGAAATCGGAGGACGGGCTCATTGCAACGCATGGAATGTAATGAGGAATGGGATGAAACACGTGTCTGTCTTTTTGTTTGTCTGTCTACTGTATCTATCTATCTATCTATCTATCTATCTATCTATCTATCTATCTATCTATCTATCTATCTATCTATCTATCTATCCATCTATCTATCTATCTATCTATCTATCTGTCTATCTATCTATCTATCTATCTATCTATCTATCTATCTATCTATCTATCTATCTATCCGTCTATCTGTCTGTCTGTCTGTCTGTCTGTCTGTCTGTCTGTCTGTCTGTCTGTCTGTCTGTCTGTCTGTCTGTCTGTCTGTCTGTCGGTCTGTCTATAGTATCTATCTTTCTACTGTATTCACCATATCTATCTTTTCTGTCCAGTAAAACTCACAAGTCCCCTCCATACCTCTAATTGTGATCCTGTACGATGGTCTGAGAGTGCATCCTACCACATGTGTTTGATACCATTCCTCATTCCGTTCCATGCCTTACAATGAGCCCCGTCCTCTGATTTCTACCTCCACCAGCCTCCCCTGATTGGCATGATGTTAGTACTTCTTCAAGGTGCTGTTCATACCTTCAGTGAATGCAGTATCCGGTTACTTATCGGGTGTCTTGTCTGCAGGCTCTGTATGAAGCAGGTGTGAAGAGGAAGGGAACTGATGTGGCCACCTGGATCTCCATCATGTCTGAGAGAAGTGTCCCCCACCTACAGAAAGGTAGCTAGCCTAGCATACAAACACCTGTGGACCCCAGAACTCTTGCACCACACTACACCACATTTCACATTAGTTTACCTTTGAGCACCTGATCAGCCAGAGGTTCCTCTCAAGGTTCCTTCCTCCCAGGGGGTTTTTCCCTGCCACTGTGCCCTGCGTTTTTATTGCTTAAAGTATGCTTTTTTTATACATATTGTATCAAAAAAACAAAAAAACATATTGTTTGTATTTATTGTTTATATCATTTAGTATTGTTCTGGTTGTACAACACTTTGAGACAATTGTCTATGTAAAAAGTGCTATACAAATACATTTGATTTATTGATTGATTGATTTCCTGTAGATACTCAAATACCCCTACAGGAAGGTGTTCTCTGCTTGTTTAGATAGATTGTTTGGGCAAATCCAAAAGCCTGAAGTGGTATTGGAGTGTTTGTGTTTGACCCAAGTCTGCTCTGCCCCAGTGTTCGACAGGTACAAGAGCTACAGCCCCTACGACATGAAGGAGAGCATCTGCAAGGAGGTGAAAGGAGACCTGGAGAAGTCCTTCCTCACCCTGGGTAACCATCTATTCATTCATACAACATCTGTCAGTATCTGTGGCAGTTGGTACATGAATACATGAATAGCTTTGTTGCGAAATGTAAACAACTCACACATCATAAAACATTTTTACAGTACCTACTGAATAAAATATCCTGTCAAGTCTTTACGTGAACACATCAACGTCTCAGATGAAGTCTAGGGAGAAAAAAGACCTAGTAGAGAGAGAGAGTGAGAGACAGACTATTACAGCGTGTTCCTCTGTTCCTCTCTCCCCTCTGCAGTGGAGTGCTTTGAAAACAAACAGCTGTACTTTGCAAACAGACTCAGCGAAGCCATGAAGGTAATCTCTAATCTCATTTTTTATGATGTATATTCATCAAGAGTAATGGGGCTAAGCCAACCAAGATAATATGTTGTACATTAACATATGCATGCCAGTATGTTTATGCCTGTATATTCACCAGTATTTACCTGTATATTCACCCAGAGTAAAGGGGCGAAGGAGAAGGTGGTGACCAGGATCATGGTGTCTCGCTGTGAGGTTGACCTCATGAAGATCCGAACTGAGTTTAAGAAGGCAGATGGAAAGTCTCTCTACCAGACCATCTCTGTGAGTTCTGTCTATCTATCTATCTATCTATCTATCTATCTGTCTGTCTGTCTGTCTGTTTACCTATCTATCTATCTGTCTATCTGTCTATCTGTCTGTCTGTCGAAAGTATCTATCTTTCTACTGTATTTACCATATCTATCTTTTCTGTCCAGTAAAACTCACAAGGGCACGCCACAATCATTAAGACCCCTGTGTTACATTTGACTGGCCTGTGCCAGAGTCCTCTCCATGCCTCTAATTGCGATCCTGTACGACAGCCTGAGAGTTCATCCTACCAGACTGTGTCTGTTACATGTACTGTTCCTAAACGATTCCCTGTTCTGTCCCCTCCCTAGGAGCACACTAAAGGAGACTACCAGAAGGCCCTGCTCGGTCTGTGCGGAGGAGATGACTAAGCCTCAGGCCCAAAGAGTCACCTTATCCCAGAGGCACTAGTCCTTGTTTTTCTCATAGAAGGACACATTGTAGAGACACCTACGTTGAGGACAGTAGAGGCTGATGGAGGTAGAAATCGGAGGATGCAGTCATTGTAATGCATGGAATGGAGTGAGGAATGGTATCAAACACACATATCAAAAACACATGTTCGATACCATTCCTCATTCTATTCCGTTGTATTCCGAGCCTGTCCTCCGATTTCTGCCTCCACCAGCCTTCCCTGATTGAGGACAGGTGCCTCTCTTCTCCGTGCTGCATTGTCATTTTCATCTCTCACATCCCCCGATCTGTAACAGTATTAGGGTCCACCATTTGTTTGTATTCTTCAAAAAACGATTGAATCACCTCTGTGAAATAATTACTGGAGCCTAAACTGAAGACTTGACCGTAATGTTTTGTAATTTCTTAATGAAATTAAATCATGTATTGTGTGTTGAATTGTTTTCCTGTTTATTAGTTTTTTTCAGTTACTACAGTATTTCTTCTCTTTATGATGTTTTTGTTTCAAAGTAAAGTTAATACAGTACTCAACTGGTAATGTTCCCACTTGGTCAATTTCCTTCTTCCCCCACCAGAGAGCGCTGGAGCAGTACCATGCGTCTGTGCCTCACTGGCCCGGTGCCATGCTGGGTTTTAAATACGTGTGAAATGGATTACTGACATTCACTGCTTTTTCTTGATAAAAAAAAAATACATACAACTTGAAGAGAAACAGCTTTTTTAGTGAGGGAGAACATCATAAACATATTATCTTGTATAGGCAGCTGATGCTATTCTTATGGAAAATAATATGCAACTCATTTAAGAATAACAAACTGGATGGTTTTTCGTTTTAGTTTGTAAGCTAGTGTAATGCTCTCCATGTTTTCACGATATACGTTGTATTTGAGAATGGAATTCTATTGAAGAAAAGTTGATTCATAATTGCACTCCAGTGGAAAACTGTTTAGATGTAGCTGCCTACGTGAAGACAACACTGTCTCCTCAACCTCACTGTTATTGCCAGTCAGGAGGCTTGTTTAGATTTTTTAATCGTTAGTGTGTTTTGCTTTGTTTGTTTGGTGCTAATTCTTTAATTAAAAATGTTAATTTCACCTCCAGCAACAGTCATTTGCATACTACCGGAGCAAAACAGAACTTCTCCTGTTTAGTTTGAGGGTCTCCCAGGATCAAGGATCCGCCATCGTCATCGAGGAAGAAGAGGAGATGAGAGAGTGAAGGAGAGATAGAGAAAGAGAGAGGAGGGGGACTACAGACAAACTTTTTTTTTTTTTTTTTTTTTTACAATGTCATTATAACTAATGGTACATAGTAATTTGCCTAATAAACCTACAATTTCAATTTAACACTGTGGGTCTTGTTTAAAAGTCCTTCTTAACAAGCCTTCAAATCTATGATCATTAAGTCATAATATTGATGAGAACATTACCCCCATTGTGATTTTTATGTTTATTAGCAATAAAATATAAAATACGGTGTAAAGGAATAGAAAAGAGTGTTTTGTAAAGCAGGGGCGGAGATTTACGACCGGTTGTTTTGACAGATTAATCTGAGGATCATAAAGAGGAGAGAGGCGGCCATCTTTCCCCTTCTCTAGTTTATGTGTCCTTCGGGAAGCCCCTCTTTGTCTCTCTTTGCAACTTTGTCTCTCTCCCCAGTTGAAGTGATGCAACGTTGTGCGTTTGCAATAAAACCCTGCAAACCCTACATGAGAGCGAGAGAGAGAGATCCTCTTCTGTCAAGTGAAAGTGCAAAGCTTACCGTAACTCATATTGTGCCAGTTTATTTAAATGTGCCACTCACATCCAATGTAGGAGAACCACAATTAATTAATTGATTTCTAAATGTTCAGTACAGTAAGGCATTAGACAGACACACACAGACACAGACACAGACACAGACACAGACACACACACACACACACACACACACACACACACACACACACACACACACACACACACACACACACACACACACG
>NC_139665.1:8350336-8375336 GCF_951799395.1 Argentina silus
CCTCACCCTCCCCAGCTAGGCCAGAGCTGCCACCCTCAGGTGATGAACATGATCAACCTCAAGTCTCTCTCCAAAGAAGAGACGTTGTCCATGGGTCTTCATGTTTCATATTTGACTGCCAGTGAAAACGGTCTTTTCTGCTCAGACTTTGACAGCACAAAGCTCATTTGGAGAACGCCACAGGCGGCAACAAGATCAGCCTGCCCCTGTAGAACAAGCCACAATACAATTATTGTGTTAACCAGCTCACCGCTTGCTTCTGCAGTCTGACAAGGATCATACACCAAAGCCTTCAGGACCTTCAGCATACTGTCAACTTTGAGAGCAGTGTTTCCCTCATGAGTTTATGGAAATGTGGAATATTCAACAGGAAATCAAGTCAATATCATTTTTTAGAGATAGATCTCACGACATATCTCATGTGAAACCAATTAGAAGACTCTCATCACATTTTCTGATGATCAGCCCAGCCTATCTAGGGCACTAGCTCCCTCTAGTCTAAAGCCAACAATTAAGACATGGGATCCTAATTAACTATAAAGATCAAGCACACAGCAGCTCCCTCCTGGACAGGTTTCCACAGGGTCTGGGATCAAAGCCAAGCTCTGGGAAATTGTTATCCCACTTCAACACAACTCGACTGGTTAAAAGTGAATTTGACTTTGGTGTCAAGATTCTTAAGTTGTCCTAAGATTCCTAAGTTGTTAACAAGACGGGATGTCTGCCGTCTGAAACTATAAACTGACACTGACTGGAGACAGGACAACAAATATTCCCTTTCAAGTCGATTGTTAAAAGCCCATGTTCAGAAAAAGGCTTTTCCCATGATTGATGACTCCAATAGTGCTATTTTAGCACTATCGAAATCATCAATCATAGGAAAAACTCCTACAGTATCTATCTCTCCCGATCCATTCTTTCCTTGCTTTTCCAAAGCCATGCAAATGAATCCAGGCGCTGGTTATTGTAAAAAAAAAAAATGTTATTTATTCCCACCTGCTGTGTTCCCCTTGTTTAATTCATGCGGCTCCTTTTCTATTGTGATGGGATGTGATGTGTGTGCTCTCTTGTTCTAAGTCAGGAATATGCTAACGTGTATCAGGGGCTGCATCTCCCGTCTCCTGCTTTCAAGTCAGGTTGGTCTCCGAGAGCAGAGGAGTCAGGTGCATTTAAAGGCTGCTTGGGGGGCCGAGGCAGAGAGACAGAGAGGCAGGGAGGTAGAGAGGTACAGAGGCAGAGAGGCAGAGGGGTGACGCCCGTGTCTAGTAATCCTCTCTGACAGCCTCCTGATGCCAGGCCTTCATTAGAAACCCTTTTAAAGGGGTTTCCGTCCGGGACAGGAGAGCTCAGGGAGGCGGAGGCTTTGATATCTGCCTCTCAATAGGCTCAGGCTTGTCGTCATGACAGCACCACTTGACAGCACCTCTTCATGTGTCTTGTCTCCTTTTGTGGGAAGTTTCATGACAATTACCATACATATTTCATCTTTTTCCGCCCGGCGTATCCCAGGCCCGGGCGTTGCAGCGAAGAGAGGGAGGGAGGGAGGGAGGGAGGGAGGGAGGTTAGGAGGGAGGGAGGGAGGCAGAGATCCAGCGAACGTTTGGGAGGGTGCCCTGAGATGTCAAAACGGCAAGGCTTTGTAAAGTGGGCTTTTCTCTGCATTTACATACAACGACAAACCAAGAGAGGCGAACAGCTAAACATTACGCACCCTTTGTGAAATCTTTTATTGAACATATGATTTGTATTCTTCCATCAAAAAACACACACCATTGAGGTGGTTCAATTTGCATATTGTTAGGGTGTAATAATAACTCATATCATAATAACTGAAACAGTTTGATGATAGTAAAAAACTAGCGATCGGTGGGCTATATATATATATATATATATATATATATATGCCACCGATATATATCTGTTAAACTAGATGTTGTGATACATGTACATATTATTTATTTCACAGCAACATATTTACTCTCTGGAGGGGTGAAGTCATCCTCCAGTCTCTGACTGAGTGCTTGTTAACCGTCATCTCCCCACAAGTCTGTTCTTGAATAGGGAAGTTTGACAAGTGGAAAAAAGTCAGGAAACTTAGGTATACAGGGAAGTTCAGAAACTCAAATTCCAGCTGCAGCTTTCAAACAAAGCCTTTTCCAAAGGTATCATCACCCTTAACTAACATTTCCGGTTCAGTTTAATGAAGGTAGACCGTCATTACCAAGATGGCTATTGCAATGATGATTAGTCTCTCTGTCTGCTTGTGCCCACAAGCAATCGAGCTGCAAAACTAAATATATGCTCACATCTGATTTCAAAGGAGTTGAAAACCCTCCCTGGCTTTGGCTCCTGCCACGGAAGACTTTACTTAAGGAAAAGAAACACATCATTAAAATTAAAGGAATGGAGGAAGCAGACATTTTCTGCATGCCTTTGGCTACTCTTCAGCACTTCAAAACACATGATACCACCAAGTTGAATACACTACTCAACTCTGCACTTATCCAACCTATTGGGTGTTGCTTTTAGGGGTCTGATTTTTATCAACACATTTCACACATTGTTAAAAATATATATTACATAAATAAGGAGAACAGCAATACATTTTTTAAAAAAAAGAAAAAAAAAGAACAGGTTCACAGATAGATTTGGGCGGATATTTGTTACCCCGTGCTGAAGTCTTTGACACATGTAGGTCAGACACCACTAATGTGTTAGAAACCTTTATAACCGTCCTGGTTCGAACCCCGGGTCACCTACGCACCACAAGACTGCATAGTGTACTGAGGATGCTGTGATATCACTGAAGAAGGGACAGAGAGGCCCTGTAACTAGGACTAGAGAGGTGTATACAGAGGGGTAGCTAGCATTAGCATATCTCCCACAGGCATTGAGATAGAATTGAATTCTAATGATATATCCCCACATGACAGATGACAGAACAAGGTGTTGCTGTTGACGACAAACAGAGTGACTCCTCCGGCCTCTGAACATCAGTCAACAGCAGGTCCCTTTCGTCCTCCTCACAGTAAGAACAAGGTATGTAAAACACAGCAGCACCGTTTCTTCAGTCGCCTAGCGTTCTCGCTCGCCTGTGTCACTTAAAGGTATGTTGGATGACTGTGTGTGTGTGTGTGTGTGTGTGTGTGTGTGTGCGTGCGTGCGCGTGTGTGCCTGCGTGTGGGTGCGTGTGTCTATGCACGCACGCGTGTGTGTGTGCGCGTGCTTTGTGTGTGTGTGTGTGTGTCGTTTCCCTGTCACCTTAGCCCAGGTCTGATGCGCTGACACACTGCCTTGTTGGAGTGTTCTTTAATACAGCCAGCCCCCACTTTCATCTAGCCTGTTATATTTCCATCTCCATTGTCTCCTCTGCTATTAGCATAGCGCCTTTCACTCTACTTCATGCTCAGAACAACTGACGCCCTCTAGAAAGACAGAATATTGATGGGCACTCAACGAGCAACACAACTATGAATAATTCTAGGTGTGAAACCGTACGGAGGATTTAAAAGAGAACAGTATGAAAAAAAAGAAAAAAAAAGATGATCCTGCCCGTGTTTCAAAGTGACAATGTTATGTTGTTATTTCATTCTGTTCAAATATGTTGTCTGATTATCGTTTGCGAAACTAAGTCGGTTGTCCTGTCACGGGTTTTGGGAAAATAAAGCCGTCGTTGAGGTGGATTCGACTGTAAGGGTGGGTTTCAAACATAATATATGCCATTTAGCTGATGCTTTTATCCAAAGAGACTTAGATTGCAGTGAGTGCTTACATTTCAGTATATATGGTCCCAGCGGGAATCAAACCCACAACCCAAGCGCTGTTAGTGCCGTGCTCTACCGACTGAGCCGCAGAGGATCATGGGTGACGCGTTGGTTAAATGAGTGCTTATATCAGATTAGTTCATCCAGGGAGGATGCAGGAGGTCCCGGGGAGAACACCGGGTCATGACCGTCAGCTGCGTGTGGTATTAATCTCGATTGCGAGCAAGAAGCCTTGCCAGGGACCGGTGGGTCAGCGGGAAAAGTCAAGTCTGATATCATATGTGGCATGTGGCCCACAGAGTTACGCAAACTATCCTCCATGTTGACGGCAAAGATTCTGTGACTATCACATTTCACTCTGGTTGGGCACTACCACAGAGCATTTGGAGCCAACATGGCAGCCATCAACATTCTTTATCTCAAATCTAGAGCTTAAAATCAGAGTTTTGCTAAACTCTGCACATCTAGGATTTCTGACTGCCGTCAAATGTATTTGTTGTAAGTCGCTTTGAATAAAGGCGTCTGCTAAATGCCATATGATTGTTATCTATGACTCCTGACTGCTATCTATGACTCCTGACTGTTATCTCTGACTCCTGACTTTTATCTCTGACTCCTGACTGTTATCTATGACTCCTGACTGTTATCTATGACTCCTCTGACTGTTATATATGACTCCTCTGACTGTTATCTATGAGTCCTGTTATCTATGACTCCTAACTGTTATGTCTGACTCCTGACTGTTATCTATGACTCCTCTGACTGTTATCTATGACTCCTGACTGCCACCAATGCAAGGCCTTAGTCACATAAGATCATATGGCTTTTATCTGTTCTGTTCTGCCCCCACCCCACTCCATCTCTACTGGACTGATCTACCCCCCCCCTGCCCCCCCCCCCCCCCCCCCCCGTCTCTTTATAGGCATGGCTCGACTGGCTCAATGAGTTATTATTACCCCCTAACAATATGCAAATTGAACCACCTCAATGGTGTGTGTTTTTTGATGGAAGAATACAAATCACCTGGGACGTGACACTTTTTTAATTTTGCTGATGAATGTGATGTTTCAGAAGCAGGAAGGATTGATGACAGCGTATGATGATGAGGTCTCTGTGGGGGAGGGGGGGGCATGTGGGGCTTCACCACACCTCTGTCTTGTACTGTACCCCCCGGCCCCCCTGTCCGCCCTCCCCCCCATCCACAGATCTATACTATATCATTGAACTTTAGTGCGATGCAGCGATCCACCTCGAGCAATAACCCGACACCGCTACCACTTTATTCCAGGTTTTTAACAGTTCAGTAGATCTTCATCATAAAGTTTCAGTTTGGTTGGGAAAACCCTGTAATACTGCAGGGAGGCAGGGGAGATGGCGGGAGGGAGGGGGGGGGGGGGGGAGAGTGGGGCGGTGGGGAGGGGGGGGGAGGGTCATATTTCTTTACTGAAGCTTGGTAGGCACTGGGCTGCAGAGAGTAATGTCCTCCATTCATTATTAGGCCAGTTGATTTTCATTTACTCTCTGGCTCCACCAATTAGATGGAGCAGCTGGGAAGGTGATGGAGGGGCCGGGACACACAGAGGTCACTCTCTGGTTTAAAGTGATTAATTAAATACTATTATCAACACTGAACTCCCCACCCCCTCCCTCCCTCCCTCCCTCCCTCCCTCTCCCTCCCTCCCTCTCCCTCTCTTACTCCCTCTTTACTCCTGTAAACACACAACAATAGGCCCCCGATGTCTAGTAATGCTTCTCCCACAGCAAACACAGGACAACTAGGATAACTTGAGAAAATGATAGCCTATAACAGAGGGGTTTACCTGCCAAATTGTGGATGATTTGTCAAATAAAATACATACATCCAAATTATAAGGTCAGATCAAATCCAACTGATAAAGCCTCAGAAGCCATGAATTGAATTTGATTGTAAGTAATGTTTCTGCTAGGTCACTGACTGTAATGTTTTAACCTAGAAATAACGTGTCGGAAATTAACTTCCAAAGTGGAAACATTCTGATATGAAGGAAATAGATATTGGTCAAACACATGTGACAGCAGACAGTTACCTTTTGGCCGACTCACCCACCGTGGTAAACTAAGCACACACTGATACCATAGAGCAGTGTAACGGTATGAGTGTGATATCCAGATAGACACCTCAATACTATCAGTCACCGACAGAGTGACACACACAATTACACTGGAGCGCTTATTAGACTGGAGGCCACAACCAACCTGACCTCCTCATCCAGGGCTCCTGTGACACACACACACACACACACACACACACCCCTGCACGCACGCACAAACACACATACCCCTGCACGCACGCACGCACTCACACACACCCCTGCACACACGCACAAACACACATACCCCTGCACGCACGCACGCACTCACACACACCCCTGCACACATCCCTGCATGCACACGCACACGCACGCACGCACACACACACACACACACACACACACACACACACACACACACACACACACACACACACACACACACTTAAATGTTGGGTGTCTCATTGAATTAGTATCACAGTGTGAAAGACAAAGCTCTCGCTAATGTAAATGAGCCTAGACATGCAATTCAGCTGATTGGGTCTGATATAATTAGAATAATATTGTGCTCCGTGTTAATAACACAGAGAGGGAATAAATAACGCAGAGATAAGTTAATAACCCCCGATGCTAAAATGCTCCTTTGGAACGTGCTAAGGTCAGCATTTTCTGTTTGCTCAGGGGCAGCTGTTTAGCTAGATGTTGATGTCATGGTGCTATACGTGGTAGATGGTGTGTCGTCCGTCCGTCCCCCACACACACACACACACACACACACACTTTAAAGACAAGCTGCATTTACATTTACATTAATCCTACTCATGAAACGATAGCGGTAGCTGAAGCTATCGCTAATAATCCAAGTTTTTCTGAACACGACTGATGGAGTCGTTGAGATTTGACTGGACCATCAAAAAAAGAATTAGCAATACAGTAATCATAAATACAGTAATCATAAATACAGTAGGTCTTCGCCAGGGCAACTTACCGTACCAAGATCTTGTCATTTGTGAAATGAAGTTGTTTGGCTAACAGTGGAACATGGTTAAGTATGGATGATATTGGCATAGGTAGGCTAAAACAGCACGGTGAATACACAGATAATGACATTTTTTTTACATTTACATTCATGGCATTTAGCAGATGCCTTTATCCAAAGTGACTTACAACAATACATTTGTTTAAGTAAGTGAATCATCTTTCCAACAGTCATCATAAGACAAAGTCATCAATGCTCACACCAGGGGCCATTGGCAGTCGTAATGCCAGTAGGCTATTATTATTTTTTATTTTTTTATTAGCAGGAGAGAACTTGTACATGACATACCTTTCCTAGCAGCATATTGCCTGGTCCAAGACCAAGCCCACCTTAATGTTTGAAGGAGTTGTTCAGCCAAATTACAAAATGGCATATTATTCACGGAAACTAACAACACACCAACATCCATCTCACCTCCAACTGTCTATCCCTTGACTGTGTTAGCCCTCTGAGCTAAAGGGTTCCGGTGTCAGACGTAGCGGTTACTTGAGGCCCTCGCGAGCATAGTTCACCAAGCCACCTTCATTACACACACACACACACGCACGCACGCACGCACGCACACACACAGACACACACACACACACACACACACGCACGCATGCACGCACACACACAGACACACACACACACACACACACACACACACACACCTATCCCATATCAAATATTATATCATGGCAGAACGTTGTAATGGAATGTCAGCGGTGGATCTATTGGTTGGTGAGGTCCTGATCATCAGTCTGCTGGATGTACAAGGTCTGCTGTCGGATCTCTTCCTCTCTGTGACTCCATCACTCTACATCCACCACACACACACACACACACAGACACACACACGCATACACACACACATACACACACGTACAAACATGCACAGACGCGTATACACACAAGCATGTACAAGCACACACACGCATACACACGCATACACCGACACACACACCGACACACACACACACACACACACACACACACACTCACACACACAATCAGTCTGCATCTATGCCCTCTTACTACTCTCCCTGATCTAATATACATTTGAATCAATCAACAGTCTGCATCATTCCATCCGGACGTCATTTGTCTGGATTAGAAAGTGTGGAGAAGGAGACAACAATAAGGTAACAGCGCACAGACACACGCATAACGTGAGTGGCGTTAATGGGATGTACGGGAAATAATGTTCCTTTCATTCCCTATCATCATGATGAACAGGAGAATAGGAGAATAGGAATGAATAGGAGACCCGGAGCAGGTACAAAACGCCTGGCGAGGTGACTTTATTTCACTCATTAAAATTCGGATTCCAGAATATATTTGGCGCACACCGCGGTCTTGAATTATTCCACCGGCGCATTGCTATTGCATACATTAACCTGACGCGTCTCCCCTGGTCATCTTAAATAGGCTACGCACGGCACCAGACGGGATGAACGCAGGATTCAACACACGCGGACGCACACACGCATGTACGCTTGTACACACGCACGCACGCACGCACGCACACACACACCCTCGTACATGAGACCCTGCGCCTGGATGTGTGTGCATGGGGAGAACAAATTTCCAATCTTAAAAGTTAGACATGAGGGCAAACCCATCTTCTCCAAAAGCACCAAACGGAGCACGCTCGGAATGTTTTCAACTGCGATTTGCATTACAAAACACCAATACTCGGAAAAAAACAGTTGGCGTTTTCATTTCCAAGAACTACAAGGGAATACGAGATTAAAGAGATAAAACTTTTGCTTTTATGTCTTAAGCAGTCGGCTAATTAGCTCGTGTAGAAATAAAGGAGCTTTGGGGATGGAATTAATTTGGGGATGAAGAAAAAGTTAATGGACCCGGAGAAAGAAAGGAATGAAAACAAGATGACAGTGACCCCCCGGGGAGCGTGGAGGGGAGGGGTGGGGTGAGGGGGGATGAGGGAGGGGGGGAGGACGGATTTCATTAAGTGTCATTGGAAATGATGCAAGTGGTTCCTACAGTACTGCATTACCCCCTCTTCTCTCTCTCTCTTCATCTCTCTCTCTCTCTTCACTCTCCATCATCTGTGCATTAGACCCTTCTCGGCTGTTTTCCATATAGATGTGCTTGCTGTGTCTTGTTACTAGTATATAAAGGAGTTCTCCTGAGGATAACACTCCACACTCCACCGTAATGGAGAATATCATGTATAATTTATAGACCCCCTTCCCGTCCCCCAAGTTAATGTAGCCCGAGGCAGAGTTTATCTCTGCTTTGTACTTTGTTTAAAGCACTATTGTTGACAACTCCTGAGCATGTCAAACTATCATCGCTAATAATTGCTTAAGGAGCAGGAACTTTTGCAAATGTTGGTTCCAGCACAAAACACATTCTCCCCTCTCTCTCTCTTTCTCTCTCTCTCTCACTCAGCTCTGTCTCTTTCTCTCTCCCTCAAAACTCTCTCAGATGAATTTTTGATTCCTCCGCCTTGACGCTTGACAAATAATTCCTCTGTAATTCAAAGCAATCGCTGTAAGTGAAATCATAAAAAAGAATAATGCAGTACGCCACTCTTTTTCCGAGAGCGCTGCTTTTTTCTTTTCTGTGTGAGGTGGGAAAAAATAGTAGAGTACTATTCTTTTTTAGTCTTCTGCCTTTCTTACCTTTTTCATGAGTTGAGTTTCGTTCTCTTTCTCTCTCTCTCTCTCTCTCTCTCTCCCACTCTCTTCCTTTTTTTGTTCTTGACCCCAGAATCCTAAGGACACACCACTGTTGGCGTGTGAATATGTGATGAGGAATCGAGTATTAGATGAATCAGTTCAAGCAGGGGCCGAGGAGACACACCTGCATGTGTGTCTGTGGGTCAATGCCATTCCTCCTCAGATCACACCACGCCACTCAACCACAGCTGCCAAATGATTAATCCCAATTAGATGGGCTGTCACTTTTCTCCGGTGAGAGAGAGGTAGGTGTGTGTGTGTGTGTCTGTGCGTATCTGTGTGTGTGTCTGTGTGTGTGATGTGTGTGTGTGTGTGTGTGTCTGTGCGTATTTGTGTGTGTGTGTGTGTGTGTGTGTGTGTGTGTGTGTGTGTGTGCGTGTGTGTGTGTGTGCGGAGAAGGGGGGGGGAGGGGGTCCTCATGTTCCCCCCATTTGGATCGAACGTGAGATAAGAAGTCTAAAGTAATCGCTATGGAGAACAGTGATGAGTGGGGAGGGAGAAGGATCCTTCCTCTCTCGCTCTCTCTCTCTCTTTCTTTCTACAGACACAGGGGAGAATAATGAGGGGGATGCTAGTCACAGAGAGACATATCTCCTCTCTTCAGGGCATCAGTCCTTTGAGGCTGACAGACAAGCAGACAGACAGGCAGACAAGCAGACAGACAGACAAGCAGACAGACAGGCAGACAGACAGGAAGAGAGAGAGACAGGCAGACAGACAGACAGACAGACAGACAGACAGACAGACAGACAGACAGGCAGGCAGGCAGGCAGGCAGGCAGGCAGGCAGGCAAATGGCACCAATTACATACTAACACTGTAATTGTGTACTCTCATAGAAAAATACTATGTAGTCAAGGAAATGTAAAATAAAGCCTTACCTTAACTATATTAGAAACGTAATCAGAATTACTGCACAACAATTACATCATCTTTAATATCATTCTGTTGATAACATAACACATCTTTATCTGGAGAACAACACTATACATGTTATTACATATCTATTACAAAGTCAATTTACACAACATGTTTATCTCAGAAGCTAGATAGAAGCTTTCTCCCGCAATACCTTTAACCTCAGTGTAGGGTACCGTTCAATGAATTCCCATGTCTTTAAGGAGGAACATTGTTGAGTGTTTATTTGTTCTGTCTGTGTGCTTATAATGAATAAACTGGAGAACAGGAGTTTCTCTCAGCAGCAGAGAGGTTCGCTTTAATGTTGCCTTCACCCCAGGGAGTAAACAACCATGTTGCTGTTCGGTGCATACTGCGTTCAGTGTCTTTACACTCTTCATAAAAACATTAAATATTCATGTGAATCGCATCGTTGAGTGAAGTACTCGATTCGCCCATTAACAAAACAACACGGGGAAATCGTCACGTTAAAAAAAAACAATCTCACTGTACTTCATCATAAACACTTGCATTTTCGCTATACCTGAACGCCATGAAAACGGTCACGTGGGAATAAACCAGTCAACACTTCAGAGCAAATCAGCATTGTGAGCAGATCCGAGCCCCTTTCTGAACCGTACCCAGCTAATGAGAAGAGGTTAACCACGGTGCCATCTCTGGTTCATCAGTCACCTAGCGAACGGATCCCCGGTTTGAGCTGCAGAGCTTGGTTATTGGTGCTGAAGTAGTGGTATTAACTAGATTAATACCACCACTTCAGACCAGTGCAGCGATTTACTCCTGGGTTAATAAAACATTTACATATAGATGCCCAGTCATCTATTGTAGCGGGAATGAATTCCTAGCATCGCCGCGGCCTTTAATCAGGAGCTACAGGAAGCCGTGTGTTTGTATGCTACAGTACATGGTAATTGGCACCATGCTGGTTGGTTGGTGACGGTGTTTTGGTGGAGTGAGAGGGATAGTGTCTGATACTGGAGTTCTGCCAGGTTTCTGTTATGTGCTCTTTTACCGTGGTTGTCTCAGGGGCACGGCACAGACAACACTCACAAGGTAGTGCATGTTTCACATCAAAACTGTTGTTAATGCAAGTATGTTACAGGACATCAAAATGCACATGATTTATAGGTAACACTTCATAACAACTTTCACTTCTAAACCCTTTATAAAACCATTCATACTTCATGAACTCCAAATGGTTAGTGAATTATTAGTAGCTGTATTCATGAACATTAACAAATGTTTGTTAAACAAATCAGCCCATTCCACCCAGTTACAGTTAGGTTCAGGGTTACAAAACGGTTACGTTTAGGCGGTTGAGTTAGTTTGAGTGGTTGAGGTTAGGATTAGGGGATATTTTATGAAGTTCTTGGCAAATAATTGTATGAATTAATCTGTACATTGGACTTCATTTCACATGGGTTTTGGTCTAAAATGTAGAATCGATGTGGATTGTAGGACCTTGAATGCTTGATCATTCAATATACCAAATATCATCAATAAAATGATATCTATTCATGTGACTGTATGCCACAATGTATAAATTCTCCCCACCAGGTGACCATGATGAGGAATAACAGGTGGGACTGAATGCCTAATAGACACATTTGCAGATTTAATCAATCCCCCTCCCCATTGTCTGAAGCTATGCTCCTCTGTAGCACTTCTCATTATGCCTGTAAGAGGGCTCTGGGTTTGGATGGGGAGGGGTGGATCGAGCAGGGGGAGGGGTGGGGGTGGTGGTGGGGGGGGCGAGGCGGGGGGTCTCAGCTGGGACTGTAAGACACCCGCGAGGTTGTTTCATACCCATGCTGCCTCTCACATGGAACCTGGCGCTGGCGTTTCCGTGCCAACTGCTGGAGGAGCCTGAGGAAGGCTCTCGTCGCCCCTCTCCAAACACACAGAGGCTGTCTATTGTGTCACAACAACAACGTCTGTCCCTTTAACATAAGGCGTCGGTAAACAACATGTTTCAGCCCAAAACAATGTGGGTCCCGGAGGACCGCAATTATTTATGAAATCAAACACAGTTTGGCTGTTTGCTATGTTTACGATGTATAATGTAGGCCACCTATCAATAATTAGAGAGCTTCCAAACACTTCTTTTGTGTGTTCTGAAATTGTATTGACTTCTACGTAATGGCATTTGGTGCATGCTAACTGAAGAAATGAGTGGGTGATGGTGTGTGTGTGCGTGTGTGTGTGTGCATGTGTGTGTGTACACGTGTGTGTGTGTGAGTGCGTGTGTACGTGTGTGTATGTTAGCTTGAGTGTGTGTGTGTGTGTGTGTGTGTGCACGTGAGTGCGTGCGTGTGTGTATGTCAGCATATGTGTGTTGTGTGTGTGCGTGTATACCGTTGAGATAAAGGGTGGATTTGTGACGATGAAGATGAATCGGATTTAAGGAGTCGCCGTGCACACCGACACCGTGCACTCCGCTTGTCCTTCCATCGTCTGCTGAGCCGATGGCTCCCGTGGGAATGTGTTAGGAAACATGATCACAAAGGAAAACAATGCATTGGAGCCGCTCACTTTCCCGCTGGGACGCCAAACAAATAACAACACCTACCCCATCAACAGCATACACCCTATATCAAAGCTTCCTATCCCCAGGAGCTCCCCCCCCCACCCCCCGTTTAAATCAGCAACACAATTCCTTATCTACAGACACGGAGGTGCTGCTTTGTGTGTTTGTTCAACACGCTGCGAGATAAACTGTGAGTAAAGACTATAAAATGGCACATAAATAAATACAGATGATCGTTCCCTGAGATACGATGCGTCGCGTCGCGTCGTCGTGTTTCCGTTTCAAGCGTCATTTCAGGCGTACAAACGCTTTTTGTGCTTGGGAATGGAGAACGGTGTCGGAGGAGTGCTGAATCTGCGCGCAAGGACTCGACTTGCCCAAGTTTCGTCTAATAAACAAGCTCAATGAAACAAACTGCTTGAGTAGGTGCTTGGTGTAATTTATGGAGCCCGATAGGTATTTAATGTAGCATGTTATGGTAGCGTTTATCACTTGTCTTAATTGCTTTTTCGTCCTTTGTTTTCTTTACTGAGCAGTCACACCACACGTTAAACAGGAGTACACCCAAGACAGAGACGCTGGGACAACAAACATTAGCACGAGTCGAATGAGGGGATGAACGCTGTTTTCGAGGAAGGAGAGAAAAATAGCTCTCTGTTTCATTGCGGATATGGTCATTCATTTTTTCGAAAATGCCATAAATGGATTTAAAGCATTTGGTCTTTATTAAACTAAGTACAACCAAGTGTGTAAAGATGGACACCTAAAAAAATAATAAAGAGTTACACTACAACAGGCAGGTTAGACATTATCGACAGTCCCATTCGCCTCTAGTTTATCAGAGATAAGCCATAGGAAGCTAACAGTACCTGCCTGGTTTTCTCCATTCCTTACAGTCATCATAATACTACACAGAGACCTCAGCATCCCATTGGAGCACTCTGGCTGCCTGTTCTATTAATCAGCAGATCAAGAAGATACATAGGGTGTGTTGAATTACTGAAATGGTACTTGACACAGAGAGATGCAGCGTCATTGACCTACACAGGCCCAGGTGTGTGTGTGTGTGTGTGTGTGTGTGTGTGAGGCCACATGTCACTACCCTAGGCTACTTGGCCCCCTCTCACAGACTATAGCTCATCACGCAGTGTCGTAGGTCGGGTCGGTTAGGGACCGGGTCTCTGGGTCGGTTAGGGACTGGATATACATGGTCTATATTCTACCTGAACCCACATCCCTCTCAAAGCAAGAGGACTATTAGCGGTTAGCAAGAGGACTCTATTAGCGGTTAGCAAGAGGACTCTATTAGCGGTTAGCAAGAGGACTCTATTAGCGGTTAGCAAGAGGACTCTATTAGCGGACTAGAGGACTCGATTAGCGGACTAGAGGACTCTATTAACGGTTAGCAAGAGGACTCTATTAGCAGACTAGAGGACTCTATTAGCGGTTAGCTAGAGGACTCTATTAGCGGACTAGAGGACTCTATTAGCGGTTAGCAAAAGGACTCTATTAGCGGTTAGCAAGAGGACTCTATTAGCGGACTAGAGGACTCTATTAGCGGACTAGAGGACTCTATTAGCGGTTAGCAAGAGGACTCTATTAGCGGTTAGCAAGAGGACTCTATTAGCGGACTAGAGGACTCTATTAGCGGACTAGAGGACTCTATTAGTGGTTAGCAAGAGGACTCTATTAGCGGTTAGCAAGACAACTCTATTAGCATAGCATCCTTGGAGGGCTGAGACAGGACGCTATTCCACTACAGCTCTATTTCTACAGACATAATGCAAAAATGCCTGAGAACAATTTTGCTGACCCTTGTTTACACAGGCCTTGGTGTACTGTGATTTATCCCGCTCATGCCGTTTACACACATCAGTGTGTCTCGGGAAAGTTGGCGGTGATAAGACTGGATATTTCATAGTTAGCATGACGCTTGACTAGTTGTTGTTGTAAGCTAATTGGAAGGGACCGACTGCATTTAGAAACAGTTTATTTCATACCAAAATGCGATGTGTGTTCATTTAAATATTGAGACAGGCATGGCCATGCACCTGCATGTAATAACATGATAGTGACAATTATCGCATTTTTTCTTTTTTTTTTAATTAGTTTTTAATCACACACAACCAAACTGCTAACAGACCAGCTATCAAGGTTCAGGGGACCCAATACATGATACACTGTTAGTTTCATTAAAAACCCCTACCCCAGGTCAGGTCTACACCAGTAATGGTAAATTACTGGTAAATTACCGCAATATTCCTCTGTATAAATGGGGGTTGAGAGACTCTTTTGTCAGGCTAAAGGAGGAACAATGGAGGGGGAGATGGAGGGTAGGAGGAGGGAGCAGAAGAGGGAGGAGGAGATGGAGGAGGGGGAGAAGAGGGGGTTAGTGGGGGAGACTCTTGCCATTTGTGTCTCTGCGGTGTTGTCACACCGGGCTTAATTATGATTAATCACATACCTGGGAAGAAGGGAAGCCTCTCCTCTCCCCCTCTCCTTTCCTCTCCGCTGGCTTCCCAGTGTAGAGCGAGGATCTCTCTGGCTGCCTGGTACCACTGAGGCAGTTGCTGATGTGTGGGGCTTGTGTGTGGAGCAGAAATGAACAACACTGGACAAATCTGGGGCTGCTGGATTGCCAATAATGCTGACAAAACAGTCATGGCAGACAAAAACGTTGAATAATACAGAAATATGATTCTCATTGGAGGACAGTGAAAGCGCAACCCCATGACAGCAGAGTTCATCTCAAGCATTGACAACACTTCTAAAGACACCGTCATAGGTTTCCTCAATTCCAACTTCCCAAAACATATTTTTATTTCTCTCTGGTTGATTCTAGTGTTTACTGCTGGTAAACTGTGGGGGTTCTATTGAGTATAAACTGGAGGGGGGGCGGGGTGTGTGTGTGTGTGTGTGGGGGGGGGGGGGGGGGGGGGGGTTGCAATGGTACATTTCAGGTGTGTCTGTCACGTATAGACTTCTACAGGCCCCTCACCAGACCTCTCCCTTCTCCATCTCCTCTGTATGCTAAGCAGAGTGTGGGTTCGGGCTGCGTGAGCGTCCCCCCCCCTCCCCACAGCTCTAGATTGTTATAAATGCTGTTTATGGTCCTGCCATGACAACTGTGAAGGGCACACCAAAGAATTTATCACAGAATTATTCCCTCAGCGTCTGAATACGTTATGGGATAGTAAATGACCCGGGGCAATAAAAGACGAATCGTCTGAGTAGACAATAAGGTGTTATTAATACACTCCTCCGTGCCTCCTTGTGGAAGAAGAACCATCTCTGGGATTGATTGTGCACGCATATTTGTTTTGTCTATAATTTCATAAACTGTACGGCTGAGCGCAAACGGTCATCTGGCGTCCGGTTTGTTTCCCGTTGTCTTCAAATCGGTTGGAACAGCTGTAAAGAAAATCAAATCAAGGTCTCGTTATTGTATAGAGACAATGTGAGTGGTTCTGCTCATTTCACATGCAAGAAAATAGGTCAAGAGAACGCTGTTGTATCCCCTGCCAACTGGCTAACAATGAATGTTAATGAAGCCAGTATTGGACCAATCAGAGCCAAAAGGAAGATGCCCATATTTGACTTAGTATCCCAAACCATATGGCAAGCGATCGCCATGGCACCAGGCCCTGGTGGGGGGAGGGGGGGGGGGGCGTGGCCTGGGGGTGTCAGTTTTAAGCCCTGTCCCTTCTCATCGGTGGCACCACTACAAAGGAACCAGAGTTGGGATCTTAGGGTGTGTGTGCTTTCCTCTTGCCAGTTACTAGTTAATAAAGAAAGGGCTGAATTAACAGCGTGGGATTTGGAGCCAGAGAGAAAAGGGGAGAAGTGGAGGACGGTTATAGCGAGGGACTGATGGACTAAGTCTTGTTAACGACAGGCAACATGTGATGTGAATACATATGCTACCATGAAAGACGTCCCTCGGGAGCCTTTTATGCAGTTAGGAGCTAATCCTCCAAATGTTTAAACCTTTTCCGAATATTTAATGAGCACAAATAGGCCAGCAGTGGGGTGGTGGAGAAGAGAGGGAGGAGAACATGTTGAGTTCTCAGACCATTCTCTCTCTCTCTCTCTCTGACTCTCTATTCTCTCTATTTCTGAATAAAATACACTGTAGACTAGAACATTCTATAGCAGGTTCTTATGTTGGGGAAACTGTGAAAGTAAAACAGAAATGGCATTGTTTTGTCTCAGTGATCCAAAAAAACACCAAGTCCATTCTCTGCCGATTTTTTTTCACCAAAATGGTTTTTAAAATATTGCAACACATTCTTTTGAAGTACTTCACCGGGGGTCACAAGAAAATTCGACCACGGTTTGAAAGTTCGGATGTGCCGACGGCATCAGAGAGAGACTGATGTGTTTTTAACGGTGCGGGGAGGACAGATCTTGTGTTTTAGTGGTATCCTGCATCAAGACAAGGCACCCTAATCTGCCCGACACTGCATGTTTTATGGGCATCAATAAAACATTTTAGTGCAAAAGAAATTGGGATGTTATTGAAATACCGGTCCCATATCTGTCACGGAAGACATACAGTTATTTTTTGCGGTGCTGAGACATATTTTATCCTAATCAGCGTAGCGGCGAGCGGGTGAGCGGGGCCTTGTACACATCATTGGCTCTTCCTGCTTAGTTAGACCATGAAGGTCAGGGTTCTTCAGGCTTTTATGGATGTTTAACTTTGAGGAATTATTGCATGTAGGGAAGTGACCCAATTTATCCTCCTGTCACCGGGTCTCTGTCTGATCCACCACGGGGACATGGAGATGAGAGCTTCTCTCAGAGTGGAGGTGTGGACAGCGTGCACCTCATATGGTGTGAACCCACACACACTTACCGCATCACACACTCCCTGCAACACACACTCCCTGCAACACACACTTTCTGCAATACACACCCTCTACAACACACACTCCCTACAACACACACACCCTACAACACACACTCACTATAACACACACTCCCTACAACACACACCCCCTACAACACACACTCACTATAACACACAATCCCTACAACACACACTCACTATAACACACACACTCTACAACACACACACTCTACAACACACACTCCCCACAACACACACTCACTATAACACACACTCCCTACAACACACACTCCCAACAACACACACACTCAACAACACAAACACACGAAAACACACACTCCCTGCAACACACTTGCAGTCAGGGAACCTCTGATAACCTCGGTAACCTCTGATAACCGAGATACAACCTCTGATAACCTAGGTAACCTCTGATCACCTAGGTAACATCTGATAACCTAGGTAACCTCTGATAACCTAGATACAACCTCTGATAACCTAGGTAACCTCTGATCACCTAGGTAACATCTGATAACCTAGGTAACCTCTGATACCCTAGGTACAACCTCCGATAACCTAGGTACAACCTCTGATAACCTAGGTAACCTCTGATAACCTAGATACAACCTCTGATAACCTAGGTAACATCTGATCACCTAGGTAACCTCTGATAACCTAGGTAACCTCTGATAACCTAGATACAACCTCTGAGCTGTTGTTAGCGGTTGCTCGTCCTACTTGGTGTTTGGCTATTTGTCTATGGAGAAACACACAGCTAGAAGCCTCGAGGGCAAGGTGACCCGTTTTTCTTTTTTTTTGCGTGTTCTATTTGTTAATTGCTGTTATGCTGATTGTGTCATATTTCTGCTGATGATGCAACCCGGGCTGTACTGTACGCCTGTGATGCTTTTAGTTTGCAACGTAGACATGTCGGAGCTACAAGCCTACGCCCCTCTCTTTCTACCCTACTTAGAGTATGTGTCCTCTCTGTGGCACTCTAGAAGACTTTATATGGCATGTAGAGAACAGTTTAGACCAGAGCTTTATTATCTTATCTGACTGTATCTGTGGCTTAGAGGAGTCATTGTGAAAAAGAATGAGAAATGAACTGAGAGATTGAATGTGGTGAAAGTGAGACACAAACAATGCTTTGCTTTCCCATTAAAACGCCCACACTTCTGCTTAAATATTCTTAAAGCATAATTAACGAAATGCTAATCACAGCAAAAAGCGGAATATTTAAGTGTACTATCTCCACTGAACAAATGATCTTTTGTCAGTAGAATCAACACACGCTGAATAATTCACGTTAGTTTGCTTTAAACTGCGGTTTTCAGTCAGAGTTGCAATGTAAAGAAGTTTGTTTTCTAATGTTTGTGCCCATTAGCTAAGAACTAATTAATCTGTCCTTACAATCCGGTTAGCCCATGAGCTATATCAGTACATAACTGTTTCCCTAATGTAGGACTGAGAAACATTAAAATAGCGCATTCATAAACACAACCAACCACATAAATGCCACACTAACATTTCTTATCCACTTTTATATGCAAAGTGAAAACCACATCTATCACACATCAGTATGATGTCTGTTTTAAGTCCCCTCTGGTCACAAGTCAAAGACAGAGACAAAGACAAAGACATTATAACTGAATGTTTATAGATAACTACATAATAAGTTATAGATATGCATTCATAAGGTTCCATGACTGTTTATAAGGCTGCTTGAGACTATGTAAAGCTTTATAGGAGAGTGGTTCAAGTAGAGTGTTACCAGAAGTCCACTAGAGGGAGAGTCGTTCCATACAGTTCCATTGAGGCTGGAACAGCGACTTGAGAGATGAGGAGCAAGAGTAGTACCATTACTCTCTCATTACAAACACATTAGCATGGAACAACATACTAAGACAATATTACCACAGTTGTTAGTGTTATTATACAGACATAATGTTATTCTAATAGAGACACAAATATGAGAATAATTCGATAATGTGACCCAAAAAAAAAAAAAAAAGACTGATCAAAGATTACCCACAGTTAAATATTAAAGGGACAATCTGGGATTCAAACAACAATAAATTGGTCACCCTGCCACGTTTTTTGGTAAAGAGCTGAGAGAGGGGCTGGAGAAAAGTAATAAAGTCTGTAATTCATAGACAAACTGGACTAACTATTGATGAGATCCAAATTGTGTTTACAATTACATTGTTTACAAACAATGAAGAAAAACTATTTTATATTTTGGGTTCTGATGGGGTAAAACAGTTGAACTAAGCTCAGGAGGCACTGATTTATTCATTTATTATTATTATTATTTGTATTTGTTTTATTTTATTCAGGTATATTCAAGAATCAATGGTTAAAGTCAAACAATTGATGTACCAATCTCAGATTGCCCCTTTAACTCAGCAGCATCACACTCAAAATACCAAAGGTAGATATTAATCACAAAATCATAAAAAATCATTCTAAAATGGTCGATCAAAATGGCTGAGAGGACTACTGTATCAAAGCATGCTGGCTGTTTATTGGCACCCAACTGCATTACTGTGTTTATTCCACCTGTTTGGAACTAAGTAAACACAAAAGGGACATTTCCATTGTCTAACGCCACTTGACAAACTCTCAATCCATCCTTGAAATTGTTTGGAAGTCCTTCAGGGCCGTGCCTTTGGCCTTTTGAATCACACTGACAGTGTTGGCTAAAGCAGGGAGAGAAAGAGCTGTACCACGATGGTGTCTGACTGACTGCGGTCTCTAAAAAGCCAAAGAGAATAGTCCAGTACCCGGTATGGGGGGGCTAAGTCCTCCTTCCACCCCAGTGTGGGTGGTCCCCCCTTTCACAGTGAGGTCGCTGCTGTCGGCATGGCGATGGGATAAGCTGTCACTGAGGCCCACAGCCGCGGTCTCTAAACCCATACAGAGCTGGGCGGTCAGGGACGCATTCAAACTGACACCTTTACTCAAATAGTGGAAACCAAGCAAACAACAGTCTCTTCACGAAGACTAACAGCTAGGCGACAATGTGGGTCATGGTACAACGGTATGATATCATGGTCAACGCAATAAACAAGTCCTACGTCCATTAAGGAGGAGGACGTTTTGTTGGTAAACAGCTGAATTTGACGTTCTCTTCAACGATCTATTTTATAATGTTTATGATGTTCTGTCATTCTAAAAATAGCGAAAATCGAATTCACACCACCGCATAATAACGTGAGGGAAGGAATTATAAAATGTTTATTTTTATTTTTTTATGATTGTTCATTGCTGATTGTACAGTAAATGACTTAAGTAAGAATTGACGTTGTTGACTAAAAGCAACGTAGCTTAAGATGAAGTCATAGCTGCATAGGTTAAGAAGCAGTAAAACATGTCAGAGAGTGTTTCCTGTGGTGTGTATGCTGTATCTCCAACTGTCAAACCAAAACCACCGCCCTGCAAATGCCAACTTTCTCTTTTTCGTCCAAAAAACACCTCTGTCGCCTTCTAACAGCGTCAGATATGAAGAGAACCTCGTATGACCCTAAACCTCTGGCTGTAAAGACTGTAGGAGAGCTCTTTAACGCAGGCCTCGCAAGTCATGCATTTCAATCATTCGTTAGAAACACTGTGTCATTAAAAGCGACAAACAGCCCTTTCTCATGCAAACACCGGCTATTAAAAGAGTCTCACAAGTGCATTAGCGGAATCACTTCTGTATTAGCACTTAGAATACACAATGCGGGGGCCCTGTTTTATCTCTTCTCCCCATTGACTCTGGCAGAACAGAAGACACAAGAGGGGGGCCCCCTTTTTTTTTTTTGAAGTCCAAGGGTTTGGGAAAAGAAGGTATTGAATGTGGCCTAATCTTCCTCTTGTCCATTTGAATGTCTGTGGCCCTCCAGAGGAGATGATCCAGGCTGCTTAACAATGGGCCCAGGTGCAGGGGGACGGTGGCCATGGCTAACTTGTTCACGGCCAGGTCGTAAAGCAATGAATGAGACCCGGCCCTTTGAAGACGCATGCCTGGTCTCCGCTCTGATTTGTGGTCAGTGGGCCAAACAGTTTACGGCCCACACACACACACACACACACACGCGCACACACACGCGCACACATAACCAATACACACACACACACACACACACACACAACTAAGACACAGACAGACAGACACACACACAACCAAGACACACACACACACACACACACACACACACTCAAGGCCCCTTGACAAGGTGTGGGAAGCAGGGAGGCTCTGTGGTGCGTGTCTTAGGATCCTGAATCTAATAATGGAGCCTCTCAGGAGAGACAAGTTGAAGCACAAACTGCCGCCACCGTGCTGTGTGTGTGTGTGTGTGTGTGTGTGTGTGTGTGTGTGTGTGTGTGTGTGTGTGTGGGTGGGTGGGTGGGTGGGTGTGTGGGTGTGTGTGTGTGTGGCATAAAGACAAGTACATGCTGTGACCAAACTCCAAATTAGGTATTGATGCATACCTAAGTTTATATAACAGAGGAAGGAGTTATAGTATGTATCTGGCCTTGGGGCAAGTCAGTTTTCAAGTAATTTTGGGGCACGCATACACGCGCACAAACACAGGCACACACACACACACACACACACACACACACACTCCAACACCCATACACAGACACAGACACACACACACAGACACACACACACACACACACACACACAAACATTCACCAGACCTGCCTCATGATTCACCCTTCACCTGTGGAAGAACTCCATCTGGGGTCCTCTGTTAATAACGTTGAACACATACACATAAACACACACACACACACACACACTCACACACTAACACAGCCACACACACACACACACACAACCACACACACTCACACACTAACACACCCACACACACACTCACACACCCACACACCCAAACAAACATGACGTTCACCAGACCTGCCTCATCATGATTCACCCTTTGCCTGTGGGAGAACTCCGACCCCGGCTCCTCTGTCAATAACGCTGAACAAGAAAGACAAACATCAAAGAACATGTGAGCCGCAGAACCATCATCTGTCAAAGTCAACCAAAACACATTTTAATTTTGGTGTGATTGCTTTTTGACAAGGACGGAACGAGCTCGGTTTAACTCCCTGACTAACTATCCTTTTATCTCGCTCCCCTGTAATTCTAATTCCATTTCTATCCCTGGAGCCGCGCCGAATCTGCAAGTCGGCTTCGTATGTACTTGAGAGACAGAAAGATGAGTTCACGACTCATTCTCAGCCACAGGGTATTGGAAGGAGGGGATCCATCACAGCAATGTGTGCAACCCTCAGTCAGAAGAATGCGTGAAATGTTCTGTCTCGGTTGCTCTCGGAGAGGAGGAGGAGGAGGAGGAGGAGGGTGAGGGTTAGTCCTTTCGTCTCTCGCCGGGCTCGTTGAGTCTTTTCAGGTGTGGCGCTTGGAGTATCGGAGGCTGGTGGAGGTAGAAATCAGAGGACGGGGCTCATTGTAATGCGTGGAATGGAATGAGGAATGGTATCAAACACGAGTGTGAGTCCGGCTATATGTACATCACTCCACCAGGCCGTGTTACATGATCAGAGCACACGTTCTGTGACGGGTGAATGAATCTAGAGAGGTGATAGATTCAGACAGACAGACAGACAGACAGACAGACTGACTGACTGACTGACTGACTGACTGACTGACAGATGGACAGACAGACAGACAGACGTACAGACAGATAGACAGACAGACAGACAGTAGACAGACAGACAGACAGACAGACAGTAGACAGACAGACAGACAGATAGGTATGTAACAGGTACGATCCATCTAGCCCGATGGCTGGACTTTATACCATGTCACATGTTCATAACCAGGGGAGGCTGATGGAGGTAGAAATCGGAGGACGGGCTCATTACTCTACCAACACCTAGACATTGGTTGGGTGACGGCGACACTCAAAGTCACTGTTCGATGTTGACCACAGCCAACCGCTACAGATAGTGTGTGTGTGTGTGTGTGTGAGAGAGTGAGAGTGTATATGTGTGTGTGTGTGTGTGTGTGTGTGTGTGTGTGTGTGTGTGTGTGTGTGTGTGTGTGTGTGTGTGAGACAGTGAGAGTGTATATGTGTGTGTCTGTGTATATGTGTGTACATGTGTGCGTGTGTGTGTATGTATGTGTATCTGTATGTATGTATGTGTATGTGTGTGTGTGTGTATGTATGTGTATCTGTGTGTGTGTGTGTGTATCTGTATGTGTGTGTGTGTGTGCGTGTGCGTGTGTGCGTGTGTCAAGTAGCCCATTCAATCACGCGCAACGTCATGACAACGTTAGAGACAACATCCACCTTGAGACCTTCCTCCATGAATCATCCCGTGGTTCCCTCGCATCTTATCTAAATCAACTCTCTGCTTTGTTTGTTGCAATCTTGTTACCGTGGCAATTTACCAAGAGGCAATCTGTTGTCACGCCGATCGGCTGCCAGCGTTTCAATTAATCATCTCATCTAGCTAGAGGTGATTCTGTTTGATTCTGTTTGATTTCGTGTGTGTGTGTGTGTGACCTATATAACCAGACAAGCTGGTTGTCTTATTGCCCCTGTGTGTGTGTGTGTGTGTGTGTGTGTGTGTGTGTGTGTGTGTGTGTGTGCGTGCGCGTGCGTGTGTGTGTGTCCATACACCATCACTTCTTAGCTTCAGTGACATCTAACTTAAGAGGAGAGGGAGACAGATGAGTGTAGAGGAACGTATCGCCTGCCTAGCCCCCATTTGACGTGTCCTGATACCAGGGCAGAGCCGTTAAATTCCCAACTCCCATCGCGGTCAGGGAGTGTCAGGTAGATGACCTGACCTGTTGTTTTGTTTTGGTTGGATATCAAGATGCTTATTTGCTCAGAGCAGTGGATAGCTGAAGCACAGCAGTAGCTTCCTTAGAGGCTTGTATATCAATTAGCCATGGGGAGAAGGAGGGGAAGGGAGGGGGGGGAGGAGGAGGAGGGGAGGATGGGGTGGTGGTGGTGGTGGGGGGGGGGGAGACTTTTATTGCCAATGAATTAGAGTCGTTTTCTTTTCACACGCCCACTCCTCCCCTGTAAATGGTTAGCGGCGGGCGGCCCCTCCTTCCCAGGGTGCACCTGTGTGGAGAGGGGGTATTATTACGGGAAGGGAGGGCCTTTCCC
>NC_139665.1:8380336-8392836 GCF_951799395.1 Argentina silus
ACGGCCACATCCCCTAAAGACTGTAAACCCATGTAATAAAAGATGAGTAGCTGCAACAGTTGGGTTGTGTTTACTAAATGGGGTTAAGAGATCTACCTCCCCTTTGGTGGGAAAACCCATTATCTCACTCTTGAGGATTGAGTGTGTGTGGCTTCAGTCCTAAAATACTCTGCAGGGGGACCAGCGTCTGAATAGTAGAACACATATTGAGATCCGCTGGAGTCTCTTTCTGCCGCCAGTTCTGACTGTGTGAGAGCCAGTGTCACTCTCTACACCCCCCCCCCCCCACACACACACACACACACCTCCCCCCTTCTCTCTCTCTCTCTTTCTGTTTTTCTCTCTCTCTCTCTCTCTCTTTCTCTGTATCCCTCTCTATCCCTCTCTCTGTTCAGACACTAGTAGTTGACAGCAAAGGGACAAAGACTGGGAGTTTACACAGCAGTGATGACTATGAGCCAGGGTATCTGCTGTGTCGCCATCCATATTCACCCTCGTAGAATCCGACTGTGCTACACAATCTCACAACAAACGTTCTCAGAGACCTTTCTGGACATTCCAATATAAGGTTGTAAAGAACCTTACAAACACGTTCAGGCAGAAAAGAAAAAAAATCCCACTTTCCCTGACCTTATCGAGGAACGCTTTATAAAGGTTAGAAAATACTTCAACAGTTACATGCATCCACCATCCACAACCTATCACCCTGCAAAACAACTGTTTTTAAATTGCACATGCCCCCCCCCCCCCCCCCCACGCGCACATAGACGTTCACTTAAAACAGCTCTGGCTCTTCAAACAGGACAGCATGCTAACACGGTATCGGCACAGACATGCTTTAAAACATGTTTAACTCTGTTTTCACATAAAACCTCACGATGTACCATCCTCTTTTCAAACGGGACTGTTAAGACAAGAAACCAAGGAGCAACTCCAAACAATAGCGTTTGTTTTGCTCCATGTCACCACAAAATGTGGCGAGATGTGGCAGAGAAACGCGCATTTTTTAAGTTCACAGCGCCTGTCTCTTGGCAACCCATTGAAAGGATTGTGCATTGATGGGACAGCATTGTCTCGGCAATGTGGAAGTCTTAGCAGGCTAATCCCTTATGGCTGGCCAGACAGCCCACACTGTTAGCGTAGAGCCCTCTACAAACTCAACAGGGTTTACTTATGAGACTTTTATATCACTGCCAAATAGAGGTACTTCACTTGCATTATTTCCCATTCAAAAGAAATGTCTTTTTATTGTGGTTTGAACATATGTCACATGAGTTATGTATATAGTGGTTCAGGGGGAGGAGAGAGACTTTGGGAAGCTCAGTAAACAGTGCTAGAGTGTTTTTAGTTTGCATAGACCGCCTCTTGGGAATCATGAAAGTTGTAAGGTATAAAAGAAATGTGTGCTCCTATTTTATCATTGATACACCCTCACCCTGAGCAACGTAACAATGGAAAATGTGTTAGGGGGGTTTTTGGGGCAATGTTTGAGCAGTGTGCTTTGACAGTTTGGCTTTTAGAACATCGTAAAAACAGCCAACGACGGTCCACGTTACAATGGTTTGACACAGTTGGTGTTTGTTGCCGTTTGTAGGGGCAGTTCGGAAGCAACTTTATGTGACTGAATACTTTCAATGAGAGTACGTTTTTCTGGCTCAATAAATCTATTAGGTTTTCTAACTAAATGCTATGTCAAAAAGTCCTGATAAAAAACATGTTTGTTGTCACTTCTTGCAGCATTCATCAGCAGCTTGACAACAGTCCGAGGGTTTCTAATTGTGTTGACAGGAGTGAGTAAAAGACCAGCAGAAGGCCAGTAGCCTACAGATGACCGTTTAGCTGTTATCTTGTTGGGCTAATATTGAAACAGCCACCCACTGGCCTAATTTGTTTCGCAGTCCCAGCCTGGCAGCATGAATCAAATGTTGACATTGTAATTTCATGCATACATAAGTGTTTGGCTGAGCTGGACCCACATCCTTCTGTGGTCCATACCTACCTGCCACTGATTCTCAGTCTAAGTCCACAATGCAGAAAAAGGTGTTACACTCTGTTTAAAGGGGCAATGTGGGATAAAACAACAACAAAGCGGTCACCCGACACTTCTTTTGGTAAACAGCTGATGGATGGGGCTGGAGAAATGTTACCACTCTCAAATTCATAGATGGAGCTATGGATGCAGGGACTGACCATCCATGAGATCCAAATGATCGTTTAAACCATGTTTTCAAGCTATACAGTGTTTGTTTACAATTAAAACCAGCTTATATGTTGGGTTCTGATGGGGTAACACAGTTGAACTAAGCTCATCAGGCAATGTCATATGTTCAAGAATCAATGGGTATATCATTAATTTAAAGTCCAACAATGTCTGTCGCCTACCAATCCCAGATTGCCTCTTTCAGAGGTCTCTCTGAAAACAAGTAGCATACCTCCACTCTGAAGAATCATGTCTTTGTCCTCCGTGTTGATTTGTCCAGAAGGTGAGGGCTGTAGTAAAGCAGAGAGGATATCTGCCTCAGCTCATTTCCTCATTAACACTCTGGATATTGATGAGCAGCGACGAGGAGCTGTTGGTTTATAAAATGAATTACGGCCTTTATTTATTTTGGAGGGAACCTGCTAGCGTCCAAAGTAAATATATTATATGAAAAACAAAACACCAACGATAAACATTGCAAGTAATTGCCTGATGTAGGAATTTGACATTTTGGCTCTTGCAACCGTGGGATATAAAATCTGAATAATATAGTTCAAGAGACGTCGTAAATCAGAAAATAATTCATTACGAGCCGTGATGTATCACTGACACAAAGTTGAGGGGAAAGGAGCCAATGGAAATATCCACTAATGTCGGACAAACACTTCAAGAAGATACATTTTCATTTTTTTTCAACATGAAATAGACGAACTGTTGCCACCATCCCCGCCTTCCTTAAGTCAAGAAAGTGGTGAGCAGTTAGTTTCGTTCCCCCTCTTCCATCTCGGACATGTTGCTCATTCCCTCCACCACCACCCTGAGATTTACGATCATATAAATATCTCTACGTCTGCACGCCAGCTCCCTGCAGTAGTTGTTCAAGGGCTTTTACTAATAGGTCTGCTTTCATACCCCCTAATAAATACTCTTACAATATCACGAACAGAAAAATAAATAAGGCCTTTACTTGGCTCCCCTGAAAGCTTGAATCTAAACAAAGTTCCGTGAGGTGGTTTGTTCCCTCTGTATGACATTAGCGTCACTATAAACATATTATAGAAGGTTCCCATCCACTCCATCTCGACATCCTTAACAGGTTAAACTGAGTTCATTATTCAGGCCACTGCCCCCATGCATTAAGCGATGCATAAATTAAGCATACTAATTACCTTGGATGGGCCACCCCTTTAATGAATTATTTTAATTAAGCCTCAACAGTGTGGTTTGGTAGAGGATGGCTATATTTCACACACTGCCGTGGTTAACCTTGGTCTCTGACTGGATGGATCCGAGCTGAGGCAACAAGGACATTTAATACATCCGATTACACAACACAGCTTACAGTGCAAATAATGTACACTACTTCATTCGGACTAAAAGCTTGTCATATAGGGAGGTGTAGCCGAAGTCATACGTCTACTGTCGCCCATACATACATAAGGCATTTCCACGAAGCCAGCTCTCATATTAACAGCAGAGAATATTTCAAAAGGAAAGGAGTAACTTCTTAGACCAGTCTAGTCAGGAAACTACAGTGCCATGGCTCATTTGGTCTCCTTCCTTTTAAGGTTCAAATCACACCGAGGCCTAGATGTACTAAGTGTTAGGACCAGTGTAAAGCTTTTATTTTCAGAAGTGGGGTAAAATAAGTTATGAACATAGCAATGACTTAATTAACTGTTTTTGCTCACCATCCTACCCCCCTATATCCTTCAAAATAGCTTATAATGCATTATAATGCCATGCACCTGTTTCATGTAGAGCATTTAATTAATAAAAACGACCAACATGTTCAATTAGGCCGAGCTGTTTGACTGGAAGAATGTCAAGGGAATCAAACCTGTTGATATGAGATTATTGGATTCAACGTGAATTTCATGATATTTTCAAAATGCAGTTTATATGACAAAAACTGTATGGCTCTGATTCAAGGCCAATCTACTCACTGTTACATCGGCTTTTACTTGTTTGCTTTAGTTATTAATTGTAGCCTATCAATAGGACATTTCTCATGTCCCCTGTGTCTTGTAATAGGCCTATGGCGAATGTGAGGATAAAAAAGTGTTGGTTTCATTACCCCCCAAAACGTAAAAGATTGTCGCGATTACTAGGCCTGTATCCTATTTTCAAAGGCCTTGGAAAAAAAACTTTTCTTTTACACGAACAACGTTAATTTCATCTGAGACACATAGCCAAAATTGAGAATGCCGCCTTCATGAACTGCTTGAACATTTTGGCAGTGTCTAAAAACGTCCAATGTTGTGCAAACAGACAGAAACGAGAGGGTAACAGGGGGAGGGGCACATTTAAATTCCAAAGAGGTTTCAGAACTCGTTTCCAAGTCCCCCCGTCAGCAATGTGTTTGTGAAAATCTGTCTTTTTGTCCCATTGAAAAAAGGCTAAATCTACACCGGTGGCCCAGTCGAAGTTGGCTATTCTTTGCTTTCTCCATTCAAGTGAATACAAGTGAATGAAGTGGGTTGTGACCATTTATTTTATCTACTCGACTGCATACAGTGATGGAATCTCAGGAAATGGGTTTCTGGATGGGTTTCACGTATAGGGAAAATAAATATGAACAGCAACAAATATATCAAACAATATTAAAAAGAAAATCATTATCCCAAAGGAAATGAAGTCAGTAAAAGTAAAACATGGATTGGTTAAGTACAAATGCACATTCTAATGTCTGGTTAACTTATATATTGCTCTAAAAAGATAAATAAAAATAAGCTCTGAAATAAACATGTTAATATGTACGCTTTATTTATCTAGGTTAGTATAGTTGTGAAAATATGTATTTTACATGAAAGATCTATATAGAGTCTATAGACTATATTATGAATATGCTTTAATCAAATGGTATGTACATCTGAAATTGAAAAATGTGTCGCAGTCTATATCCATTTGTGGAAATGCAATTCCACGTCTAACTTCTAAATTCGAGACGCTGCGAAATTCATAATCAACAGAAAATAACTTTTTTTCATGTTCAATCAGCCTGTTGAATGATCGAGATCTGCTCTCTGACGCGTCTTTACATTATGGGCAGATAAAAAAAGAAAAAAAAGAATATGAGACTTAGCACTATTATTATGTATTTATATAAACGACTAGAGACTTCAGAGAATGCGTCGATCCTTCCCTATATCTGCTTTTGTCTGTGTGTGTGTGTGTGTGTGTGTGTGTGTGTGTGTGTGTGTGTGTGTGTGTGTTCATATTATGAACTGAATATCACCTAAACATAGTGTTCAGAATACACCATCCATGTAAAATTATGTTTATGACAATTTGTTTATGACAATAATGGGAACATATTTTGATGACCGATCATTTATTGCAGACACAACGCACACTTATAAAAGCACGCATGCTTGCAGCAAATACAACACAACGTTTGGAAATAGCATGCGTTTTTATCTATACAGAGAACGTACAAATATACAGCCTTTTTACATGATCACCACAGTTTTTTTTTTTAAATCAAACGATCCACAGAGCAACAGGTCTGTAAACGACGAGTCCAGAACATCTAACTAAAAAGTGCATTTTACACATGTCAATATATTCTTGCATTAATTCAAATATTTAAGATGTTTTGAATACAGACAACGTAACACTGCCTAAACCCTTAAATATATGTTTTCAAGTTTTGTCTTCTGAAATGTTATCCTTGCTATTGTTCATTTTCAATTAGCCTTAAAACATGAGAAAGGCTATTGGTATGCTATAGCAAATCTGCAATGCATTTTAAATGGGAGAATTGTATCGGCCAAGTTCGTTTTCATTTAAAAGAATGTAACTTTATTGTTCCCTTCTATTCACAATATGTTCACAATTAGCCAATATAACACAATGCTGATTTAATTATTATTTTGGATTATGTGATTTGTTTTCGTGCATCAACAGAGGACATCGTGGTAATAGATGTCATGTCATTAATAATCATAATATTGTTTTAGAAGTCATTTATAAGCAATAATTACTCGTCTGCAATGATTGTAAACAATGGAAAATCTCTACATGTTTGAGAGGATTTTAAATTGTTGTCCTTTCGGAGGTTTTGCATTCAAATGTAGGCCCTAAGCAAGAATATAAAGATATAACAAGTGATTGCAGTGCTTTTGAATGGAACACTTAAATTGAATCTTGATGCCAGAAACAGAAACAAGGTGATGTGTAGGCTAATGCGCGTCATAAAAAAGACACAGGTCAATTGCCACAACAATTCTCAAGTAACATCAAAGTACATCGATAAACCACAATACGCAAAGTGTCTTGCCTTATGATTTGCCCGCTCTTGGTTGTCATGGGTAAAAATGAAATAATGCTTTGGAATTTTGAGTCTTTTTTTTAGAAGTTTATATTGGCCGTAGTTCACATGGAACCTCTGGTCAGTGCACCGCCACCACGGAGTGCAGAGCTAAGGAGGCCGGGTTAGTGAACGTGTCACTGGGCGTAGCGGGGCTGCTTTGGCTGGTAGCTGTCTGTGGGGACGTGGGGCTGAGGGACTGGGGCGAGTTCACCAGGAAAGCTGGCATGTGTGCTGGCAGCACTGACAGACATGACATGGAGGCGGGGGTAGGCTTGATTGGCACGGGGATGGCAGGTAAAGTCTGTCCACCGTGGCATATTGACTTGAGGGGCATTCCATAAGCAGAGTAATCACTGGCCATTGAGATGGGCGCCACCGTGTCCATGACACTGGTGCTGTACATGTGGGGCCAGGCTGAGGTCAGCTGGTTATGCAGCGGGTAGCCAGCGGACATGGACTGCATGGTGGAGAAAGCGAGGCCGCCTGGCATCTTGTAGTCTCTGGCGATGATGTTCTCGATGGCGAACGGGTGTTTGAACGTCGACGGCTGTGAGACTCCTATGTTGTAGCCTGACATCGGCGGGAGATGTGTCCCCGTGGCGGCCAGGGCGCTCAGCCTGAGTTTAGCTTGTTGTTGGAGGTATTGGGCAGCGTCGGACGGTTTGCTGGGCGCTAAGTGGTCAGATGATGACATCAGCAATTTGAAGCGTTTGCGGCGCCGGAGGAAACTCCCGTTCTCGAACATGTCCCCGCATCTGGGGTGCAGAGCCCAGAAGCTGCCTTTGCCTGGTTGATCAGGTCGCCGTGGGATTTTAATAAAACAATCGTTGAAAGACAGATTGTGCCGCAAGGAGTTCTGCCACCGTTGCGTGTTCTCTCTGTAGTAGGGAAATCTGTCCATAATGAACTTATAAATCTCGCTGAGCGGCAGCATCTTCTCCGGGCAGCTCTGGATCGCCATGGCGGTGAGAGAGATATAGGAGTACGGTGGTTTCTGGTCGCTGTACGTGTTTCTCCCTGGTCGAGGCATTCTTCACAACTTGTCAAAACGATGCGTAAAGGTGCGTCTATGCAGTTGTCCTTGGGTACGGCAGAGAAATATTCACATATGTCCAAAATTCATTGAAAGTAGCACTCCAATTCTTCAAAACAACATTACGCATGAATACAACGACATGGCGCGCATTGTCCATATAGAACACACTGTAAAGCTGCAAGTCCGTGCGTAAAAGTTAGGCTACAGAAAGTTCGCTGTGCTACGCACCGACTCACTCTCTGAGGTGTGTGTTGTTCAGCGCTTGTGGGCTATGAGTCTTAAAAACCCGTTCTACGAAAACAGTCTGTTTCTCTACGATGATCGTCGGGGCATCTTTAGCCAAGCAAGCGGCAATGGTTTTCTCCCGGTGACGAGCTGAATGGAGCCGATATCCCCAGCCCCGTGTGACGAGATGAGCTAAGTAGCTGCTTCCCAGTCCTTCCTCCAGCCGTCTGCTAGTTTAATGTGGTGACATGAGCAGAAAAGACCCCCGTCGAGTCGCTTCATTAATGTGCCACTTCTTAGCTATCACGGCAATCGCCCTGGGAGGGAGGGGGCTACGAGAAAGGCATAATCTGGTTTCATTTACACCTATTTACACGGACACCTTGAGCCAATAGAAATCATTTCCATTTGAAGACAGAGCAGAGGGGTGAGAAGGCACGGAGACCGGATCTGAAGTGTGATGGAACTCGGTACGGCGTGTGAAGGTATGCGGTGACCCGGTGTGGCCATCGCAGGGGTGCTTGGTCCACCATTTGCATTTACAAATAGAGCTACTAAGCAATGTGATGTTTTGGCAGGGCAATCACTTGGCAATGGCTCGCTATTTGCTCTGTCTTAGTAGGTTTTTGTTATTTGTTGACATGTCATGCATGACTTACGTCTTTTAGAGCGACAGCAGCTATTGTTTAATTAAGTTGAATTGCCTCGAATCGATGTCATCTTACTGGTAAGTAACATCGTTTGTTAAGTGTATGATATGAGGTGATTTAATGCTTTTGTTACGCTAATAATAAGCTATACGTTTTCGACAAATTAGGTAGCCTACTCACTGTTTATTCCTCTTTGGGATGCAATAGATATTTCTGTGGTCTGTGTTTTCCCTTAGTGTATTCAAATGTGTTATGTAATATACTTTCCTTAATACATGCTTCTGAGTTCTCTTTTTCACTCCACGACAGCTCGTTTTCCATAAGCACATGTATGCATCCAAGAGCATGCGAGACTTTTCTGTTAATGTAGCCTTTTTTACTCTCTTTTTTATTTAATTTTTTACTTTAGTAGAAAAGTTCTGATATGCTGCAACAGTAAAAAAAAAAACTTGGGACTTTGAAAAAAAAGGACTTAATATACAATAGCCTATATCCACATTTTGCATAAATTATTAACTCGTTCTCGTGTTATGTTATTGTTCCATGCAAGTATAATAACACCAACAAAGTGTTATTAATCCGACTTCCACAAACTTGTGACATCAAACTTGTCTGCGTAAGAATCGAAAACGAAACCAAGATTTAGGTGTCGTTACTGATGCACACAAGATGATAGGAATGAAGTGAGTCCAAACTCAGATATGTCAAACTCTGTGGTCGCAACAGTGACATAGAAACTGTATAAAATACCAATAAGTCAATTATATGAGTGTGAAAACCTGGAGGCTTATTCAGATCAATAGGCATTATTCTCTCTACAGCTCACCCCCGCCACCTTTCTGCTTGGTGCGCAATGAGAGGGACCACACACACACTGGCGGATTGGCTCATAATGTATGCTGATCTTCCACCATGCGTTCACAGTGCAGTGAATCATTATTCGGACGTATAGGCAAAAGATGCGAGCATACGAGCATGCGTGTGAAGGGGGTAAAAGATGCAGGCGTGTATTAATCCTTTCACATAAACGGCCATCGTTTGTTTATGTTGCAATGATGACGGGTGTGGAGCGTATTGAAAAGCTGCATGTATGTAACAATTATAATCATTCTATGAAGTACAAACCCAGCCTCATGCAATTCAAAATACATTATTTTATTTGTACCATCATGACGATATTATATTATTAATTATTCTTAACTTTTAGAGTACTAATATTATTATGCTATGATCACGCCATGTTATAATATTAATATTAATAACAATAACTATTATTATTATTATTAACATTATTATTATTATTATTATTATTATTAATAACATTATTAGCATTATTATTAATAATAATAATAGTACTAATAATACTAATACTAATAATAACAATAATCTAATTATTCTTATATTACAAAAATATGACTACAAATGTCTGGTCAATTTGGCTATTATAAAGTTACAAATTAGACTAGCCATTACACTAGCTTATATGGGTAAAAATGCTTCCAGCCTTGTAGAAAATACTTAAACGTCAATATTGCCAACACACCGTTGCATAAGAACATTTCTTATCAACTCGTCATTTAACCTTTACATTTTGTGTGCGTGGTTTCGGTGAACTTTTCCTTAATCATCTGTTATGCAATGAGCTACATCTGTCGAGTAGTTTCACGGCCCAAATCTGTGGAGGTAAAACTCTACCCTGAGTCTCAATGGATTAGCTCGCCTTTCTCCCTGCTCCAAGACATTCTGTTTAAGACGCAGTAGATCAACTGTATAATGTGTGCACTGTTTGGTCATTTGTACAAGCAGAACAAAGGTTGGGCTAAGCCAAATTGCATTGCACTTGTGAACCGGGCCCTGGTCTGAAGTAGCTTTTGCAGCGGGGGGACTGAGAACAATTTTGTGCGTGTCTTTAAAAGGAAGGAAAACAAAGGCGCTCTCCGCAGCGGCTCCGAGTGGAGTAGTGAGGCGTGCCATTCCCAGGGCGACGGGGACAAAAGCCCGGGTCAGTGGGGTGAAAAGGACACCCTAACAGCCACTCTCACACGTCTGCCCTCCACTGCTGCACCTCGACACAAAAGAAAACAAATGTTGCACCCCGCAAAAAGAATCGCCCCGATCCGAAGTAACAAATGATAGCTGAATATCGTTGTCAAAAAGATTGGTTAGTAAATGTAAATTGGCATCCATATTATGCAGTAACATGAACTGTCACAAAAGACAAGTCCATAGGCTGCTCTGGCAACGACTTAAACACATCACTGCGAAATGCATTGGAGTATCCCTCTTAAAAGTTCTTAGGCCATATTCACATTTGATTGAATATTTTAAGGTATGTTAAAAAATGTCCCACAGACTGAAGAAAGCAACATGTGTTTGTTTCGTTCTGGTGTTTTAGTAAGAATAGTCTACAAAGAGGATTAAACGAGTTTGGACGAGTTTAGCAAGGTCAAGACAACAGCAAAGTTTCAATTGGCTTTCCAATTTATAAATGAGCACTGAGACAATTAAACGGGCTCATTCATTCAGAATTATGTAACAACCTATTGGTGAATTTGCTGAAGGGAAGCTATAGTAAAAATCCGTATAAAAAAAATATATATATATATGTGTGTAACAATAATTACATATATATATATATATAATAGGCTACATATCACTGCCAAACAGAGCAGAGACTCATGGACCAACAGCACAAGGCATATTCACCTTAAGACCTAAGCTCACATCCATGGTTTGCGGTCGAAAACCCGACTCTGTCACGTCAGTGAGCCCTGCATTAAGTGGCCGCTGGTGCTTTTCTCTGCTGTGTCACCCGGTGTTGGATGTAAAGGCCCTGTTGTGATCACTGTATAGCAACTGTTCGGCTTCATAGCATTATTAGCCCACTCTATCTGGAGGCAATGTAGGTTTTCAAAACTAATGAATAAACAAATTGCTGGTAGTGGAATTTACATTGTCAATGCAAACATTTGCACAAACATGCAATTAATGAAATAAATACCTTTAGACAAAGTAAACCAACATATATCACATACGCCATATAAATTACCCCCATTATAAATTATATTGTATTGTACATAAGAATAATAATAATTATTGTTGTTATTCTTATTGTTAGTATTATCATTATTATTATTATTATCATCATCATCATTCGTGTTAGTATTCTTATTAGTAATCAGTAGTTCTGTTAGTGTTATAATCAAAATATCTATGTCTTCATTACTTCATGAATCAAGTAGTTTCAGTTAAAGGAGAAACATTTCAAAATGGAGCCCACTGTACTTGACTTTCTGACAGGTGTCTGAAGCGGCCTGTGACTGTGAATCTGGCATAAATGACTGTAATGAAGTCTGTGGCGGGACCCTTTCCTGAGTTGCACAGTACAATTAAGACCGTGGTGGCGCTAACCTGTTTATGAATATTCAAGACGGTGTCAATTAATTTGCTGACAGAGGGATCTCATTACGGCACTCAAAGCCCTTTTAGTGCTAAGTAGGGAGAGGGAGGGGGGTTCACCATGCAGCGTTTTAGCTTTAACGAACATTATTCCCTTCATTCATTTTCGTTCATTATCATAACACTCAAGGTTGCCTCAGGTTTTTATTAATTAAAGAGGACTTGTTAATTCACCAATAAAGAAGATGGATACATCTAGTGCAAACGTCTCACTGCCATTCATACCACGTCAAGGCTTTCAGTAAAAGGTAGTGATGTGGGTTCGGTTGTATGAGATGAAGGTGACATAGTTTGAAATTTGTTATCCATAAAAGTTGTTGATTTTTTTATCCTAATTTTGCAAGCTCAAAGCAATACAGGGCACATGTATTATGTGTAAGGAAGACCATGTTGAGTGTAGCTGTGTGTAAAGGTGTAAAGGAGGGGGGTGGCGGAACATGACGAGTTTCACATATTAGCATGGAAACATTTTGATAAAAAGGCAAACATTAGGCCTAAGTCTGTTCTCACACAGAAAGAGGGGAGGGGGGTAAATCCTGAATTAATATGCATGTAAAATTAATTATCTGTTTCACGGTGACATCAAAATAAGTACCTGAGAGAGGAGAGCCCTCC
>NC_139665.1:8400336-8407836 GCF_951799395.1 Argentina silus
GGAGAATACATATTTCTGTTGTAACAGATAGACAAATAAAGATATCATATTTGTCTCTATAAACCAAGCAGAGTCTTTTTTTTGTGGATTTTAAATATCTCCTGTTGTTCCCTATATGCCAGGCTGGCACCTGTACCCCCCGTTTACAAAACAGGCTTTCCACTTGAATTGCTCTGTAGATTGATGCAATTAAATCAATTAAACTGGCGATTAACCAAATGAAGGCTGATTAGCCAAAATTAGCGGGTAGCTTTTGGAGGGCTGGGACGATGCTTATTAGGAAAGTGATTAGTTGAATGTGAAGTGGCCTAAATGTGATTTAGATGGAAGCGTCAGCTCATGCTGGAGTGGGGGGGTGTTCATTATGTGTAGAGGTACATGTGTCTGGGGGGGGGGGGTGTAACACTGGGTAGGATGGGCTGCCCACATCACACCAGGGGAGGCTGGTGGAGGTAGAAATCAGAGGACGGGGCTCATTGTAATGCATGGAACGGAAGGAGGAATGGTATCAAACACACATCCTCCGATTTCTGCCTCCACCAGCCTCCCCTGCATCACACACATTTAGGGTGGAAGCCTGGACACATCCTCACACTTTTCAAAAATAAATGACGGTGTATCTTGTTCAACAATTTTGCCAGGTCTACCAGATATATCGAATCCATGTAAAGTATCATTTAGCAGTTATAGTTCATAGTTCATATTCTCCATTTCACAGTTGTATGAAATTGAACATAGATCATCAAGACGAGAAAATCCAAAAATCTCACTCTTGTAATTCTGATTTAAGGCTTGCTGTTAATTTGATCTTCATTTTGAGGCTCTTTCAACCTCTCGTGATAAAGAAAGCTGTTATTTCCAAAGCATCACTATAAATTCATGAACTGTCCTCCATTTACAGAAGCAATGCTTGTTATCCCATTTGCTTCATAAATGCGGCCAATCGAGTGACTCTCCATGTCTTGTTGTCGCTGGGGAGAACACTTGATACATCCCATTTTCCTTTTGCCTAATTATTCCATTTGTGGACCTGATTGCCATTTTATCTGGAAGGTAATTCACCATGGTAACTAGATTAGATTCCTACTGACTGGGATTTATGGAACATCAATAGGTTCTCAGTGAGACCAATGGGAGCATTGATTATTCATCCTCAAGCCCTACAGGACCAATCGCGACGCCCGGTTATTTATCCCAGTCCTACTGATATTGCATTTCTGCAGCTCAATTAAATACGCTCCGCAATAAGAATGTTTCACCCGTTCTATAATGAGAACAGACATGATTCCCCCCACCCCATCTCTCTGCACATTGTGGATCTCAGGGTCAGAGAATTAGCAGGGTAGCTCTGCAGTCGTTAGGTCGCAAATTAACTTTTAAAAATGGCGGAGGAAATCCTGTCTGATTGAAGCTCTCACTCTCCCGGCGGCATAACACGCTGACTGGAACGCATTCTCACAGCACATTTCACGAACACGGGCCGACACTGTTTACGCAAACGCTAACGCACACCGAATTTCTTCAGAATGGATACATCGACGCCCTTTCCGAAAGCAACCACCGACTTCGTTTGTTTTCCCCTGAAAGAATGTTGAATCTTGATCATTAAACGATGGCTTATGGTTTGTTATATTCCACAAACAGATCCCACATGGTACCATATATCAAACAGTGGGTTGACTCACTTACTTACTTAATCCTCTTTGTCTGGAGGACCTAAAGAGGCATGCGTTCTGTTTGGAGGATATGCTGTAGTGTGGACAGTTGTGAGATAAACGCGCACACACACACACACAGTCACTGGCCTGTACTTTTACAGGAGACACCTACAGTGACTCAACGGATGTGTTTGATGTCCTAACACCATGAAGTCACACAGTCTAGCGATAGCGCCCTAAAAGCCTGTCACGGAGTAGCTGGGAATGAAGTTATGGCTCCAGATGACCTTTGACCTGTGTTTTATAGTAATGGACCTAATAGGAACTCACTCTGGAGCAGGAAATACGGAGAATTAATGTTCTGATCCAGCTGAGTGTTGTGACCCGGTAATGTTTGCTGTTCTGCTTGAGAGTTATGGAGTACATTTACACTGATAGTGTTCATATTGTGGCTACAGATGCTGGCAGGGGAACCGGTGCACAGGTTCAGCCCAATACACTTTGCATGGCAATTCAGCCCAATAAATGTTGTTTTTACAGTAGGTGCCCCTATATCTGTGTAGTAACTCTGTAATTACAGTATAACATCATTGTATTAATGAGGTAATTAACATGTTATAGACACCAGTGAGTCTCTGGTACAGGGCAGTGTGTGTGGTGGTTTGGTGAGCTGGGGGAACATAGCGGGGAGTAAGAGACACATGAGGCATACATGTCTGGTACGGTCATGGCTCAGTTTGGTGAAAAGGACCACACACACACACACACACACATACACGGACATGGACATGGACACACACATACATGCACACACACATGTGCGGGTACACACACACACACACACAGGCATACACGCACACACCACGCACACGCACACGCACACACACACACACACACACACACACACACACACACACACACACACCCGTACCATCATACAGTACATCACCAACCACGTCTATCTGTCTACACAGCGTATAACAACAACTGCTTTCCAACACGTTTCTACACCATGTATCACAACAGACAGACCAAAAGGGCATCATTGAGCATTCAGGATGTGTTGGGCAAGCAGGTGTATCGGGTCTGAACACTTCATCATCACAGTAGAACAGGTAATTGAATCAGGAAGAGGCTAAACCCCCCTATGAGAGCTAACAGCAAAAACAGACCAATTAAATCGTACAGTTGTATTGGTCAGTGTGATTAATGACAGTCTCGAGCGTGGGTGTGTGGGTACAGAGAGGCAGGCGTTGGGGACTTCGGCTCGACGGGCTATAAGGCAGGCCGTTAAGTGAGGCAGCCCCATGCAATAGTATGAATATTTAATTAATAATTAGTCATGAAATATCTCCTCAGGAATTATGATCTCTCAAACTGGTTTGTGAATCTAATTATTAGCAGCCTTTTTGTTTCCATGTCCCTCTCATTACTGTCAGAGCTGATGTAACATAAACTTCATTAAAAATTAAAGCGGGAGTCTTAATTACGAGGGCTATATCCCGACTGAAGTTAGAATTAGCCAACTCAGTGATGTGCAAATGAGAGCATTATTTAAGAAACATGCTGGAAGTACTTATGCTAATTCCGAGGGTTCACAGTGGCAGACCCTGCTCTGGTAGGCGCTTGCATATTCATTAAACGCACTATGCAAATTTAATGTAGCAGCCTTAGTAATGCCTTGTTAATTTATTCAGATTTATTGAGTAAGACTTGTAAAAAGTACCAATCTAATTAGACCCTCTTCTCCGCTGGTGGCGGGTGGGTGGCGATCGATGGGTGGCGAACTGTTTTGATAGAGGGAAAAAAAAAAAAGGTTAACGGAGAATAGGATGTGTTTTCAATAGGAGGGCTTTAAAGAGATATTCACTGTGCTTATGGAATCTTCAAAGAGAAATCGCTTAATGGCGACCGGGTTTTCTCCAGAGGAAAATAAAAATGGAGTGAGAAAAGATAACACCGTTTCCATTGAGTTCAGTGCAGGGTGGAGGCAGTTGCTGAATCTACAGCCTAATGGTTCGAATGATGCTACAGAGGCCAGTAAAATGCTACCATCACAGACAGAGAGGTAACCCAGTGGCGTTGGAGGATATTTACTCTCAGACAGCTCCCTGGCCACGGCGACGGACCCAGTTGGAGTTCCTAACGGTGAGGGAAGTGACAGCCCTCTAGTTATGGCCCGTTATGGCAACCACTGTTACAGCTATACTGATAGTCAAGGGAATGGAAATCTGGCAAATTCTACAAAAAAAACATCAACTAAAAAACATCAACTAACATCAACTAAAAAAACTCTTAAATTGCTATTCTAAAATGATTTTCAAAACGTATATTTTATTGTAACTGGTATGAGGTCTAAATCTAGGGACAATGTGCCTTATGATCCATATGGTGCGAGCCTTTCATGTAGATGAGTGTGGTGGTCCCCAGAGAGAGCTCAGGGACTGGGAGGCAGAACAACAAGACAGGTGGCCCCAGGCGCTGCACTTGACTGTGTCTGAACAGCAGTGTGTGTGTGTGTGTGTGTGTGTGTGTGTGTGTGTGTGTGTGTGTGTGTGTGTGTGTGTGTGTGTGTGTGTGTGTGTGTGTGTGTGTGTGTGTGTGTGTGTGTGTGTGTGTGTGTGTGTGTGTGTGTGTGTGTGTGTGTGCATGCGTGCATGCGTGCGTGTGTCTGTGTGTCTGTGTGTGTGTGCGTGCGTACGTTTGTGTGTGTGTGACAGACCAGGTTCAAACCCAAGCATGTGCAGCAAAAGGCTGTGCTTGCCTGCCGATCCAAAGCAGAAGCTTTACCTCAGTGGGCTAACACTATCTTGTGGTGCGTTGAAGACCCAGGTTCGAATCCCATCGGACCTGAAGTGTCTGTTGAAACACTAAAAGGACATTCATTTAATCACAGAGGGATATCAAACTTTGTGTTCCCTGATGAGATTGCGTGGAGATATACAGAATGCAAAAGAAATATTTGTAGAAAGTGTTTGAATTTCTGAATCTTAAGGCATGTTTACATTAGAATAACTTGTTTACTAGTTTGTAATTAGCATAAAAAACATCAAAAGTAACTACAGATACACACTCATGTTAGGCCTCCGGTTGTGTGTAATACACACCCTCATAGCTGTTATGTAAATGAAGGTTGAGTGTAAACACACACACAAACAAACATTACAGTCCATGCTTTTCTGTAAAAACATTATCATTCCCTTAATTAACGAGAATTACAAGAAGTACTTCTCTCATTTTATTGACTAAAAGAATACAAACCCAGGAGGTCCTTGTAATGATGAATCTGTGTTCGATATACTGTATATATTTATGCCATTTAGCTGACGCTTACATTGCAGTGAGTGCCGACATTTTTCAGTATAGATGGTCCCAGCAGGAATCAAACCCACAACCTAAGCGTTGTTAGCTCCATGCTCTACCAACTGAGCCACAGAGGACCACGATATAAAGTCTGCCATGAGAGAACAATGTGATCATATTTTCTCAGCTGAATTACAGGCCAGTGGACAACCAGCAATGTGGCACCTTCTCTCTTAACCCAACCAGGTGTTTGATACCGTTCCTCATTCCATTCCATGCATGACAATGAGCCCGTCCTCCGATTTCTACCTCCACCAGCCTCCACTTTATCCAACCAAAAGGAACCTCAAACAAGTCCATCAAGGCCTGTCCAGTGGCAGCCCATCAGTGAAGACCTCTCTCAACTTCAGGACACACACGCCACACAAAGAGACACCACTCGTTTATATTCAGTCAGTGCCCGGCGAGCTCTGTTCTCTGGCTGGCTACCCCCTATATAATTACACCATCCACCCCATCACACACACACACATGCACACACACACACACACGCACACACACGCACACACACGCACACACACGCACAGACACGCACACACACGCACACACAGACACACACACACACACACACGCGCACACACACACACCCTTTGCAATGAGTAATGTCGGTGGGCATCGGTGTGCTCGTCTGATGAAGATGAGATTAGTTTAATCAAGTTCATCAGTTGGGCTGAAGAGCCCCTGTACCCCCCCCCCTCCTCCACCACCACCCCCCTCCCTTCTCAGTCCCCTGCCTGCCACATTAGCAGGGTAAATTTATGACCTCGTTAGCTTTAAGTATTAGCTGTGTTAGGAACAGAGAGTAACTCTATCTCCTCACTGTCCATCCAGGGCCCTTTATAGACCCCCTATTTAACCCTTCAGCACCACTGAGCCCTTCTTTGTCTGGGCTGCAGACTCTAGGGTTTCACGTCCGTCTGGGTCGATTCAGGCTCAGTCTGCTGTTGATCCTGATGTTAACTTGGTGGTGTGAGGGCTGCAAGAGTAAGGACATAACCTCTGCTGCGGTAAAATGTGACAGTCAGTTGCCAGACAGCGGGTATGAGGCAATGTAGCCGATTCATTCTGAAGTCAACTATTACAAGTCGCTGTCACCAACAGGGGAGGCTGGCGGAGGTAGAAATCGGAGGACGGGCTCATTGTATGGAATGGAATGAGGAATGGAATCAAATAAGCATGGAATGATATTTAATACCATTACTCATCTCATTACAATGAGCCCATTCTCCGATATCTGCCTCCGCCAGCCTCCCCTGGTCACCACCCCTGATATTCATCTGATACTGATGAAAACAATGGACCCTACCTCATAGGGACGGACCGGACCATAGAAAGACTAATTACGCGTTTTGGTTTTGGTGATCTGATGATTCCATCTGTGTTCATTCCTGTCTGGTGTCTGGTTGTGTGTCTCTCAGCTCTGTCCTGAGGCAGGATCTCATTAAAAGAAGGATTACCATAGAGCACCATGAAACATTGACGAAGTGTGTTTAAATCATTGTTCTCAGGCAGCATCTGTCAGACTGCGGGATTCAACAAGGCGACGGATCGTCAAGTCCGTCACCGGTGAAGGTCTCTCGTCAACAACGGCGCTAGGCTAATTGCTGGCTGCTGTCATCCACGTGTCCGTTTGTGAAATTCGGGGCCGTTAACCGTTATGTCCTTGTCAATATTTGTCCGAGATCTATAAAGCCAAAGTGCTTGTAAAAATCCAGGCATGAATATGGTATGCATAATTTTCACTAATCATCATATTCCTTTAGTCTAGAATATCTGAGATCACAGATACAGTCTTAACAAGCCTTGTATCGCCCTGGGTAACAGAACGAGATTTATTTTTTTCTATACAATTCAGACACTACACCAGATTACCATATCATAATCAAGCGATACAGTATTTAGTATGCGTCTATTCAGTGGATAGAGTTCATGTTTTTACCTACAGTGATATCCAGTACCCTACTGTGCAGTATTATTGGGACAGGGAATCAGGCAAAAGTAAACGCAAAGACTAGAATCAATACTAGACATTGACCGCTCTCTCATGCCTGCACAAATGATATGACGAAACACACCTAACTGACCAGAAACACCTGTCAATACTTGCCTCTACTTTTTGGTTCCATGAAATAAGGGGACGAGGTATACCAAGTGTTGTCATTTCATAAATGGTGAAATCAATACATAAACAAATATCCTCAAATAAAAGTTGAGAATCTATACCTCAACCTCATAGCAATTGTTTGATTTAAAACCCCCAAAAAGCCCCCCAAAAATTGTAAAATCCAAAAGAAGAAGAAAACGCTTCAACGTCCCAATAATTACGGAGGGCACTGTAGCAGCGTCGGGCTCCCCAACGAAGAAAGGATAAATACAACTGTTAAGCTGCATTAATAACCAACAACAACACACACATCCCCACCCTGAAGGACAATTAGACAGCAAATGGACTGTACCGAGGAACAAGAGCACAATTAAT
>NC_139665.1:8410336-8450336 GCF_951799395.1 Argentina silus
CATTATCTATTTGTGTTAATCTCTGTGTACACGTTCTAGTATGAGCATTCAGACATATTCTTGTTGGAGAATGGATATGATTATTCTGTAATTGGTAAATGTGATTATTTTCTTGTTGTAGCCTTCCAGGCCTATGTATATTTACAGATTGACACACTGAATTTAAATTGCGTTATTATCCTACATTAATGATGATGATAAAAGTGTAACTTTCTTTGATGAATACAACATTTAATTAATGTAGATTAGTGTCTGAATTTGTTTTACTATTAACTTTGATCTTCCCGGAAAACAGTTGAGACTGACTGCTTTGCGTTTGCCCATGCTATAATTAAATCAAAATCCTATTCAAACATATGTTCGCATTCAGTTATCAAAGAATAACATCTCTGGATCCAGGAGTTGTGCTTTCAAAGACGTGTTGTGTGTTGTCTGGCTTCACAAATGGATTTGAAAGATATTTTAATGACACTCCAAGAAATTCAAATCGAGCCATACAAACAGAAGCTCAAGTAAGCTTGTAAAATAACCACGTCTGTTAATCTATGGAAAAAAGTTGTAGGACAACAACAACAACATGTTCCTCCTTGTTCAGCTGATGCAGCACCTCTCAACCAATCAGAGTGCTACCAGATGGCTCAAACGTCTGTCTTCTACCACTTTTTTTTCCTTCATCATTTGAAACTCTCACTTTTCTCCCTTAAAAATAATATATATACAAAACATATACCCCTATTTAGCTGACGCTTCTAACCAAAGCAACTTACATTGCAGTGAGTGCATAAATGTTTCTGTATATATTGGTCCCAGCGGGAATCAAACCCACAACCTAAGCGTTGTTAGCACCATCCTCTACCAACTGAGCCACAGAGGACCACACAACTGTGAAATAGATAAAAGAGGTAGAAGAGGTAACAGATCAGAAACCAGCTGTTCGATAGTGTGTGTCAGTGAAGCGGATTAAACCTGGACTATCGTCACAGGAACGGTCAGAGATATATCTGCATGAAGATCAATTATGATCTGTAATAATCAACAGCCCGGAGATAGATACAAGTATATAGACCACCAGGGGAGGCTGGTGGAGGTAGAAAAATCGGAGGACACGGCCTCATTCAAACGCATGCATGTCATGCATTCCGTTCCATGCATTGCGATGAGCCCGTCCTCCGATTTCTACCTCCACCAGCCTCCCCTGAGGTACAGTATGTAGACCACCAACACCACCGCTCTCACTGCGTTTTAAAGAGAACAGGTGTTCAGTGTGCCTGGAGGGGCTCAGGGATTAAAGACAGTTTCATCATCCTCCTGCGTTGCCGCCAGCGGAAATCTCTTGCCTTTTTATCTTGTGTACCACCGGGTCTGCGTAGACAGACCCAGTTTCCTCTCACGCACGGAACATTTACCAGCCATCTTGACAGAGAGGGACTGCTGTTGAATGCACTGTAGGTGGATGTTTAAAATAAAGAACGAAAGCTGAACACTCTTGTTTTCCGATGCTAATCAGCATGCTGCCTTCTTCAGGGCTTCAACGTTACCATAGGCGAATGACCTGTCTTTGAGAATGCCCTACTATGTTTCCACAGTGTGTGTGTGTGTGTGTGTGTGTGTGTGTGTGTGTGTGTGTGTGTGGGGGGGGGGGGTGTGTGTGTGTGTGTGTGTGTGTGTGTGTGTGTGTGTGTGTGTGTTTGTCTGTGTTAGCAACAGGTTATGTTGAGTAAGAAAGAGTTGTTTGGGCAGGCTCTCTGCCGCTCTGGCACAAGCTGGCTGGCACCCCACTGGCTGGCACAGAACATGGATCAATCTGGCCCTGAACAAAGCTCAAGAGAGGAGGAGAGAATTAGAGACTATTCAAATAGGTTGGTTCATGGATGTGAGCCCAGGCGAAATATATATATATATATATATATATATATATATAGAGAGAGAGAGAGAGTGTGTGAGAGAGAGAGAGAGAGAGAGAGAGAGAGAGAGAGAGAGAGAGAGAGAGAGAGAGAGAGAGAAAGAGAGAAACTTTGAAAGCGTTCCTTGAGCAGATCCCAGAGTCAGGTCAGTGGTGATGTAATGTTTCCTGACAGTGAGTGAACACACCATCCTGGCAGCAGAGCCTGAGGGCCTGGGGGGATTTGTTCTTCTTGGCATTACTTTGACTCAGATTGGCAAAGTTATGTTGTGTGTGTCTTTGTTTTACCTTGTGAAGTGTGTGTGTGTGTGTGTGTGTGTGTGTGTGTGTGTGTGTGTGTGTGTGTGTGTGCGTATGTGGGTGTGGGTGTGGCTGGGCGGGTGCAAAGAATCATGCCTCAGATGTGCCAAATGTCTACACCGAGAACTGTTGGAAGATTTATGAATAAAAACTGAAAAAAGCTTTTAAATCATTTGGACTGACTGCAACATATGACTTGCTGTGAAGTGAAAATATGGCTACTAATTCAATTTATGCCTCTAATATACGCCTACACTTAGAATTCTCTTTTGTATCATCTTTCTTTTTGACAGAATCTAAATATATAACCGTCAGCCACTGTCAAACTTCGACCACAAAAATATGTCAACATATATCAACGCAGCATAAAGAAAATAATTTTAACAAAAGAAAAAATTGCATTATTCACACACATCCAAGCTCTGAAAGGGGGATGAGGTTAGGGTTAGGGTTAGGGTTAGGGTTAGGGTTAGAATGGAGGTCCATCTCCTGTCCCAACACAGGTCTGCAGTGAGGGATCTCTCCAGAGGTCAGCAGAAGAAGTGCAAGTCCCTGCTGAATCAAGATGAATACTGAGTGAGAGAGACAGCAGTTGATTAAGGCAACACACAGGCATGCACACACACACACAGGCAAGCATGCATACACACACACACACACGCAAGCATGCATACACACACGCACAGGCAAGCATGCATACACACACACACACACGCAAGCATGCATACACACACACGCACAGGCAAGCATGCATACACACACACACACACGCAAGCATGCATACACACACACGCACAGGCAAGCATGCATACACACACACACACACGCAAGCATGCATACACACACACACACACACACACACACACGCAAGCATGCATACACACACACACGCACAGGCAAGCATGCATACACACGCAAGCATGCATACACACACACACACAGGCAAGCATGCATACACACACACACACGCAAGCATGCATACACACACACGCACAGGCAAGCATGCACACACACACACAGGAAAGCATGCATACACACACACGCACAGGCAAGCATGCATACACACACGCACAGGCAAGCATGCACACACACACACACACACACACACACGCATGCACACACACGCACACGCAAGCATGCATCCACACACACGCATCCACACACACTACACACACACACACACACGCATACGCAAGCATGCATACACACACACACACACACACACACACACACAGGCACGCACACACACACACACACACACACACACACACACGCACGCACACAGGCATGCACACACGCACACATGCACACACACCACACACACGCACGCAAGCATGCATACACACACACACACACACACACACACACACACACACACACACACACACACACATAGACAGACAACAGCAGCAGTTGATTAAGGCATGAGAGGACCTCACTCCATCTTGTATTGTGTCCTGTATCTTATGATACCTTATCATTAGTTGTGTTGACAGTGACATATCTGCTGGTATTCTCCCTCATTGCCTGGCGTCGTGTATAAAAGTAACCTTCTTTTAATAATAATGGCCATTTGTCACATTAGAACTGTCAACCAGACCACGGCTGCAGACAGAATGGGACTTGTACGTCCAAGTGTGGCCTACTACAGTACTACTACTGCTACTGCTTACACACACACACACACACACACACACACACACACACACACACACACACACACATATACTGTACACACACACACACGTACGCACGCACAGACATGCACACATGTACGCATGCACGTACACACACACACACACACACACACACACACACACACACACACACACACACACACACACACACACACACACACACAGCCTCCAGAGCATGGAGGCAGTATGCTACGCAGAGCCAGGATGGAGGAGGAGTCCCAGATGGATCCAGCCGTTCCAATGGTCTAGGAAGGTTATAGAGGCGACCCGCTACGATTACCACCTCTAATGTGTTCGGGGGCGGTGGGACCAAAGAGCTGTAGCGCCATGGCCCCTTGGCTGTTAAATAAGATTGGAGGAGAGCGGGGATGGGTCAGCTGGCGGGCCAGGGGGGCACTGGGGTAGCTGGCCCTGCTCTCTCTCCTTCTTCACACAGGCAGATCACTGGAGCCGTCTCCATTCATCTTAAAGGCTGACCTGCTAATAGAGCATTTTAGCAAAGGACAAAGCTATTTCCCAGGTAGATATTTGCTGCATAGTTAGAGTCACGTCTTTCCTGGTTAAATGCAGGCGTACTCTGTCTTTCTGGTTTTGACCATGCCTGAGTCTTGTTATGAAACGTTACAGATATATGATGATCCTTTTGAAAACATGAATTTATATGGAGGTGAAAATGAGGTTAGACTTAAATGTTCAGCTGATTTTTGGGCATGGCAGATAAAAGGATCTCCTTTTATCCTTGAGTTTATTAAAAAGAATAATACGTTGTGAATACATTGATATATACAACAATTTACAGGGCCAAGCAATGTTTAAAATGAAAAAAAAGTTAAAACACATTACAAATAGTTGTAGCTAATAGGACTCTGATTAAGGAAATAATCAGTTTCCGAATTTCGGTTTGTATGACAATTTTCTTGGAATTTAGCAAAATCAATGGGTCAAGGGTGGATACTACAAAATACAGTTGCTTGCGTACAAATAGGGAAGAGCAAAGTGAAACAAAATTAAAGAAGAGAAGAAAAAAAAGAAAAGAAAGACAGAAAAGCATGTACACATTTACACACCTATACTCATGATACACTGAGTGCCGTGTAGTAATCCCAAATCCACCTCACAATCTGCCTTCCTCGCACAGACAATGTTTATGGGATGTCATAAACCGCTTGGAAATGGATGTCATCAGCAACAATGCTTCAATAGTTAAATGTATGACTCGTTATATCTGCACCACAAATGACCGCATTCAACATCTCTTAAAACAACAAAACACTCATTATCGTAGACACTAATTAGACAAGTGGTTATTGATATACTGCTCTCAAAAAAAAAGAAACAGAAAGATTCCAATATTATGTAGAGTGCACTGTCTGCTGTACTGTATATCTGGCCCTGGTAACTGATATGATGCATGTTCCCCGTCGCCCGTGGTGACACGGTTAATCAGTTAGGCTGTGTGACAGCCCTGTGAGAGGGCGGCCATTTCTCTCAGTCACCTGACAGGAGGTTCTGCTCTGGGGTTAGCTTCGACTGTGCCTATAATGCCACGGCACCTTTCTAAAAGGAGGGTTACAGGACTACAAAGATGAACTGTGTTTGTCTTTCTATACAATTAGTTTACTATAGAGCCTATAAGAGGCTGTGTCGACATTATGAATATTTTACCTGGCTCTGCTTCTACCGGCGCACCTGTGAGACACTGTAGTTTATAAAGTAGTGTTGTCATAGCAAATATTCATATCAATTCAGTCAAATGTGAAAACCTGATTTCCTGGCTTAGTATAGGGGGGAAACAGCTATTCAGAAATGTAACTGTGTTCATCAGAGTTGTACTATGCTGATAAGTACATTGGTATGGAAGACAGAGTAATGCCTCACTTCCCTATAACAATTCCTGTTGCTGTCAGAGCAACATAACATTGCTGGGAGGAGAGTGAACTGTCACAACTGAAATAGTGGTTTTATGAAGTTGGCGCCCTATGATGATGTTTTGGATGACAACAACCTAAAGAGCCACAGACATACTGGCAGGAGGGAGTGGTGCCACCTAGCTGCAGGTCTAACAGCCCAGAGACAGCTGAGAGAACTGTAGCCTATGCTTAAGAGTCATTTCAGTGTGTGTGTGTGTGTGTGTGTGTGTGTGTGTCTGTGTCCGTGTGCATGTGTGTGTGTGTGTGTATATGTGTGTGTGTGTGTGTGTGTGTGTGTCTGTGTCCGTGTCCGTGTGCGTGCGTGAGTGTGTGTGTGTGTGTGTGCGAAAAATGATAATGATGGCAATAAGGTAAAAATGGTAAAAAAAAAACTAAACAAAGAAACATGACATACAATGTTGCAGTTCAATGCGCTGTACAAATAAATTACATACAAACTAAAAATTGATGCACCCTTTTTTATAAAAAAAAATATATTTTATAAATATCCTTTGTGTCTGACCCTCTCAGTTCCCCTCAAACAGTAGCCTGTTCAATAGCCTCAGTCTATAGACATCACAGCAACTAAATGAATGAGGAAATATTGTTTCTGTGGATTCATAGGTAACACTGTGTTTGTGTGTGTGTGTGTGTGTGTGTGTGTGTGTGTGTGTGCATGTGTGTGTGCGTGTGTGTGTGTGTGTGTGTGTGTGTGTGTGTGCATGCGTGCGCATGCGTGTGTGTGTGTGTTTGACTCCCAAGTCGTTATGAGGTGAGGGCCTTCAGAGAGAAAAATGGGTGTGTAATGAGAGCACCCGTGTCTGTGCCAGAGAGCTGACGGTTGGTCAATACGCTATCGGCATTCCGGTTAGGCTGAGAAACGAGCAGATGATTGTGTTGTTGCCAGTTAGTAAATGGACTGTTTGTCCACTATCCATCACTAACCAGTACAAACACAGACTCCAGCTGTCGGCTGTAATTCCTCTCTGAAGACTGGCCTTCGTTAAATCAGATTCATCTTGCCTGATACTGTTAGCGTTAAAGCTAACCTTTTTGAAGTGTTCACTAGTTTATTTAGTGGGGGAGGGCCAATTCTTTTTAACAAATAAATAAAATCAAAAAGGGCAATGCAATTGTTTCTATCACCATGATCTAAATACTATGTGAGATTAAAAATTAGGATATGTTTGAAAATAGTTTTAAAGTGAGTGTGGTCATTATGAGAGGTATAACCCTAAAGCACATTGAATAGCATATGAGCTAAAATTTGTGAAGAGAAGCTAAATGTCTGGGTTCAAGTGTAACAGTACTCCTCCATATCCAGGGGTAAATGTTTCCTGCCCTCTCCCAGACCAGTGGAGGCTGGTGGACGTAGAAATCAGAGGACAGGCTCATTGTAATGCATGGCACGGAATGAGGAATGGTATCTCACATATGATTGATACCATTCCTCATTCCGTTCCGTGGGAGTGGTCAGGAAACATCTATCCCTAGAAATCAGGGAAGGCTGGTGGAGGTTGAAATCTCATTCCATTCCATGCATTACAATAAACCCGTCATACGATTCCTACCTCCACCAGCCTCCCCTGATTTCCAGGGGTAAATGTTTCCTGTCTGAGTGTAGGATTGTCTGGATCTTCTGTTCCAGGCGTTAGACAGGCTGAGAGATGACAGGCTCTGATGCTGATCTGCTAGATAAAGACAGAGTGGCTGACATGGCAGAGTTGATGACATTCTAAGTTCACCAAGAGCACTCTCTCAACATGACATGTAGAGCTGAGGCCAGGGTATATCATTACTTCTTGACTGGCTGGCCATCATACACACTCACTATTCATTTGAATAAAACAGACAAAGTACTGAAATTGGTGATTAAATGAGTGGACAGTGTAGAAACCTCACATAGAAACATGTGTAAATCCACCTGATCACGATTGAAGTGACTCGTTTTTACATTTCATAGCATATTGAAATTTAAGTCAACATCAAATGTTAGGGCTGTTTCCCGTCTAAAATGTAGTGAGCTAATATAGTTTTGGATTAAAATGAGTTGACAGCACCATTTTATAGTGACAATAGCTAAACATTATTATTTATTTTTTATCACAAAATTTTAAATTGTTCTGTAAATCATTATATTTATTTCAATGGATTGCATATAGGTAAGATAGCTTATTATTCATGCATATCTCATAGTTTCAGTGTAAGAACACCAAATTTACAGTAAATCATTGTGAAAACCCAGATTCTAGTCTCATCTTACTCCTTAATTACATCTAAGTAGGCGCTGGCTTGTCATATCTGGCCACTGTTCAAACTCAGAACAAGTGAAAGAGACTATTACCATGGGATTTCATCATTCTTTCCACCACTTAACTTCAAACTCACATGAACAGAAAATATTAAAGCAGGGTCGGTTGGGTTAAGATGATTGATTTGTTAAATTACATTAATAAAATATGTTCAGTAGAGGTTGGACATGTCATGTATCACAGAGGGAATTATAATGAACATGCTCTATTTCAAAAGAGACATTTGCTTTCGTTCCAAGTGATATTATAAAGACAGGGTTCTATGGCTTAGTTGTAGCATAAAATAATGTTAATATGTAATTTGTACCGTCTTGTTAGATTTGCGCTTTGGTGTCAATCTTTTGATGAACCCTTTCAAGAGAAATGGGCTGGTGCCAAGAGAGGGGAGTCTCTCTGTGGGGACAGGGAGACAATGCCTTTTAGCAGGCTTATAAAAGTGGGATGTTCCAAGCCTACAAACCAGCCGTGGGGGACTAAGGAAAATAATTCTGTTTCTCCATCCTTTATTCCACTGACATCCATTATGCCCAATCTCAGGGTTTGAGGAAATAATAGGCTGAATAGGCTATATACATTTTACCCTTCATAGACATAATTTTAAAATATAATTTTAAAATAATCAATAAGGAACACACTTCGCTTCCCTAATCCTTCGCATACACACCGTCATAACTTGGTCAGAATGGGTCAGAGTGACCGTATCAGAGAACCTTTATAGACGATAACTCCCACTAACGCAAAATATTATATTTTATATTTTTTACCAGCAGGGGTGCACAAGAGAGTAAGGAAAGAATGCATTGGGTCCAATGGAGCTTTCCGGAACAATGTTGTTGCTGAAATTATTCATTGATATTAAACGGCATTCTGACTTCTTTCCAAGTGTAGCCTTTGCTCGACTGCGCCACGCCTTGGTTTATAACAAAGCAAACGGGAGTTCCCAAATGCTAAAGGTTTCCCAAACACAGGCCTACCAAATAAATGCTAGAAGTACACCAGAATACAAAAATATTTATTTTTCAATGGACACAATGTTTTCAGGCACTCCCACAGTTGCACCAGTTTGACAAGATAACAAGTAAAGGATAGAGGAGAGGATTCACTGAACACTGATACACTGCAATCATTAAATAACAAATTAAAGTATGTTCGTATGATATTGTATATATTTCAATATCAGTGGAACAAGGATTTAGAATGACTAAGTGAGGTAAAACACACTTTCTTTGAATTAATTGCGGAGACGATTTTTAGCCTTTGTGCTCAAATCCGCCCATGCGTTCTGCCCTTACTTTACATGATGTGCGCCCTCTGCTGCCACTGCCAGAGGAACTGCAAGTTTTACTCACTTGGATGACAAAGATAGGTTGTGGCACAGCTGTCCTGAAAGGGCTGTGGTCATATCTATGTTGGTCAGGGATGTTGTGTCTACGTTGGTCAGAGATCTCCTGTCTACGTTGGTCAGAGATCTCCTGTCGACGTTGGTCAGAGGTTTTGTGTCAACGTTAGCCAGAGTTGTCCACATGGTCTATGTTGATGATCTGCTCATCTCATTTATTATCTGCAGAAACTCTCTCAAGGTCACAGGCCTGGGGATGTAATTACGCAGGCCGGATATTAAGTGGCACATTTAAAAATGCTGAATCGGAGTAATTAATTATTGGACTTATCGTTTTCAACCTCCTTCCCCCCCACACATGCATACACACACACACACACACACAGACACACCAGACACACACACACACACACACACACACACACACACACACAATCCTCCCGCCACATCAGTGTGTCTGGACATCCATCAGTTCCCCCTTGTGGTTGACAGCTGTCTTTTAGCCGTTGACACTATCTTTTATTAGACCATGCTACATAATCCACTTCATTTCCTACAGCACATGATATGAGCCTGTCTATCCGTAAATCCTGAGGTTTACGCCAAGGCTAGCCTGCGAATTGAAAAAAACATTCAACCTCTCCACTTAGAACTCAACTTAGTCGAACGTGGAGTCGAGGAGAAGACTCAGTGATCTAGGACCTGTGTCACAAAGCACTCACACTGAACTGGACGTTATTAGTACATACACAAGGCATTTCCTGCCATGGTGGCTAAAGGCTGGCTGCTTCCTGTTGACTTTAACAGCTTTAGGTTGTTAAGCAGAACTGATCTCCATGCCATGTTTCCTCATCAAACACTTAGACAGCTTGTAATGGTTAATGAACTATTCGTCATTAGATTTGATGTCATTTGCTATTTTAACATCAGGTGAGAAATGGTTCATATACTGCTGTATATTCAATCGAGTCCTTAGAGAGGGGAATTGATTTGGGATAGCCTTGTCAAGTCCGGTTAAAGCTTATGTCAGAACAAACCTTAAAACCTTAAAAGATCAGATCAACTGTACATTGAAAGTGACTCGATGATAAGATTCGAATTTGTTAGCTGTGCTTTCATGTTTGCAAAAACATTAGGGCCTAATGTTCAGATTCACCTTGAATTAGAAAGAGCATCACAAGAATACCTATATACTTTAACAAGATAAGTGTGTTATCACTATGTTACACACTATTATATTGTTATAAAATATCCCTAAAAGTACGCTTTACGACACATTTTATAGTTAATATCTCTTACTTTGGGCTGTATTGTAACTACCATTGAGGACACTGAGGTGATGTCCTTGGTATTTTGGCCTAATTAGACATTTTGACTGAAGGTTGTACATGTTTTTTGTAATGAATAAAATGGAAGACAATAAAGAATGTCTATTACGGGTGTCAATTAAAGTATGTGCTGCTCCTGTTCGGTTCCGTTCGCTGTTCCTCCTGTCCAAATGATGAGAACCGATACGTGCGTCGTGGGTCACGTCATTCATCCACATGAAGGTTGGTAGACCCTACACCCTCGATGCCCCAGAGTAGCAGTCACTGAGCCCCTCAGCCTACAGGTTCACCCAGCCTCAGCCCCCCCAGCCTCAGGCCACAGCCCCAGCCCCCCATCCTCAGCCTCCCAACCTCAGCCCCCCAGCCTCAGCCCCCAGCCTCAGCCTCCCAGCCTGCAGGGTTACCCAGCCTCAGCCCTCCAGCCTCAGCCCCCCAGCCTCAGCCCCCAGCCTCAGCCTCCCAGCCTGCAGGGTTACCCAGCCTCAGCCCCCAGCCTCAGCCTCCCAGCCTCAGCCTCCCGAGCCTGCAGGGTTACCCAGCCTCAGCCTCCCAGCCTCAGCCTCCCAGCCTCAGCCTCCCAGCCTCAGCCCCCCAGCCTCAGCCCCCCTGCCTCAGCCCCCCTGCCTCAGCCACACAGCCTCAGCCCCCCCCCACCCCCCTGCCTCAGCCACACAGCCTCAGCCCCCCCAGCCTGCAGGTTCACCCTGCCTCAGCCTCCCAGCCTCAGCCCCCAGCCTCCCAGCCTCAACCCCCCAGCCTCAGCCCCCCAGCCTCAGCCCCCCAGCCTCAGCCCCCCAGCCTCAGCCTCCCAGCCTCAGCCCCCCAGCCTCAGCCCCCCAGCCTCAGCCCCCCAGCCTCAGCCCCCCAGCCTCAGCCTCCCAGCCTCAGCCTCCCAGCCTCAGCCCCCCAGCCTCAGCCACACAGCCTCAGCCCCCCAGCCTGCAGGTTCACCCTGCCTCAGCCCCCCAGGCTATAGCCCCCCAGCCTCAGCCCCCCCCCCCACCCCCCTCCCCAGCCTGCAGGGAAAAGCTGTTCCAAATTGGAAAGGCTTCCTTCCGCTTGGGTACGATCATGCAAACAATCACAGGGAAATTTATTTAACCTTCAACGGCCCGCTCAACCAGCCACGCGTTATTGATAGCCTATCAGGGATGATCAAGATGGAGGGGGGGGAACGGAGGGCTCCATTTTTACGGCAGAAGCATGGAGGCGCTAACAGGAGCTGAGAGGTGGCGGCCGCCCAGCTAGCCTGGTCAAGGAGCATCAGCTGCGGCGGGGAAATCAAAATGTTAAGTCACGGCTGCCCCCCAATCAGTCACGAGGGTAATGATCTCTGACGAGGGGGCTAGGTTATATGTCAGCAAATCTCCCTCTGTCAGACAAGCCACGGCGGAGGGTTCCGGACCGACTGTATTGTTCTCTGGGAGCAGGAGTGATGCATGGAGCCACTAGAACGTCTAGATAAATTTCACAGCCTTCAGAGAGGACTACTGAATTTTAATAGTGAAGACGTTTTATGAGAGTCCCAGAAGACTATTTTGTCATTTTCACAGACAAGGGTCTTTCATTGTGATTTGATGTTTAAATAGAAAAAAAATGAAAAAAGAAGACAAAAAAAACCAGCCCCATATTCTATATTTATGTAGAGTTAATAATAAAGCGGTGGAAATTGAAAATGATGATTTAAAAAAAAAAAAAAGACTTCTATAGAATGCTTAAAGGTAGAGTCCGGGATTTGACGTCACGCCCGTGAAAACAGAGCAAGTTTCATCAAAGATATTGCTGTAAACAAGAGGGAATGAGAGCGTCCACCCGTTATGCTGCCCTCTGACATAAGCACCGCTTGTTTTGCTATGACATCATATCCCAGAGTCTACCTTTAATTTTTTAATGTTATTCATAAATGGACAAAAATAAGACTGAAATCCAAAACATGCAGGTGTCATACAGGTGCTGAAATCAAACAGAATCCTAACATTACAAACCAAATTCAAGGTGTTAAAAGCATAAACTCCCTCTAGTTTCACTCCATTTTTCACAGTATGATAATTAACTAATCGAATATGCATATCCAACTCTCAGAGGCATTTCATTAATTGTTCTCTTTGACTTAACTAATTATTTGTTTGCAGATTTAATTTGCAGGTTTTTAAAGTGTGGCTGAATGTTGTTGATGTATAATAATGATCACTCTGAGTTAAACACTCCCTGGACCAAATGCAGAAAGTGCAAAGGTTTATGTAACACGATCTAAATCATCATGATTGATTGAAACACAGCCGTTAATTATAATATAATGTCTCTGTCCAAGAACAAACAAAGAAAAAGAAAAGCAGATATTTGTTATGAATTTGCTATGAAATGTTAATCTTCTGAAAAATGATACAGTTAATAAGCATTACAAAGAGTTAATTCATAGTGTGTTGACTGTCACTAAGAAAGCTCATTGTAAGTAGGGTAATCATTATGAAGGATTATCTGGGTTAAATGCTGAGGTCTGGTGCTTAGCTGTTCTTCACTACAGTTTCTTGGCATTTTATCAGTGGGGCCAAAGAGACACGTTGCCCTTTGACACCAGAGAGGCCTTTCTAATGCATTACTAGCTGACATCCAAACCGCACTGATCAGAAAACCAATACGCTGGTAAAAGGATAATAGTGTATATTATCTAGATTATAATATAAAAATAAATATTCTAACCTGCGCAGTTGTAAATACTGTCTCCATTTCTAGAAAGATGGGAAAAGCGAAATAATGAAGAATATTGAATTATATTATAGTGGGAGTAGATTTAGCAGCCAAATATTGCTATTCCCATGTCAGTTTTGTCTCCAGTGACGTTCCACTTTACCAGTGAATATTGCTTAGTTTAGAACTATGCCTGCTGAGATAAAGACCTTCTAATGACAGCCATATTGGAAATAAACTGTTCTGACAATAAACAGTTCAGTTACAGCAATACGGAGAGGCTAGTATCGGTTGTGTAGTAACACTGCATAACATTTTCCATGCCACACAGTGAGAACAAATGCACTTTTCTTGTGCCATTTAAAGTCGTTATTTATTGTTCTGTTCTCATTTTTTCCCCCAAATTTTTCCCTTTAAATATTTCATGCCCTCTTAAATATTCATTTAATATTACACCACATTTGAATATTTTAAGTGTCTTCTTTTGTCTCCTCTCTCTAGTTTCATTCTCCTTTTAGACTATGACATTATTAATAATAATATATGTGCCCTAACCCAGATTGCCTTAGATGTATAATTTTAGTCAACCTGGTTATTTTCCTAAGAGCCTTGTTTTCCCAATCTTTATGCTAGGTGCTAATAGAGATATTAAAGTGCATTAAGATATTATTTGCAAACCAGTTAACACTTCTCACTTAACTTGTGATTCTATCTGACATGATACATACACTGTACTGTGCCTGTGTAGCAACATTGACATTCCATGTTGTTAACGTTACATTGTTTCATAGTAAATTTACAGTTGCTTTGAAATGACATACTGTAAGCCTATCAGTAGTAGAATACGGATTACGTTTTATTTTGCTGTTGTTTTTGTTGTTTTTAATTACAAAAGTGTCCCATTTATTGTATTTCCAATAAAATCCACTATTAGTACAAAACAGCTAAACTCCATCATCATGTCATTTCAAAGCACTTACAAAACAGATGCAAAATTACTTTATATCAACATGTGTATACAACGCTCTTTCCATAATAATTTAATTTTTCAAGAAACAATATAAGTATCATAATATTCTATTTCATTTGACTCTCTGTGTAGAATGTTTGACTTGCTATGCCAGATTAAGCAGTTTTCTTCATATTTACATATACAAATGATTGCGTATTTTCTCCCAACCTCTACACCATGGGAAGAGAGGATACAGTATGTATTTGATTGATATCATAGCCTCCTCATTAAAAACTCATGAATATACACATGCCTCTTCCTTTTGGAGAGACGGCATTGAGAAATGATCTGAGAACAGGAGGTTAACTCAGTTGTTTTAATTGAAACGCAACCTTATGAACTACACAACAATGATTGAAGCGAGGACTAAAGCCAATTGATGATTGTCTAGTATTAAACACACTTTCAGAGAGGAAAACCTAAAGCACTTTTTCAGCAGTTATTCATCATTAATCAATGTAGCCATATTGTTGTGTGGGATGTAGCATGCACAGTACCAACCTCACACAACTAGTATTGTCAATGTAAGATGAGTTGTCCACCCAATCATCCACAATGACAATGCTTATGCAATGGTTATCAATGTGTGTGTGTGTGTGTGTGTGTGTATGTGTGTGTGTGTGTGTGCATGTGCGTGTGTGCACGTGTGTGTGTGCATGTGCATGTGTACATGTGTGTATGTGTGTGTGTGTGTGTGTGTGTGTGTGTGTGTACGCATGTGTCCATAAGTGTGTGCATGCATGCTTGCCTGTGTGTGTGTGTGCGTTTCATCTAATCAAGAGTGTCCGATGTTCTTATAATAATGAGAAATAGGAAAGACAGCCCTCGGTTCAAATTTAGCAAATATTTCACTTGTCGTGTTGTATTTGGCAAACACACAGCAATAAATGTTTCCCTTTCAAGTAAAATAGAGCAAACTTTTAATTATCGGATTAATCCTCCCTTAATAAAGCCCCCTGATCTCAATCAGTAAACAGTAGTGTGCTGATTAGTAGCATTGCTGAAGGATATCTTACTTGAATATCAATTTATTTTCTTATGGCCAGCCATTCCATAACAGCGGTGCATGCTCTGTAGATGAACGCCCTGCTGCTGGTGATATGAACCTACAGTAACCGTTGTGTCGAATGTGTCCAAAAGGGAAGTTAATGGGTTGAAAGGAAAATGTTAAAGGAATGTACGCTGCAGAGTAAATGTTGAGCTTCTGAAGGGTATATGTGATGGTAAACAGTTTCCTGGTGCACGTACCGACCATCTCCTCTGGTGTGTCTGTGCTTGCTGATCTCTTATGTAATTCAGTCTGACACAGTAATTAAATGCAGGAAGCAGTTCCAATTTCCCGCCTGTTTTCTCTATTTATCATAATTTACTTCCTTGTATCCTTCCACCATTAACACATACTACTGTAAGGACATATAAATAAGTTAAACGAACCCAATTACTTTGCATTCTGGGGATACGGAATTCATAGATCACTTTTAATAGTTTTGGTTTATGTTGAGCCCACAGTCCCTCACTTTGTCCAAATAATTGCATTCCTCGCTCCAACATATTTACAGTGGCAATTCCTTTTATTTGCACTCTCTTTAAAAATGAGAAAGACACGAAAAAGTGTCATTTTGAAGACACTCTAAATAGATCTATTCATTACCAAACTACCATTTATAATGTTGAAACGTTGTAAGTAGTTTACAGAAGTCCGATCTAACTATGATTTATCATGCGTTTTGTATATATAAATGCTTATTCAAGCATCTGTGGGCGTCTGCATTTGTCAGCCTCTGGCATGGCTAATGAATAAGGCTGTTCTGTAAGCATTAGCCTTGACACTGTCTTCTGCCGTGATAAAAAGAAACTGATAAACAAAGTTGAGCGTTATTTTCATGCATCTTCTTATAAAATTATGACAAAGCTCCACAACATTTCTTTATTGATTAATGTATGGTGTTACTGTTGTCTCATCGTGGTGAAAATGAATGGGCAGTAGCAGGGACATAATCTTTCTTTATAAGCAGTATTGTTGAAGTTACATCATTTTCACAGGCACCTGCATCTTATTACATCCACATATTACATCACGCAGCATGTTTGCTGTTTTCATATATCTACTGAAACATTAAGACATACTTGTGTGTATAAAGAGAAAGCCTATAAAGTGTTAGAGGATCAAATTGAAGATGACACTGACATAAACTGCGTCAACCTAACTTCTGCATACACATGCATGGCCGTGTATCAATTCTATTTTTATCAGCCTCTCTGATCCACAGCAATCATCTCTTCTCACAAGGCTTGTTCATCTGCGATGGGGCACTGAATTTGTTGTAATCTGCTACCACCTAGTGGTAGGTGGTATGCATTGCCTAGGGTACACAGCCTATCGACTGTACCATTTAAAGGAGCAGAATGTAAATTTGTTGGAAATTTGCCACCGCGCTGAAATTCCGTTTGAATTTCCAAACAACAATATCCTCCCTAATAATAATATAAGCAGGAAATAGACTGGAAATTTGTTGGAAATTTGCCACTGCGCTGAAATTCCGTTTGAATTTCCAAACAACAATATCCTCCCTAATAATAATATAACCAGGAAATAGACTTGCAGTGTTGGACATTAGCTGTTGTGTTTCTGCACGATTCGAAAAGGCAGCCACTGGAGACCAGAGGCGAAAATCGGTGAGTCCACTCCCCTAGAAAGCCCCTGGCACTAACAACATGTTTATATGCAAACCGAGTGTCTGGTAGCACACTCCAGCTTCGAAAGACCTTTTTCTATCCTCCTGGTGATATGTATTGCCAATGCTACATAGCCTATCTACTGTATAGGCCTATCCCATTGAACTGTCTAACTATTATTATCTAGTTATGAGATTACAGATCATTCACAACACATTTAATAAATCGTTCCCTTAATGTATTAATCCGTTCCCTCAAATTAACCAATCCGTTCCCATGATTTAGCATACTGTTCCCACAGTTCACTGATTTGATGATACATTCATTTTAATTGCCGTTTATACTGTGTTTTGGCTGGGTGGCTTCCCCTGGATGAAGTGCATGCAAGTTCATTCACTTGAGCTGCTGGACAAGTGGGGACTTGGCTACACACCGCCCGATGTGATGACTTTTCAACCAGCTCTATCAAGCCATGCGCGAACAAGTGTAGCTTAGTTTACTTCTCGATCAACGGAGAACAATACTGGCTGGCTCAAAACTATCGCTAGGCTATATCTTCGCACGTTTTTGTTTTTTCCATTAAAGGTGCAGCATGTAGTTTTGCACATTGTTGCCCCCAGCTGGTCAAACTGAAAATGTGAAAACGTTTTTGTTTTCAGATTTAAAAAAAATGCTTTGTTTGGACAATACAAGTCTCTTCACTGAACGTTCTTCATCATGTGATCTCATTCCTTGATGGCTGCCGATTTATCATGGGCATTTTTCACTATTTTAAAATGTCATCACATATTCGATAATGGCATATATCCCATATTGGAGACTCAGTGAAATAGGTTTAAATCAACCATACGTTTCAATGAATGAATGCAGTTAGAGTCCTCAATCGTGTGGTTGATATGAACCTACTGCACCTACTGTTCACGTTACAACGGGATGATTTGGTTTTGATATTTGGCCTCATATAATGAGATGATTGCTGCTGCCTCGCAGAGCCACTCTGATATGGACCTCCTCTCCCAAAGGTTGTGACAAATAAACTAAGTAGAAAACTGCATTTTACACAGAGCATCACGTAACGCCTTTGTTATTCAACCCTCTTGTTACATTATTTGACCGTACGTGCGGCTTTACTGTCTACTGTCTGCTCTCCTTTCATTCAAACTCATGGTTCTCCTCAATGGAAGGTTAAAACAACTTTATAAATGTTAAGTTAGTTAGAAAACAAATGCCCAAATTTCCCCTGGTCTCTATTTCGAACATAGCCTCCCACAGAGTGCTTGCGACAGTGTTGCACAATTGACGCAGAAGCATGTAGAGGCCTTGACCCCTCATTATCATACTGGAGGAAGAAATACAGAAATAAGTAAATGAATAAATAAATTAATGAATGAGGAAATAGATAAATTCAATAAATAGATGAAAGTGTGAATGAATGAAGAAATACATGAAGAAATAATTGAATACATAGATATGCAGACAAAAAAATAAAATAGTATACAATGTTTTATTGAATTATTTCCTTAGACATTTTCGTATTTCTTCACATATGTATATATATTCATGGATGTATTTACGTGTACAATTATCTAGGTATTCATTCATATATCATTATTATAATGCCAATGTAAATGGCAGGTTTGGTCCTCCATAGGGGTGCCGCTAGTATATGTTGTGTTGTTTTTTACCTCTGTGGTTTGTCCCTTTCAGTCTTCCGTAGGTTCTGTCGGAAGAGAGACCAGCGAGATTAGGCTATTCTGCAGGCTCAGTAAATAACTGTGGCCGTTTGAAAGGGAGTGGTGAAGTGCATCGTTTTACATTCGTCTTCTTGTTCATTGCCTGATCACAATGGCATATCAGCTCTACCGAAACACAACGCTTGGAAACAGTCTGCAAGAGAGCCTCGACGAGCTAATTCAGGTAGCTACGCTATGCTAACCAATGTGCAGCAGTACTCCTCTCCGGCATATGCGGGGACGTTTTCGTCGTTGCATCGCTAAGCTAGTTAGCATGATGTTAGCTTGCTACTTAGCGAATAAACCACACACTCGTATTATATATATTTTGATGGCTGCATGGACAAATGACGAGTGGACGATGTGAGTTTCGTATGAGGCATGACTGTGATTTGAGCTCCATTTCAAATGCCATTTGCTTGGCATTGCTGAGCAGCAGTCTCCCAGTCCCACCTCGATTAAAACGATGTTATAGAGCGGGCACATACAGCACCCTAAAACTAGAATGTTCTTACCTAACTAAACTGAATATTGTTCATGTCCAATGAAGTAATTTGTTGTCAGGACCGCTGTTTCTGATAGGCACCGTGATAAATGAAATAAGTTTGTTGCAAATACCTCATCCTCCGAGTGTGGGAGCCCTCTCTCCAGATCACAAGGTACTCGCTAGTTTTCTGAAGTGCCAAGTCAAGTGGTCTGACACACCAGGTAATTGAGGGCTAACCTTTTGGCTGACAAAAAAAACAAAAACGATTTAAGTGACTGAAGTTAATGTGTTGCTCTCTCTCAGGGCTGGCTCTATCAAATTGGCCTACCAGAAGAACAGCCTACCTTGTTAAATGACACATGTCTGCTGTTTTCATGTTTCCAGACCCAACAGATCACTCCTCAGTTAGCTCTTCAAGTACTGCTCCAGTTTGACAAAGCCATCAACACAGCCCTGGCCAACCGGGTTCGCAACAGAGTCAACTTTCGGGTGAGTACCACCAGAAAATATTTCAACATCATTTTAAGGCCAGCTCAATCGGTTGGCTTAGGCCATTTACTATAGCCAGCTTGGGCATGATACTTGAATTTGCACACCCTATACCCCTATACAACCTAGCCTACAAATGAATATCATGCAGGTTCACAGGAGGAGCGATACATTGGCGTAATCAAGGTGACAGTGATTCAATCTACAATACCAACTCTCACACTCTTGCCTACGTCTCGCTGATGACTCATAGTTCACTTTCATAGCACAGCGTCATCGCTTTGCTCGTTGTAATTCCTTCTCGCATCCACGCGGGCCTCTCATCTTGGGCCTGGTGACTTTGGCACACAACCCCCGTCTGTGACCAGGTACAAAAAACCCTCTCGAAGCCAAATTTTTCTACCGTAAGCACCACAATGACTGCTCCACCGCCTCCATCACTGTCACCAGATGCCTTAGCAGACCTGTTGGTAAACCTGTCGTTCCATTCAGTCGCTAGTGTACAATCACGGACAGCAACAGCAAGCGGTTCAGCTGTAGTTAACACTGGCGGCCGCGGTATGTGGTGGAAATCTTTCAGTGAACAACAATAAACCATGTCTGGTCTCAGTTGAGAGTTTTAGTACATATGCAAAGTTTAAACAGAGTTGTTTACGGCCGGATCAACATTCCTTCACCAACAGTGTGGATTCAGAGACTGATGCTGTGGCTGAGGAGAGGACCGACCGTCCTTTACTCTAATGCTCGTACGTCATAGGTCTAGGGCTAAACATATCTTGCACCTGTTTGCTGATAAAGAAGCTGGGAAAGAAGCGTAGGCGTTGTGAGCCACTATAACAACGTCTCAGCTTACGGTTAGAAGTGTTCCAACGTCACATACTGTCTATTGTAACATATCAGAAGCAGTCGGGTTTGGTTCTTCCTCAGTCACGTAATGGAAAATAACAAAGCACATTGGGTCACAACAAGGTCAATACATTTCATACAAGACTTAAGCAAAATAGTACAATTACATTTTTTGCTATTACAGGTATCCAAGTGTTTTCGGCGTCAGTAAATGTGTAAAACCCAAAGCTTACCTTGATTCAGTAGAGTTCCGGTTTTCTGATAGCCTTTGCCAGCTCGCTGACATAAAATGCATCAGTTGTTAGGTCGGATCAATATGTGAGTATGTAGGGGGAATCTGTTTTGACTGCCCTCAACCATATGACGTTAAATTATAGTGATATTTTTATATGATATGAACCACAAAATACCCACACAGTTTTCAATGTGTTTTCTATCAGCCTGAAGACATCTTGCCCCCTCAGCTGACAAATCCAACGTTCAAACTGCCCGTTGTGACGGTTGTTGATAAGTAATGAGGAAGTTGCATCACAATATGCGTAGGGAACATGGATGAATAAACTGAACATGCCTGAAGGCCCAAAACCATTATCAGCATGGCTTCAAGAGGGGGGACATGAGACCCCAGTGGAAAAGCAGTGATTGTTGGCAAGACAGCTCAGCTTGCTAGTGTTTCACACTAACCCAGCAGTTCCAAAAGTTGGGGTCCTGATTTCTAATTGGGGGGGGGGGGGGGGTCCTCTGAGAAAATCAAACTAACTTCTATGATTTGATCAATAAGACACAAAGATTTGTATTTTGTGTGAAGACAAACGATGTCTAAGTATTGCAACTATAGCCTATACTGCAGTGTGTTAGAATACAACTTGGACAACATTATTTTGTGTTGACATAGCCAGCAATCAAGTTGTTGGGGGTCACAGGAAATGATTTGTCATTTTGTCGTGAGACAAAGTCGTTTGGGAACCCCCTTCCCTACCCTGTCAACAAAGGGCAGCAATGTATGTTTCATGATTGTGGTTGTCTTTGTGCAGTCATTCTTGTTGTTCAGTGGCACCTTTGATGTACTGTCACGGTAACAGAACGGTTCTCTGTCTCACCACTAGGGGTCACTCAACACCTACAGATTCTGTGATAACGTGTGGACGTTTGTTCTGAATGATGTGGAGTTCAGGGAGGTGACTGACCTGGTGAAGGTGGACAAAGTCAAGATTGTGGCCTGCGATGGAAAAAGTATGATTTTTTTTTTTAAATTAATTTTATTTTTATTTCCAGACTTGGTTGATATTGAGTTATATAGTGTCAATGTTTTCCCATCAAATCTAGCGTGATTTTTGTGTTTGTGTTGCACCACAATGTAGCAATAACACACTTGACTGGCTTCTCTCTTCTCAGACACGGGCTCCAATGCTGCAGAGTGATTGGAGAGGAGGCGGTGGGCAGTGGCCGAAGAGTTACTGATGAACAGCAGGAGGAGAACTTTAGAACAGACACTTCCTATTCAAATCAACTGTCCTTGGACCGGTGGCCATGTTTAGGGGTTTGAGAAGAGATGCCCTTTCTATGATTTAATTCTATGGTCACAGACAGGACTGTATATATATAATTTATTACAGTAATTTCTGTAAAGAACATTAAGATCAAATCCCTGTGTGTGTGTATATATATATATATAAGACCTTGAGCAATGACGGCGATTGGATTGGAGAGTGAACGGACCAGTCAATGCCTTGGATATCGCATGACCTTTTTTTAATGAGTTTCTTAGAACTGCCTTTTCAGTTAGTCATTGTTGATGAGCTTGATAACCTTTAATAAACTTTTATTTAAAATATTAAGCCTACACCATGTTTCTTGGGGAACTCGCATGTATGTTCCCTCATCTTATTTGGCCTGTACATCATGGGAACCCTATAAAGGCCTGTGTGTGTCATTAAGTCTGATGTCTGAGTGTAAAAGCGATGGCATGTAAACAACAATCATTTATTTTCAAAGGGCAGAGGGTACAAGAAGCTCATTTATTTAGTGGTAAATAGATCCACATTAATTGAAAGACATTTATGAGGTCCCTGTGTCTTTCCACATGTGTCCATTGCAGAATAGCCTATCTTGTTTTGACTGCAGTTTTTATTTTATTTTATTTTTTTTATTTCTATTTGATCTAACATATTATAATTTTCTAATGTGCTAGTCTCGCTTAAGGGCCTGGTGTAGGCTGCCACTGTGCAGGGCCACGACACCGGAACTACCATTGAAGGACACTGAGGTTATGTCCTTGGTATTTTGACTGAAGGTTGTACATGTTTTTTCTAATGAATAAAATGGAAGACAATAAAGAACATCTATTACGGGTGTCAATTAAAGTATGTGCTGCTCCTGTTCGGTTCCGTTTGCTGTTCCTCCTGTCCAAATGATGAGAACCGATACGTGCGTCGTGGGTCACGTCATTCACCCACATGAAGATTGGTGGATCCGCTCGAAGTGGACCGAATCACACATATCTGAAAGACAGGTAGACATTGCATTTATAAAATTAAATATAACTGGTAATATTGTTATGGACGCCAGTTTTTTTTTTGTTATATTTAGTTTGGACAAGTAAAACCATTGAAAGGCTGTATAAGAAAAAATAATTACTGTTGTTTTATTTCAGGACTGAAATTCGAGAATTCGAGCCTAATTTGTAAGTTAATATGCACATATGTTCTGTCTTTGATAAGAAATTAAAATGATATTCAAAACCACAATGTACTCCCTGGTCTTCAGTATCGCCCTAGACTAAAAGCAACTCCATTGAGCATGTGTTTTAGTCTAGGAAGTATGCTTAGATGACCAATGCTGAAAAATATACATACTGTATTTTAGATAGACAATTCCAGAAGGATTATGGCTCTAAATTGCAGAACAAAAGCTATTTAAGTTGTTTGAGAAATTCAACAAGGTCCAGCTTTCAGAGAGGGGCATGGCGGCCCTATATGTTCTCCAACTGCATGTAGGCCTATGACATCTGTGGGCTATAGAGATAGACTGCTATAGGCGAAATCACCCATTCAAAGCGAGAACAATGTCTGTTCAGCGCAGCAGAGCATCGCCACTCAAAAACATGACGGCATCGTACGGTCTCCACGGTCGTACTACACTCTCCATCCACTACAGGCCAGCCGTGTGATGTAACCGCACATAGTACCCTGTACCAACGCCATCTTTTAAAGCCATACTTTCCCTCAAGAATAAACCCCGCTCTATGTTTAGATATAGTCTCGAAACCCCCAGCCGAGCCACGCCGCAGGTATTGGGGACCAGACACCGAGTGTGTGTCTGTATATCGTCAATGGCATCATTCATAAGGAGGGTGGATGCTGTGGATCCTTGACGTCATGTGGAATGGATGGGAGGGGGTGTGGGGGGTGGGTGGGGGGGTGACTGTGTTTCTGGTGCAGCAGGCGGAGAATGACAGGAGGATGAGGATGAGAGAGACAGAGGCAGACAGTCAGCCGAGCGGTCATTATTATTGCTGAGGAAATATAAAACATACATAAGAGGGACCCTCACCCGTTGGGATTAAATCAAGGAATATGTGGGGCAATGACTAGATATACGGTGAGTTTATCCCATACGCGTGTACAGCGGTAGGCTGTTTGAATGTATTTTGTCATCTCTTTCAATCAGTGCTGACGAGACAGGTGCACCCGGTCACAGACTTTTGCCATCTATCCACGGTTTTGATCAATTGGATTATGTTGGATATATTCCGGTAATGCGGTTGTGAAATGCTCAGTGGTAGGCCAATGTTATTAAAGAGAATGGTGCAAAGAGATAACCAAAAAAAAAGAAAAAGAAGTGTAAACATCGTAATGCTTTTGGCTAGAAAGAACAACCAAGTGTGATATAAACGTCATTGTATTGGTATGACACGGATTGTAGGCTATTTCATGTGATGGTTGGATCATGTGGGCTATAAACACACATTGTACATTTGCGGAGTAACCTAGTAGTAGTCTACAAAGCCAGGCGCACACAATAGTCATACGTAACTTGCTGCGGAGCATCGCCTACACCGTGCGTAAAAGAAACCATGCCTGTATCAACGTTATACATGTGTAAGGCGATAGGCTACAGCCACTAATAGTCACCTCCCTATCATTTTAACCTTATCACGATGATAATGTCATTCATTTTCTATATCAAACAGAGGCCTCCCTTTATAACTTTGCAGTTTTTTATTTAAAATATGTTGTCTGTGTCAGGCCCAACGTAGCAAGAGCGGTAGGGAAATCTATCAATCGATCAGACTATTATTAACACCATCATGTTTGCGTTTTGTCGGTGTATCGTCATTAATGACACATTGAAGATATGTCCCTGCATTGCTTGAGTGTATTGATCATCTAAGGAGTAACAGTTGCATGCGAGGTGCTTCACATTTCTCTGTGAAGTACTGAGGATTCTCCAGCATACTGCTCAACGTTCTCCATTGAATCTGTTAGCATGTCTGTCATACTTGTTTTCATGTAGCCAGGCCTACTTTAGTATTTTGGTGGGATCAGTGTATCGCTGTTTCGCTGCATTATGTCTTCTATTAGTGCCCGTGAATGCAAATATCACTCTTTATGTGACGACGAGTGCTCCACTCGGCCTACCTATGGCTTTCATTTTCTCATATCTAGGTCAGCCAAGTTGATGGATGTACACAGTGCTCTGCTCTGTGTTTATGTCCTTACTGTGATTTCAGATAGTGAGTGGGCTTGTTTCAGCCAGTCCAGCTATTGTTCTTGTTCCTACTTCTTATTAGTGAGCTTGCTTGAGCAATTGTTATTATGAGGCGTTTTATTAGTATTGCAGTTGTTAAGATGCAGTCGCTCAATTTCCTGTGAGATGCTTCATGCTAGAGACTTGAAACTTGGCAGTACGATCAGCCTTCTATATTTGAAAATACCTCCATATAATATACAATATATATTCATATACAGTATATTCATACAATCATAAACCTGCAGGTGGGAGGTAAATACTTAACTTGCAGCTGTTTTTTTTAGTCAAACCTGCAGATCGGCAGGTTTACAAATGATATCTGCCAGCATTACATTCCTCCTAGAACCATACAACAGGTTCCAGTTATACCTGCAAATAACAGGTTGTTTTGGAAGCTGTTCTTAAGCATGTTTACAAGTAAAAGATGGTATCAGCAGGTTATTGGTAAGACCTACAGACACTTTTTTGTCCCTCCTAGATAACATTTTTAGACCTATACTGGCACTTTAATCAACCTCAAACGTGTTGCAATGGGTAGGAATGTGACATGGAGGCTTGTCTTATTCCACATGATATTTTTCTAAATCTGGGAAGTCCAAAAATGTGATCTGGCAGGTCAAAGAAAGTTATCTGGACCCACTGGTCACGGTGGTAAATAAAGAGGCCGTTTCTGAAGCCTACCCCTCAATTTGATTCACATCTTCAGAATGGCCAGAAACATGATTCAACTATGTACACACTTTTTACATCATTTGCTTTACTTGCAACAACCTCATAAATGTAATCTGCAAATAGCACCTATAGTCAGACCCCCAAAAACCTGTATTCTGCAGGTTTACATTACCTGCAAGTCTACAGGTTTCAAAAATCTGCTTTAAAGCAGGTTTAATTTAATTTATTTAATTTAATTTACCACCATCTACTTTTACAGTTATTGACCTATCTGCACCAAATGTGGTAGGTAGCATCAATGACTGAGGTTGCTCACAGGATCCATTTTGTTTACCATTTGAACAAACGACATGCCCACGATTAACCAATGAATTGTCTAGGGGGCGTGGCCTCACATAAATGGTTAAAGACATCAAAGTCAAAGACAGTTAATCCTATCATGATGAAACTTGGTACACAGGCCCATTAGGCTCCCAGGGTCATGCCCCTAAAGCCACAATCAAAAGGGGGCAACATAAATGCTGTATTTTGATATCTCTTTGTCACAAAATGTCATGAAATTTGATACACATGTCCTGGGGTACAGTCTTACCAGAACATATCTTAAACATGATCATGATTGGCCATTCTGCCTTGTGGGCGTGGTCTATCATGTACATGCCTATAGACCTCTGTACATGCAACATGTAAAGCCCATCCACCCAAATGGAGCTAAATGGTGGCGCTGTGAAGGCGTTTGAATCACGTAAACGCTGATGAACAAAGACAGTTTACCCTATCGCTGTAAACCTGGTCGATATCTCCAAAGCTCTCCCTCGACCGTTCTCAGACAGACGTTTGATCTTGTGACCTTGCCGTGAGGCTTAGACCCTGTTAATCGCTGCTTGCAGCTTTAATTATTATTATTATTATTATTACTATTATTATTATTATTATTATTACTCTACTACTGAAATGTCTATGGTATCTAATGACCGTTTTGACTTAGAAGGTGGTAGTGCATGGTATTCCTTCCCTGCTGCATGCATGAGCTCTCAAGAGATTGTCCATCCAGCCTGTATATAGGCCATAATCTAGAAGGCACCACAGCTCCCCCCCTTGATTGGTTTTGCTTGATTGTGTACTCGCATAGGCCAAGTCCCAGCTGCGTGTTCCTGTGTGATGTGAGATCAGGTTTGGAGGGATTCCATTACATTTTGTACTCTCTAATCCTGCTTTTACACGCTCTTCACTGCCTGACACAACACTCACTAACCCACACTGCCAAGTTCCCTGTCAAACAAGTGTACAGTAGTTTCTCGATCCAATCAGGTTTTCTTTACTCGGAGAACACAAAGGAAAGACATTGTGTGTTTCTTAGCAGAACAGAGAACGTTGTTGGACTCCAACATGGCTGTCTGTAGGACTGCTTCTTCTATTGGGAATGCACATCACCCAACCTGAGCTGAGGGTAATGAGGTTATTACTAAATGTTTGTTACAATATGTAATTACTGTGTTATTACACGATATAAGAGCAACTGTGACCCTGCCTCTACTTGTACGAAGGTACATGGAATAATAAGCTCTCATTATTTTCTTCAACTTAGTTCTTCTACAACCGTTTTCAGTTTGTTTGGTCTGGTTGGAGAAAACCAATATTGTTTGGGCAAACAACGAAATTGTGACGTTCAAAGACACAATATTAGTTCATGTCAATCTACGGTCAAATGTTTCTCAACGGTTGTAATCCTTTTAAACACCCAGTTTATTATAGCCAATGTGAAGTAGGACAGACATAAAGAACAACAGTTGTGTTGTTGGTGGATGACACTTGAGTTAGGTAGCTGTAGCAGAGTTGCTGTACTCTCTGCATTCTTGAAGAAGAAAAAGAACATTCTGGCGGGGTAATCCAGAGCACTTTGACCAAGGTGAAACAGAATCTTGTACCAGGAATAGCCATGGTGACGCTGAGCTGTATCCTTGGGTGGAAAACAAACTTCTTACTCCCTCTCTCACTCACTTCAACTAAGTATAACAATAGTAAAGAACGCACACCCAAGGTGAGACACTTAACGAAACAGAACTCAAGCCACTTTCTTTGACATTTGTTTGCTTGTTGTGTTATATATGTATACTATGTGTGTAGCCTACATGTTGTAAGATGAATTTACTTGAAGGATATATGTTGTTCTACCTGAAATTTCTCATTCTACCACAAAGACTTTACCTCATCATTTGAATTGCATATTGTCCAAGGTGAAAAGAGCTGTGAAAGCTACCAGCCGGTGATTGAGGATGTGTGTTAAACCGTCATTGTTTCTCCTGACCCCCAGCTCCACCCTGGCTCTGTACAGGCTCAACCCCCAAGGATGACACCCCTCATCCCCCCTCAATCTGCTGCTGCTGCTGCTGCTGTGTGTGTGTGTGTGTGTGTGTGTGTGTGTGTGTGTGTGTGTGTGTGTGTGTGTGTGTGTGTGTGTGTGTGTGTGTGTGTGTGTGTATCTGCGCTAAATAGGTTAGTTGTGTGTGTACATACCTGTATCTGTGTGCGTGTTGTGTCCACCCCCTTCTCCACAGCGTATGGTACTCTGTATTGTATCTCCTGCTGGGCCTGGTGACAGACCTTCCAGTGACGTCTATCATCGCTGCCCTGCATATCTCGTGTGTGTGTGTGTGTGTGTGTGTGTGTGTGTGTGTGTGTGTGTGTGAGTGTGTGAGTGTGTGAGTGAGTGTGTGTGTACATGCATACAAAAGGCTGTGTCTAAAGCAGAAGTTTAGGAGGCAGGCACATTTTAAAGGCAAGGTGACTTTGCTACTTTGTGTCTGGAAGTTTTAATCACACTGGAGTTGTGTGTGCGTGAGTGTGCGTGTGTGTGTGTGTGTGTAATAACGTTTATTGTGATATTTCTGGCCCAATTTAATGGATTGTGTGTGTCCATGAGGACCGTGCGGCTTGCTAAGTCATATTTCACTCTGTCCTCAGAGAGAGAGAGAGAGAATGCTGGTACAGTCCAATGCAGGATTAAGTTCTGCAAAAAACTTCCACAGGTTTGGACGGAGGTGTTTTGGAATTCCCATGTTTGAGAGTTCATTATATATCGAGGCTATTGGGGGAAAAATACACTGCCCAGGGTTTCTATGGAGACGTTGTAGATAGTTCTTGTGGCCTGATTTATAGGTGGACCCCCTCCTTGGAGAGGTAAGTAAAGTCGAAACACTCATCCATCATAGTCACCTAGCCTCCAATAGGTATTCTCTATTCTCTCTCTCTCTCTCTCTCTCTCTCTCTCTCTCCCTCCCCCTCTCCCCTGCCTCCTCCCTCTTTGTTCTGGGAGACCTGGAGGAGGCGTGTCTGTCTCTTGGGAGGCTCACTTCTTCAATCTAGGACAGAGATGGAGCCTCTGAGCTGGGCCAGCCTGTCTACCTACTTTGGTCTGTCTGTCTGTCCGTCCGTTTGTTTCGCTAACGACGGCATGACTCGGCCATAGCCTATTGCTATGGGGAGAAAAGAGGTGTGTTTAAGTGGAGGGGAAGCGTGCGTGCGTGCGTGCGTGCGTGCGTGCGTGCGTGCGTGCGTGCGTGCGTGCGTGTCTTGATTCGGTCTCCACAGTCTGTCTGTCTGTCTGTCTGTCTGTGTGTGTGTGTGTGTGTGTGTGTGTGTGTGTGTATGTGTCTCAAGGGAAGGCAAAAAGAAAGAAAAGCACTCTCTCTCCTCCAATGGCCTAAGCATCATGTGATCCAATTCAATTTGGGGCTGGAAGACATAGTGATAGGATCTAGGGCAGTCAGTTGGTGGCGCAGGGAGAGGCAGAAGGGAGGGATAAGGAAAGAGTTTTTCTCTATTCCCCAGAGTGGGTTTTGATTGTAGCTTAACAAGATTTGATGCAGAATCATACTACGCCACTGCTTGACCCTTCTCGTCCAATTTCCACACTTTCTCTTGAGGAAAAAAGATTTAAAAACTAACCTTTTATAGTCTCCCAAGATGTTACAGCTCCTTTTTTGTCTCACACTTGTCGTGTCCTAAAGTTACGGGTTCAGCTCTCGAATTTCTGCAGCAAACATTACGGGGTTCATTAATCCTCATAAGAAGGAGACCCGTTTCCCCCTCTTCTAATAAATCCACGTTTCATAACAATCCAATAAACAGGAGCTATCAAGTGTAATTAATTTTCACCGATCCCCACTTGGGTAATGTTCCAACAACCGAATTATAATTCCAGGAAAAATAAAACCACTTCAAAAAACCATTTTCAAAATTATGGCTTGCTAGCAATGTTCGCCAAGTTGATTGGCTAACACTCTAAAGGAGGCGTTAGAACAATCTAGTTTGGCTTAGTAAGGGTTAACAACGTATGGAAACTGATGAGGTTGAAGAATTGTATTATGATTACAGTGACAGTAATCATACACGTACGGCCTAGTTCTCTTTCGCGTTCTGATTGTACCTTGTTGTTCTTGTTCTTGTTCTTGTTCTTGTTCTTGTTTAGGAGCTCGGTCAGGTATTGGGATTTGTTTGTGTGGTTGTGGTTCAGAGGAGGCTGGTGGAGGTAGAAATCGGAGGACAGGCTCATTGTAATGCATGGAACGGAATGAGGAATGATATCAAAAAACGTGTCATACGACCCTGATGTGATTGGTAGCTTCCCCAGCACGCTGGACAGCAAGGCCAATCATGTGGTCGTGGGAAAACTCTGCCGGTACCTTGTGTCAACATGGAGTAGCAGAGACCGAGGGCCATGTCAATTACAGTGTCTTCCTCTCCTGAGCTCCTCTCCTTTACCGCCACTGATCGACATGGCGGATGCCAACCTGGGATTTGCTTTCAGTTATTTAATGTCAGTTCAGATGAAGGTATGGGGACGAGGAGTCTTGCGTTGCCAAACCTTCAAGCCTTTTTGTTTTCCAAGAAAGGTGAGAGCAAGGTGGGGTGTTGGAGTGGGACCTGTTAGACTAGCATAGTACATGGGGGACTAATCTGATGAACCGGGTGTGTTGACATAATATAGCTTGACTGTGACGGGGTCATCCTGACCAGGGCACAGTTCGGATCAGCATGCAACAGTAAACGACTATCGTATATATATATATGAGCTGTCTGAACAATTTATTAGACCTTCATTAGACTGCTGTGTCTCTGTTTGCTATGAAAAGGAACGTCTCATTCATTTAGCCCCGACGTGGAGTCAGCAGGACTCGTCAGAGAATAGGCCTCAAGCCCATTTTAAGATTTGCTGTTACTCAATTGAGGATGAAATCATCTTACGATTTAATCTCTCTTCACTTCTGGACATGCCAAAGACAGGACTGCCCTTTAGCTTGTCCATAACGAACGGATGACTCTCCTGGTCCACCGAGACAAGACTGTGGCAGTGTTATGCAGTAATCTGCTACAGAGAAAAATACATGTGCCTGACAGAATCTCTCGCATCAACAGCGTGACAGTCTAAATGTGATAAGAGGGGTCACACCTCACATTCTTGACGTCACGCTTCTTATCATCGACCTGTCAGTGTCAAAAGGAACCGCGGTGACGTAAATCAAAGAGGAGAGTGTTGTGTGAGCTCTCCAGACAGCCGGCACCAGGGCTGACAGCAGCCGGGGGTGTCGTGGCAACCAGGAGGTCGGAGGAGCTTGTCGGTCGGTGGCAGCACGACTGAGCCGGGCGGTGGGGCATTTGTATATAGATTTTTCCGGCGTCATCGAATGGGTTAGGGTTAGGGTTAGGGTTAGCGTTGATTTGTTGAGATATTCCACAGAGGAAAAAATGCTGCCCTTTGGCTTTTGGTCAATTTGGCTTCTGTATGGAATAGAAACTTGGATTGTGTTTATTCTCATCCATGTGTTTTGACAAGGAGGATGACCTGGCTGCGGCAAAAGTTTGTTTACACTGCTGGAGGCTAGACTACTAGGAAAGGAAGAAAACAAATGTCTAACTTTGTTATTTGCCACTTACGCTCTGCTTCCCTGGTGGCCTGGAGTACTTGTTTACTCTTGGTGTACCAGTGAGCTGTGTGTGTGTGTTTCTGTGTGTGTGTGTGTGTGTGTGTGTGTGTGTGTGTGTGTGTGTGTGTGTGTTTCTCTGTGTGTGTGTGTGTGTTTCTGTGTGTGTGTGACCTACACCGACCCAGATTAAGTCTACTTCTGGACTAAAAAGTCCTTGATATAAAGTGTTTATGTCCATATAATGTGATAAAATGGATCTTTCTCTCTTTCCCTTTCCTTTCCGTAGGCTATGTCTACCACGGAGAGAGACGGTGGTGTTGTGGATGACCTACGATCTATGGAATGCCTCTGTTAAGTCATAGAGGATCTGTCCCCATAAGAATCAACTCATGGTAAGAAACGAGTCAGAGACATCATATTGTTCATAACCCATCAGGTAGATTCATAACCCTAACCCTAACCCTAACCCCAGCCCTAACCCTAACCCTAACCCCAGCCCTAACCCTAACCCTAACCCCAGCCCTAACCCTAGAGAAATATATAAACAGTGAAATGCTAAGGAGAAGTAGGAGACAGGTCCTTCAAATTCTTCATGACTATAGCTAGCTTGTTAGTTATGGGTGGTGTTGCTCATTTTGAATTTCCTTTCTTTTTTTTTTACGGCTTTTGGCAAGCCATAACTTCTCTCTTAAATGGTAGTTTTTGGTCGTTAATGCAGGACAGGGATTGATTTAGTTTGGCCCCATTTGTTGATGAGACAATAACTACAGCAGATGGTCAGTCAGCAGCAGCCCTTCCTGTGTGTGTGTGTGTGTGTGTGTGTGTGTATGTGTGTGTGTGTGTGTGTATATGAATGAGTGTACATGTGTGCGTGTGCATGTGCGTATGCGTGTGTGCGCGTGTGTGTGTGTGTTTGCAAGCCACTGCACGGATCAGGAGATAACTGTATTCATGCAAGGCATTCCCGTGACTCAAAATGTAGATGACCTCCTTATGGTTGACAGTTGATGTGAGATTCATAACATGCAGTCTTAATGATGCTACATGGCTGATCAGAAGTGATCCATATTTACGTTTGAAGCCGTCTTTTCTTCCTTTTCCCTTTCAGGCCTCTCAGTAACCAGTGTTCCCTCCATCACGTGATCAGCTGGGAGAGCATGGACTAACTAAGACAGCTGTGACATCATCAATAGCGAGCATGCCTCTGGGAGGGCAGCTGACGACCCCACTTTGATCTGGTAGAGGGTACGTCTCTTACTGCGGTCTCTTACTACACACACACACACACACACACACACACACACACACACACACACACACGCTCGCACACACACACACTCACACAAACACACACACATGCACACACGCACTCGCACATGCACACACACACACACACACACACACACACAACCACACACACACACATACACATGCTTTGGTCACTTCTCTCTCTCTCTCTCTTCTCTCTCTCTCTCTCTCTCTCTCTCTCTCTCTCTCTCTCTCTCGCTGTGTTTGTGTATTCATATGAACTCATCCGACTGGTTCTGTGTGTGTGTGTGTGTGTGTGTGTGTGTGTGTGTGTGTGTGTGTGTGTGTGTGTGTGTGTGTGTCTGTGTGTGTGTGTGTGTCAACAGATGACCGTGTGAAGGAAGGCTGGCGTCGACTAAGGTGAGCACGGCTGCGGCCTGGACCGCCCGGCCACATGATCACATGACCCTGGACATGGATGCCGTCCTGTCGGACTTCGTCCGCTCCACGGGGGCGGAGCCTGGGCTGGCACGAGACCTGCTGGAGGGTAAGACCTGGAACCAGGCTGGTCTAACATTATAGGCAGGTCTAACATTATAGGCAGGTCTGACATTATAGGCAGGTCTGACATTATAGGCAGGTCCAAGATTATATATATTGTTTGATGTGGTATTTACCTAGCAACAATACTTTGATTGGCTACAAAATGAAGCATCATCATTTATGCATTTTTGGTAAATAAAGTCACCCTCGGCCCTCTAGAATGCTGACCGTTTGGACAACTGTATTCACCCTCGGCACGAAATGAGTTAACCATTTATTTCATGAAAATGGTAATACATTTAAGCTTGGCATAATTGGATGGCTCCGCTCCGTATAGCTCCCTGCCTGGAGTAAAACGACCACAACATCCAAGTATACATACAGATATGGCAGGGAACCCATGGCTTATCTAACCCCCCCATAGGAAGGCTGCATACAGAGCGACCAAGCGGGTGGAGGCTGGGGGCGGTGGGTGGACCGACCACACAAAACTGACTCTCATAGCCAGTTCAATATTATTATTATTATTATTATTATTATTATTATTATTATTAACAAACATGGCATTTAGCTGACACTTTTATCCAAACCGACTTACATTGCAGTGAGTGCATACATTTCAGTATATACGGCCCCAGCAGGAATCAAACCCACAACCTAAGCATTGTTAGCGCCACGCTCTACCAACTGAGCCACAGAGGACCGCGAAAAAGCGATATTATTATACCATTATAATATTATAATATTATTATGATTAAATATTAGACATTATTATATTCACCCTGTTGAATGCTATGGAGGAGCGTTCACGTGGCTGCTTTTAAGTCTCTGTCCCTTTGTGGCGAACACTTGACGGATGTGTTTGCGTACGTGTGAACCAGCTGTCTCATCACCTGACGGACAGCTGCGATGTTGACTTCGCCTGAACTAACGCAAAAACAACTCCTGCCCTGCCTGAACGGACGCCACGCTCAATTAACCTTGTTTCTGATAGCACGTCTCCTGCAGTGTGTGTCGGCGGTCAGGAGTTCTGTGGTTCATACAGTACATTTACCCTCCATGGCCTGGCCATACGCCGTCATGGATTAGCATCTGGCTAACGTTAAGTATTACAGAGTAATGTGGAATTGTATTGTGTTGTTTTGAACCAGGGGAGGCTGGTGGAGGTAGACATCGGAGGACGGGGCTGTTGTGTTTGATACCATTCCTCATTCCGTTCCGTGCATTACAACGAGCCCCGTCCTCCGATGCCTACCTCCTCCGGCCTCCCCTGGTTCAGCTACTCCCAACTCTCGACGGAATACAGCCAAGGTGACAGTGAACCCGACCGCTGCTGTTGTAACATACAACACCGTAACGTACCGGAACGCCGTGCTGGTCTGCGTTCCACCGCCATCTTAGCTCTCCCCTGTGCTGCAGAAACACGCGGCAGTGAGTGAGTTAACGACACCTCCCGTGGTGAGAGGGAGTGTGACTGACTGACTGGCCTACTTTAGAAGCCTTTCCCTCCCCAGCAGCCAATGAGGTGACAGAGCCATCTCTCACCTCTCCCTGTGTTGTGTGAAGTCTCCTGACATGGAGGGGGGGCTGCAGGGATCCCACTTATGTCATCGACTGTGGAGGAGATGGACGGACACTGAAAAAGCGTTATTATCACAGACAGGCACGCACACAGACACACACACACACACACACACACACACACGCACACACATTACATTACATTTTGGACATTTAGCAGACGCTTTTATCCAAAGCGACTTACGACAAGTACATTTGTCTAAAGTAAGTGAATCATCTATACATCAGTCATCATAAGCAAAAATCTATACACGCACACACTCACGCACGCACGCACTCACTCACACACGCACGCACGCGCGCGCGCACGCACGCACGCACACACACACACACATGATGCGATTGGTGGGAGGCTAGTTCAATAGAAACTAGATCAAATGACATTTATATTTCTCTATATTTAAACCAGAACTTGGAGAGCTTGAGGAGGCTGGTGGAGGTAGAAATCGGAGGACGGGCTCATTGTCACGCATGAAACGAAACGAGGAATGGTATCAAACACGTCATTCCATTCAACGTATTACAATGGGCCAGTCCTCCCATTTCTACCTCCCCCAGCCTCCACTGATGGAGAGAGGATGAGATAGAAGAGCAGCATTGGGGATTACTGTATCTGTGGGAGAGGCAGGGGTATCAGGGAGAGCAGAGGCGGGACAGAAATGCACCAGAAATCATTTTGAGACGAAAGAAGTCTTTGGAACTATGAAACGTTTACGCTTTTGAGCCACGGATTAAGCCAATTTATGAACCTTTTTTATAAACCATTCACTTTGTCTTAACATCTACTGTATGGGGTTTGGGATCAGCCTATCACACCTATTCACTGTATTGTGCTTTTAGAATGAAGTTCAGGAGGTGTTGAGGTGTCTTTGTGGAGGTTATGGTCTCCCATGACAAGTTAAGTTTCTAATGTGCCAAATACACCTAATATTGTTGTTGTGGATCAAAGACAAAGAGAGTTGACTATACTGGAAATACGCTAAGACAGACAGACAACCAGACAGACAGACAACCAGACAGACAGACAGACAGACAGACAACCAGACAGACAGACAGGCAGACAGACAGACAGACAGGCAGGCAGGCAGGCAGGCAGGCAGGCAGGCAGGCAGGCAGGCAGATAGACAGACAGACAGACAGACAGACAGAAGGGATTTGTGTCAATCCACGTCGGTTTACTCTGTTTGATGAAACAGATCAGAATCATCTCAGTGATATTAAACATGGACATGGTTTATGGTGACTATTACAGAGTACACTAAGCTATGCCCTAATTCTCCTGTTTGGTTTGATAGTTGGATTGAATTTCCCTAAATACCACAAGCCTCTTCTTAGAGTATGTCATCTTAGTTGTGTCTCTGATATAATATTTAAAAAAACAGACCTCTAGCTCTATCCAAACTCCCAATCCAGTCAGAGAGCTATTCAATGGGAGAAGAAAAAAACTTCACAACAACATTCACTTTACATCTGTCTGCTACAATCTAATGACAAATGTTGTTTTCCTGTTGATGGGATATTCTCTGATGTACATTGATATGCAAGAAATATCAGAATTGTTAAAATCTGAAAATACAGAATTTTCTGTTTCCCTTTTCCCATTTACTGCCATTGACTTCTGATTGTAAGACTAAGTAAATATGACAAATACTCCTTTACAGATGCCCTTAGAGGTTACATAGAGGTTACATAGAGGTTACATAGAGGTTACATAGAGGTTACATAGAGGTTACATAGAGGTTACATAGAGGTTACATAGAGGTTACATAGAGGTTACATAGAGGTTACATAGAGGTTACATAGAGGCCCTATGACGTTACTGGCCCTATGAAGAGGTTACATAGAGGCCCTATGAAGTTACTGGCCCTATGAAGAGTCCCTATTGTAACAAGTGCCCAGTAAACATGTTGTCTCCCATGAATGATGTAGCGCCCCTCTATAAAAGGAGAGCGATGGAGAAACCTGTGAATGAAGCAATTCATTTATTCATAAACGTTTTTACTATGACACTCTGGTTGTCTGTGTTTTACAGTGCTGTGTTTTACAGTGCTGTGTCCTCGTTGCGCACAGGGAGGGTTTTTCTGTTGTTGTGATCACCTTCTGTGACCAAAGACAACAAATATTTGGCCGCCGTTAGGCTACTATCGCTGGAACTCTATTGATTCTTGCTTCTTACGGCTTTGCGTTGATTTCTCAAAATATTATTCCTAAATGTGTTACGCTATAGGCCTATATGCATTAGGCTACACTGCTAGCTCTCCACATCGCACCCTATTATGACGTCTTTAGTGATGAATCGGCATCACCTCAAAACTCCTAAACAATCAACAAACACACCCAAAAAGCATGTGACATACAAACAGACAGAGAGCGAATCATAATCCCCTCCCCGAATTCATCTTTGAAGGACAATTACATGGAAGCCCTATTGGTTACATGGAGCCCCTTCTGGTTACATGGACGCCCTACAATTGGTTACATACACATAGAGTCCTTTACAGATCTCTCTCTCTCTCTCTCTCTCTCTCTCTCTCTCTCTCTCCTCTCTCTGTACGTGCTTGTGTCTGTGTGTGTGTGTGTGTGTGTGTGTGTGTGTGTGTGTGTGTGTGTGTGTGTGTGTGTGTGTGCATGCATGCATGCGTGTGTGTGTGTGTGTGTGTGTGTGTGTGTGTGTGTGTGTGTGTGTGTGTGTGTGTGTGTGTGTGTGTGTGTATAGGTAAGAACTGGGACCTGGGTGCAGCGCTCAATGACTATGAGCAGCTCAGGCAGGTCCACACAGCCAACCTGCCGCAGGTCTTCAACGAGGGCCGCTACTACCGCCAGCCCGACCACGACACCCCCCAGCATCGCAACAAGGTGGAGCGGCCCTGTGTCCAGAGACAGGTGGACAACACGCAAGGTGGGTCGTACCATCTGGAATGATGGGGAGTTTTTGTTTTTTGGTTGTAGACCCTTGAAAAAGAGACCTTGGACTCAAAGGGGCTTCTCTGAGTAAATAAACATACATAAACCATTTTTTTAAATATAAAAAATGGTATTGAGCTTTGTTTATCGTGTTTAACACAGTATTGAACTGAATGATTTTGCCGAAAAGTGAAAAAAGAATAGTTTCAGTGTGTCATTCCGTTTAAACTCCATCACATTCATAACTAGACAGTACAGTGACGCTGACGTTCCTTCCTTCCATTTACATTTACATTTACATTTACAACAAATACATTTGTTTAAGTAAGTGAATCATCTATCCATCAGTCATCATAAGATAAAGTAATCAATGCTCCGACCAAGGGCCATAGGCAGTCACAATGCTAGCAGAAGGAAAACAATTTTTCCCCTCTCTCCTCACCCCTCCTCCAGAGAAGCGTCTGTCTCGTGGTATCTCCCATGCCAGCTCGGCCATTGTGTCCCTGGCGCGCTCCCATGTGGCCAGCGAATGCACCAGCGAACAGTTCCCGGTGGAGATGCCCATCTACACGTTCCAGCTGCCGGACCTCAGCGTCTACAGTGAAGACTTCAGGAGCTTCATCGAGAGAGACCTGATAGAGCAGTCCACCATGGTGGCTCTGGAGCAGGCCGGTCTGTCGCTCAACCCGCCTCACGTTCTCTATAGGCTAGGGTGAAACTAGGTTGAACATGGCAACCGCAAGCTCCCTTAGGGATACTCTGGAATGTTTCTGATTAAAGGGGGCAATCTGGGATTCATAAACAACATAGCAGTCACCCATTGTTTTGGGGGGTAAACAGCTGAGGGATGTAGGAGAAATGTAATCAATGCAAGGACCGACCGTCCATGAGATCAAAATGATAGTTTTAACCATGTTTTAAAGATATACAGTGTTTGTTTACAATTACATTGTTTTCATACACACTAAAGTAAACATTGTGGGTTCTGATAGGGTAAGGCAGTTAAACTAAGCTCATGAGGCATTTATACGTGGTTCTTCAAGAATCAACGGCTATATATTATTATTGGATTTTAAAATCCAAAAATAGATGTTCCAATCCCAGATTGCCCCTTTTAATCTAGCATTTCAGAGATTATATTATTTTGGAGATTATATTATTGGACAAATGTACAAATACCACCACACAGTTTTGGGGTTTTTAAACTCATACGACTAACTATCTTTCTGATACAGTTATATCAGTGGAGGTTGAATTTTGTTTGATAGCATTCCTCATTCGTTCCATGCATTTCAATGACCCCGTCCTCCAATTTCTACCTCCAGCGGCCTCCCCTGAGTTAGATATGATTAGGCTCTTTTCAGGTGTGAAACCACACTTGGAGGTCTGATGAGAGGCATCAAGACCCCATGGAGAGACTAGACTGTTTGCTTGAGTGACGCCGGTGATTTAGATCTCAGAGAACATGTGGCCTAGTTTCACTGAGGGGGGGGGGGAGACTGTAGTCCCTGCTCTTTTCTCTGCAGGAGAGAGATGTTGTTGTTGTAGTAATGTGACTCAAATCACATCACAATATTCACCAACAAGCTTATGATAAACACCTGACACCCGATTCTATGTCACCTGACCCCTGATTTAATGACAACCTAGCAT
>NC_139665.1:8455336-8480336 GCF_951799395.1 Argentina silus
GTATTCATTACCCTACTTAAACCAGACCTTGAATGGTGTGTATTAAACCAGACCTTTAATGGTGGGTATTTCAGGAGGGGAGAGGTGTGTGTGTGTGCGTGTGTGTGCGTGTGTGTGTGTGTGTATGTGTGCGATGTATGATAAGGGTGTGTGGGTGAATCTGCGAGGTACATGCGTGCGTGCAGCAGGTTAAGTCTCGAGTTGACAGGTGGCAGGGCATGTTTCTGGAGCGCGCTGACAGGTGAGGAGAGGCAGCTGTAACGTAGAGAGCTGTCATCCACGTTACGACTCTGATCTGTTCAGACTGGTATAGACATCCCTACCAGAGAAGGTCACAGCCGTGATGAACCACTGTACTGGTGTCGAGTTGATCACATTCCAAATGTGTGTTCAGACTTAAAGGATTTACCAGAAGGATGCACGATTCCATTCTAACCCAGTGGTGATTAGACAAAGTTGGAACATACAGTAGGTTATACAGTACGGGAGGTTCACAAACATGAGAGATGAAAGACCTATGTACATATGTATGTAATGTATTTAAATTTACAGACACTTTTCTCCAAAACCTTTCTCCACTTACGACACATACATTTGTCTAAGTAAGTGAATCCACTGTACTATCAGTCATCGTACATGTAAGTAAAACCTTCTAGTTTTTTTTTTGTTTTTTTTTCGTTTGTTTTGTTTTATGAAGAGGAGAGGTCTGAGGAGGAGGAGCCCAGGTGTAGCCTAAAGAGACAGGTCTTTAGTCTACGGCGGAAGTTAGGTAGTAACTCTACCGTCCTGACGTGGTGGCGGCCAGAAGCTCATTCCAGAAGAGCCTCCTGCATGTACTACATAGAAACATTGTTCTGTCTTAGATAACATGTAATATGTCAGACAATAACACGTTTCAAAAGACAACTCCCTTAAATGTTGTTCAGTCTTTCTATTGTACAGGTATATGGCTGCCTATGTCTTTACCCCCCTCATTTAATTGTAGTTTTAACCTAGGGCTTAGATGTCATTCAGAGCAGGTCTCGCCTTCACAGCAGTGGGAGTCAACATGTCTCCAGCTAATTACACAGTATGTGCGTGGGGGTGATGACAGAACGGCTTCACCAGAGGGAGGGGGAGGGATCCTCCCTACCACAACGCATCTGCACTTTATCATCTTACTCATACACACGTATACACACACACACACACACACACACACACATGCACGTACGCATGCATGTACACACACACACACTCACAAACACACACACACACACACACACACACAGGATGCAGCCATCCTCGTTGTCGACAGACTGTCTGACTGCACAGACTGGGTCATGTGTGCTCTGCGCGGCCTGAGGACAGGGCTTAGGTGGTAGGCTTGTGGTGTCTGTGTCCTGATGAAGCCTGCGATGCTCTGAAACATGTCGGTTTTTGTAACGATTAAAGTGTTTTATTTAGCTCCTATTCAGCTCCTATTGAGTTCTGTACTGTGTCATTTGAAGAGGGGGGTGGGTGTTTACGAAGCTTTCCGGTACATGTACTCCCTGTTTGCCCATGTTTATACTTTGACTTAAGTTTGTTTGTGTGTGAATGTTGGATGACCTGTTACGCTCGCCCCCCCCCCCCTCCCCCCCCCAGTTCAGTGGAGATCACTGACCAGACGTGACTCATGTGTTTCTCTGTGTCATGTGTTTCTCTGTGTTCCAGCTGTGGTCCCTCTCACCGACTCGGAGCACAAGCTGCTCTCCCTCCACTTCGCCACGGACCCCGGGAAGGACTGGGTGTGGGGCAGAGACGACAACGACAACACCAAACTAGCCAAGTGAGCGACAGTACACACACACACACACACACACACACACACACACACACACACACACACACACACACACACATACATACAGTACACACACACAAACACAAAATATACACACACTTACAGTACACACACACACACACACACACACACACACACACACACACACATAGACACACACACACACACACACACACACACACACACACACACACACATACATACAGTACACACACACAAACATAAAATATACACACACTTACAGTACAGACACACACACACACATAGACACACACACACACACACACACACACACACACACACACAGTGGATTAGCTAGCTGACCAACCAGAGGGCCAAAACAAAGGGCTGTAAGGGGTTGGGTGACCCTCAGGGCTGGGCCTCTCCTAGTCACCAGGGGAGAGGATCTAAGGAGAGGCATCCCTGAGGCACAGGTGGAGGTGGGAGTGGTGGGAATTGAAGAGGAGGTGTTGTGTTCTAAAAACCTTCAGAATCACATTAGGCTGGAACACCTTGTTCCTCTGGGAAGAGGGTAAACACAGGGGATAGGGAGAGGTTGAGAAGATAAAGGAGGAAAAGGAGAGATTAGGAGGATAAGGAAGAGATGAGGAAGGAGGAGAGGAGAGGTTGAGAGAAGGAACAGGGAAGTGGAGGTCCCCTATAATAAGACTGAATGCCCCCCTGCAGATGGGCTGCTGAATGGTTGAACTACATGGTGTGATGTCTCTGGAGACAGGATGCTGGTGTTGTACAGCTTTAGAAAGCGCTAATTTGAGAGCTTTAGATTTTAATCGTTTTGCTTCAGCTTTTCGGGTGGGTTTGATAAAAGCGTTTCCCATTCCCGTCATGTAACGAGGAGTGAAGTCGAAGGCAGACCATAATTATGTAGTGAATAAACAGTGGTTCTGAGGTATTTTAAGGTCATGTTGCAGCGGAGCTGCGGGAGTCTTTGTCAATGGCACACTGGCCAATATGAAAATAACTTTATGTCCATTTTCTTCCTCAAATACGATTCCACTGTATTTCATGGCAGAGAAAGTCAACACTTACAGTATGGGCCTTGATGCAATCATGTGGAGACCACATTTCTGAGAGAAAGCATCATCTTAAGCTGGATCATTTCTTCAAGCCAATAAACAAAATCACTTTACCATGTGAAAGAAACAGAAAATCAACATCATATGAATTGAAACCTCATGTCTTGCTTCATAATGATTTTAACCTGCAGTTTTCTGGAAACTCCTTTAATTGTATTTGGTAAAAACTAAAGCTGAACTATCGATATCTGTACTTGTTTTAACTATGTCCACCTAGCTAGTGTATTACTGTATATCTTATCACAAAGTATGTATATACATACACTCACCAAACACTTTATTAGGAACACTATACTAATACTGGGTAGGGCCTCCCTTTGCTCTCAAAACAGCCTAAATTCTTCGTGGCATTGATTCCACAAGATGTTGGAAGCATTCCTTTGAGATTCTGGTCCATGATGACATGATTGCATCACGCAATTCTGTAGATTTTTCAGGTGCACTTTCAAGCTGTGAATCTCCCGTTCTACCACATCCCAAAGGTTGTTCTATTGGATTCAGATCTGGTGACTGGGAAGGCCACTGAAGAACACTGAACTCATTGTCATGTTCATGAAACCAATTTGAGACCACATTTGCTTTGTGACATGGTGCATTATCCTGCTGGAAGTAGCCATTAGAAGATCGGTAAATTGTGGCCATGAAGGGATACACATGGTCAGCAACAATACTCAAATAGGCTGTGGCATTCAAGCGATGATTGATTGGTAATGGGCCCAAAGTGTGCCAAGAAAACATTCCCCACACCATTACACCACCTCCACCATGAGAAAGTGTACACGTGTTCCTAATAAAGTGTTCAGTGAGGGTATATATCACTGTGATATTTAATTACTGACATCTCCTCTTCTCCCCTTCAGTCTGATCCTGTCTCTGGAAGCCAAGCTGAACCTCCTGCACAACTACATGAACGTGACGTGGATCAGAATACCTTCTGAAACCAGGGTAACTGGTTTATTCGATTTTCCACTTTTCCAATACTGGTTGATAAGAGTCATCATGTCATTCAATGCAATTATCGGTCAAAATATTTTCGCATTTCTCTCTCTCTCTTTCCCCCTCCTGCCCCACCCCCCCCACCCCCCCAGGCCCCCCTCGCCATGCCAGAGTCCCCCACGGCGTCAGCGGGCGAGGACGTCCAGTCCCTGGCAGACTCCCTGGACTCGGACCGCGACTCAGTCTGCAGTAACTCCCACCTCAACAACACCAAGATGGCCGCCTCCTCCTCCTCCTCCTCCAGGGACAAGGAGCGTGGCGACACCAAGGACAAGATCGACAGACAACAACAACAACAACAACAACAACAACAACAACAACAACAACGTAAGGACAAGGACAAAACCAGGACGGACTCGGTGGCCAACAAGCTGGGCAGCTTCAGTAAGACCCTGGGCATCAAGCTAAAGAAGAACATGGGGGGGCTTGGGGGGCTCGTCCACGGCAAGATCAACCGCTCCAACTCCGCAGGCAACGGGAGGAATGGAAACGGCGGAGGCGGTGGTGGTGGTGGTGGTGGTGGTGGTGGCGGTGGCGGTGGTGGAGGTGCGGAGAATGGAGAGAAGAGCAAGAAGAAGGAAGGGAAAGCCCGGAAGGAAGGAGGAGGAGGAGTGGGGGGAGGGGGAGGGGGAGGGGGAGGGAGGGAGGAGTCGGGGCAGTCTGCTAGCACGTCGTCATCGTCGGAGAAGACCACAAGCCCTTCGCCCACCGAGAGGGTCCCTGGAGTCCTGGGGGTCCCCTCCCCACCCGGGGACAGGGCTGGGGACAGGGACAAGGTTGGGGACAGGGACAGGGACAGGGACAGGGACAGGGACAGGGTTGGGGATAGGGACAGGGTTGGGGACAGGGACAGGGTTGGGGACAGGGAGAGAGACAGGAGTCTCCTGGCCAGGCTGGTAGGGGACAAGGCCCTGTCGGAGCACTGGAAGTACAGCACGGACGTCAAGCTGAGCCTCAACATCCTGCGGGCAGCCATGCAGGGGGAGCGCAAGTTCATCTTCGCCAGCCTCCTCCTGACCAGCCACCGCCACCAGTTCCACGAGGAGATGATCAACTTCTACCTGACCAACGCCCAGGAGCGCTTCAGCCAGGAGCAGGAGCAGAAGAGGAAGGAGGGCGAGAAGAAGACCACCGCCCCCACCACCACCAACACCACCACCACCACCGCCATGATCGCCCCCAACGGCCCCCCCACCACACTGAAGAAGCCCGAGCAGGAGAGCTCTGTCCCTCACAGGGAGAGGGAGAGGGATAGGGAGAGGGGGGTAGCAAACAGGACCTCCACCCCTCCGCCCCCCATACCCCCTCTTCCTCCTCCTGCCGTGAACCCCCAGGACTGCTACTCATCCCCAGCCAGGCTACACCGGAGCCAGACCCCCCCCCACATCCTCCCCCAGCTGGCTCTGAAGATACAGGGACGCCACAGCCCCTCCCCCCACTCCTCCCCCAGTAACACTGCTACAAGGAGAAGTATCCTCGGTAAATCATTATATTCATTTGTTGTTTATGTGTTTTTATGAGTACATAATGACTTTATGGTCCTTTTAGGATAATAGCATTTAACCCGCCTTTTCCGAGAATGTCATGATTTTAATGTTCCGAAGTCACCAGGGTTTACCAATCCTTTTTTCCTTTTTTTCTACCACAACCTCCTATGCATTGTCGCACCTCTCTGCATGTCTGCATGTAGATTTCGCCCGTAGAATGTTTCCTATTGAACCATCGAGATATTCACAATGCATTCATTAATTCATTAATTTGTGACGTACCTTCCACAGAATGGGAAGCAGTGTCACAGCACTACATTGATATGGTTCCTCTCCTTCCTCCAGGCTCCACCCCCATCCCTGTGTCAGCCCACTACAGCCAGACCCCGCCCCTCCAGCGCTCCAGCATCATCCATCTCCGTGACGTCAGCGTCCAGTCCCCTAGCAACCTCCAGGAGGAGGAGCCCTACCGGCCGGTGGTGGGGACCCTGCGGACCTGCGCCACCTACCCCCAGCAGAACCGCTCCCTCTCCTCCCAGAGCTGCAGCCCCGCACGCATGTCCGGGGTTCGAACCGGCAACCCCGCCACCGGCACGGCCGAGCCGTACAGCATGCCCGGCGAGCACAAGTCCCACACCTACACCAACGGCTTCAACGCCAGCGACATCAGAGACTGTCTGGAGTACGCAGACGCCGACTCCTCTCCCCAGACCTGGGGGAACGCCTGTACGGACCGAACCAAAGGGCGCGGCGGCGGCGGCGCGGGGGGGTGCGTTACGTACTGCCTGCAGCAGAGGAGGTGCAGGAGGGAGAAGTGTTCCTTCTACGGGAGGCCGGAGACGGAGAACTACTGCTCCTACTGCTACAAGGAGGAGCTGAAACGCATGGAGAGGGAGGGCAAGATGCACAGACCTGGATAGCACCATGCCCACCCGACCAGGATAGGTCAGGACAGGACAGGACAGGACAGTGGCCATACAGGGAGAAACAAAGGAAGCTCCATGTGCACATACAGTACAGACATACAGGATAATGGCTTAGGAATGGCCAGAGAAATGATCAACCTTCATTGGTGTCACCTGTGTGTCAGTGTAGGCTGCCATAAAAGGACACAACTGCTTGAGATGAGAAGCAGAGTGTTTGTCTGAGGGGTTAACAACTTTGGCCAGGATCTACACATCTTTTTTCATGACTTTCTTACAGTATGTGTTCAACTGAAGCTGAGCTCATCGCTCAAAGCCTGAAGGATAAAGTCAATAATCGTATTGAAAACATGCAAACACTAAATACCATGCTGCTTCAGTATTAAATGATCTAAACGTTTCTTGCCAAAGATGTTAACAGCTTCTAGAACACTCTGAACATTCTACTGCTCATACTGCAGTTGGTGATCCTTCAAACATTACCGCTACATGGACTCAACTCTTAAAGGTCAAATATGATTTTATATGCATTTAAATGTACACAACTTAAATTATTAATTTGCACATTAGATACTGATGTACATAGCAAACAAATGAGGAAACAAAATAGATGAGTATATTGTTAAAAAAAAGGGTTTGTGTGTTTTTGTCTATGGACTTAGAGAATGTGGCTACTGGGGATTTACAAGCCAAGGCGTAAGTGTAAAATATAGAAAATATTTTTATATGATTTTCACAAAATGCCATGAAGCAATATTTTGCGCTTTTTCTTATGGACACACTGTTTTCACTTTGGTAGGTTACTTTAAGTGCACAGCCATAGGAAGGAAAAGACCATCAACAACTGACAACAAAGGTTGAATCCAAACTAGAAACTGATCTGATGCCATATCTAAGAAAAACACCTGCATTGTTGTTGTTGTTATTATAGCTTTTATCAGTCTCACATTGACAGCAGGTTGTTGGGTTGAAATGGGGTTTAGAAATATGAAAGTCCTTCACTACATTTGCAAGACCAGAGGCAAACTCGATACACCCTCATGGTACAGTAGCTCCTCAGATCTGTAAATGGCTGACACGATACGTTTGACCAAACATCGAACATGAATTGAATCCAGTTTCTGGTTTATCATAATGGATAGATAAGGAGTCTCACTGTAACACATGGCTCAATATCAATTGTCTGTAATATTGACATTTTAGATTCTAAAAGCACAACATGCTAATGTTGTCGTTAGCTTATTATTTCAACAGTACCACGTTGGCCTATTATGGGAGGAAACAATGGCGATTCAGTTGTCATGTCAACGAGAGTGAATCCATGCAGGGTGATTAGGAATGATGTGTACAGTAACAGTGGATGAAACTGCAATTGTTTGTGTGACAGCTACTAACTCCCTTTACTGGTACAGAACCCTCAGCTCGCCCTACAGTACTACTGTATGCATATGCAGTGCCGGAGCTTGAATCTACATGTCGACAGCAAGTCCAGATGAGGTGTGTGTGTGTGTGTGTGTGTGTGTGTGTGTGTGTGTGTGTGTGTGTGTGTGTGTGTGTGTGTGTGTGTGTGTGTGTGTGTGTGTGTGTGTGTGTGTGTGTGTGTGTGTGTGTGTGTGTGTGTGTGTGTGTGTGTCTCTCTCTCTCTCTCTGAGTCTAAGGCCATACAAACATGATTAATTGTTCTACAGATTTCATTTTATTTAGTAAATAAATCAGTGTGTATCGAGTGTATATGAATATGAATATTCAGCTTAGATTAAAAGTATGACAAATATTATACTACATTTCGGTCTGATCATTAAATATATTAACATCAGTGTTTGGTTATGGAAAGGGTAGACAGATATACATTATTTGAAATTACTGGAAAAATGACAGACTGTGGCTTTAATGAAAATGTTGCAATTTAAACATCAGCCATGTTTGACCTGAAACCTATAAAGCATTTTCAATTGTAGCTTAATGATGAAATAACTTGCACTTCTGTCTGTCCTAAAATACAACACTGCCCTTCAGACCTCAGTCAGACCTCAGCCAGCTAGCGTGTCTATCTTGCATTGAACAGCACTAACAGCTAGTTGAGCTACATTATGTGAAATCTGTAGTTTTTCGTTTTGTTAATCAGGTTTTGCCTTATATACAAATCTAAACTAACTCTGAGATTCCTAACTTTGAATTCTCTTCTTGCTCAGCTGTCGTCTTCCACGTCTCAGCGGCCGTGCTGCTAGTCACTCCGACTGCTCCCACTGAAGCAATAAGCGCCCCGATTTAGTGGCTCATAGCTGGCGAAAATAATAACAAGAAAAAAATAATATATATTTTAAATCATTTCATTTGGGAGCCATATGCAATCACCTATTTCGCCCATGCTTTGGGCCGGTCAGATCAGAAAACAATGCATTAACCATATTAATAATAACTTATTAAAAAAAAAGTGAAGCGGGGCATCCGTTAAACAATTAATCAAGTTAGTACGGCCTAATCTGAAATACCTTAGAGTTGTCCTATGAGGGGTGGGTGGATGGGCCACCAGTGATTTGGCATCGACCTTCAGATCTTTAGTTTGCAATAAATTGTCCTTGTATTCTGTTGTTGGTATAGACAACCTCACATGGTTTAAAATGAGCTATGTTTCTGTACAATGTCTATATATGGGTTATATGTGTCAAAGAAGCCAAATTGAACTTTTAAGTGTCCTAGTTTGCCCTACATTGCAATAACGATAGAGACCTTTGAAAATTGGACTATTCAACCCTTTATTCAAAGAAAGCACTGTTGTGATATTGAATTAAAAAAGCTTTAGCGCCAATATCAGTGAGTGTATGAGGTGAAATGCTGAGTTTTTGTCTAACCTTGTGAGAGGTAGTGTGTGGTTCATATAGCCCATCAGCAGTGGGATTGTATGTGTTCTTCAAAAATAATAACAATAAAATAATTTATACCTGTGTCATGTTTTGGTCTGCCTTCAATTGTTTTTCCCTTTTTGTGTTGGATCCTCCTTGCGTTCTGGGGACATTCCAGAGGGCATGTTTTCATTACGTTTCCTTTGTGAGGAATACGTTAAGGGGCTACACATTACATTTACACCTCTGTACTACAGCATATATGACCTTGAAAAATCTACAGGGATTGTGGAGAGATAGTGTTTAAGGATAGATGCATCTTTTGAAACCATACATTCCATCGCTATCGGGAAACAAGGACCTCTTTAACCTGTTGCCTCTTTAACCTGAGTCTGGAAAAGGTCCCATCAATGTGGAAAACATCTTGCCTGGTACCGGTACCAAAGAAAAGGAACCCCAGTGTTCTGAATGACTACATTTACATTTACATTTATGGCATTTAGCAGACGCCTTTATCCAAAGCGACTTACCACAAATACATTTATTTAAGTAAGTGAATCATCTATCCATCAGTCATCATAAGATAAAGTAATCAATGCTCAAACCAGGGGCCATAGGCAGTCACAATGCTAGAAGATTTTTTTAAATTATTTTTATTATTAACAGGAGAGAAACTTGTACAGGGGGGTAGTGGGGGTGAAGAGGTCTTTAGGAGGGACAGTTAAGATGTAGCCTAAAGAGATGGGTCTTCAATCTACAGCGGACTGGTAGCCTTGACATCCCACATCATGAAGACCATGGAAAGACTGGTGCTAGCACACATAAGGACCCTGGTGAAGACTTCCTTGGACCCCCTGCAGTTTGCCTACCAGGCAGACATTGGTGTGGATGATGCCATCATCTACCTGCTACACAGAGCTCCCTCCCACTAAGGCTGGCAGCTTTGTGAGGGTCATGTTCTTTGACTTCTCCAGTGCATTTAACACTACTTGTGGATAAGCTGCTGAGGATGCAGGTGGACTCCCCCATTGTTTGCTGGATTACATACTACCTGACCAACAGGCCACAGTTTGTACGGCTGCAAGGATGTGTGTCGGACTGGGTGGTGAGCAGCATTGGCGCCCCCCAGGGGACAGTTCTGGCTCCCTTCCGCTTCACCCTCTATACCTCGGACTTCAGGCACAACACAGATATTTGCCATCTGCAGAAGTTCTCGGCTGATTCTGCTATTGTGTGATGTGTCAGTGGAGGCCAGGAGACCGAGTACAGAGGACTGGTGGACAGTTTTGTTGAGTGGTGTGAGCAGAACCACCTGCTACTCAATATCAGCAAGACAAAGGAGATGGTGGTAGACTTTAGGAGGACTAGGGTCCCCCTGTCTCCTGTTTCCATCCAGGGAGAGGACATGAAGGTGGTCCAGAGCTACAAGTACCTGGGGGTGCAACTGGACAATAAACTGGACCTGGACTGGTAACACAGATGTCCAGTACAAGAGGGGCCAGAGCCAGCTTTACTTCCTGAGGAGGCTTAGGTCCTTTGGCATGTGCAGGACTGCTGAACATGTTCTACCAGTCAGTGGTGGCCAGCTCAGTGCTGTACGCGGTGGTATGCTGGGGGGGGCAGCATCAAGGAAGGTGACACCAAGAGGCTGAACAAGCTTATTAGGAAAGCTGGTTCTGTCCTCGGTGTCACCCTGGACACTGTGGAGGAGGTGACTAATAGGAGGATGAGGACCAAACTCCTGGCTATCATGGACAATCCCTCCCATCCCCTACATGTCACTGTGGCAGAGCAGAGAAGCTCCTTTAGCAACAGACTAATACAACCACGTTGCACTAAGGAATGCTATAGGAGATCTGTTCTGCCTGCCGCTGTACAACTCCTGTAGACTGTACAGACTGTACAACTCCTCCTCCGGCTGGCTCGATCGGGGTGATCAGAGTCAGGCTGGGGGATGTTAAATCATAATGGACTGTTCCTACTGTATATAATGTTTCAGATGTCTATTTTATTCTATTATTCTATTGTCACTTTATTTTGTTGTTGTTGTTTGGTTGTTTGTGATGTGAGCTGCTGTAGCACCTTAATTTCCCCATGGGGATCAATAAAGTACCTATCTATCTATCTATCTATCTATCTATCTATCTATCTATTTACCTGCTCAATCATTGTAATTGCAATTCTGACTCATGGCCACAGGGGAGCCAGAGTTCATGTGTAGCTCCTTTAAGAATAACTGTTGTGGGGGTCCTGTTATGGTAAGCCCAGAGAACATAGCAGGAGAGACATTCAAGGATAGTGTCTGAAGCTTTGCTGACTCTAGCCTAGTCCAGCTCTCCCACTGTGGAAGCATTAGTTCCAGGAGTTTCTGCTTCTCTTCTCAAAGTAGCAGAAGACAGGGGCCTTCATCCTTGGACCACCATCCTGAGGTGGCAAAACAAACCTCAGGAAGCAGATTTCATGGCTTGGAGTTGGCCAATTACAGTTGGAAACTCCCCCGTATGGCCAAAATGACACAAATGCAACATTCTCCACCATTTCAAACAGGTAACTGTCATTTACTTTGTATAGAGAATGTGTTTGTTTGTATAAGTGTGTTGAACTAAGTTTTAGAGAGTGATGCCTCAGCCCTGTGTGTCAGCCTGTCTGTTCTCTGCACATTCTGGAGGAGTGAGAGTGTGTTAGACTGGTGGATGGAGAGTGGGAAGTGTGGATGGTAATAGCAAGCTACTTCTTTTTGCTCATAGAGCTGTTCCTTCCAATAAATATTGCTACAGCTGAAACATCAAATGACTTTGATCCATGTCAACTCCTCCTCCGCCTACTCTCACTGCAGCCCACTCTGTAAGAACCTGACAACCTCGCCACGGCAGCGAAAAGATTTCCGTTTAATGAGCACAGAGTTCTTTAAGTGGCATTGGCAGCTTGCCTTGCTTCAGTGAGTGTTTGTTTACCTTGCCTTTAAGATAACCTATTCCATCTCTCTACCAGTATGTGAAAGAGAGAGAGAGAGAGAGAGAGAGAGAGAGAGCGAGAGAGAGAGAGAGAGAGAGAGAAAATATCAAAACCTATTTATTTTTCCCATGTCCATCTCTGGGTCTTCAATGAGAGGCGCATCGGTACTGGGTGTATGACAGTGATTTGCCAATGTGGCCTAGACTAGAGCTACAGAATGACGTCCTGGTTCCAGAGGATATGTTCACTACAGATGTCTTTGTCCTCAAGGGAACCTGTGAGCGATGGAGTATGCTACAGAATGAGTACTAACAGCCAAAGGTTCACTGTGTAAGTGCAGCTGGTTGCATGAATCTAAGATTACAGTCACTGTTTCCTGTTGAGTAGGAGGCTAAAGCTGCCATGAGTTGTATGGTTACTGTAATATTCAGAACTGCGTACTGTGCGCATACACTCATCGGACACTTTATTAGGAACACCTGTACACCTTCTCATGGTGGAGGTGGTGTAATGAGAAGGGGAATGTTTTCTTGGCACACTTTGGGCCCGTTGATTGATATCATCAATCATCGCTTGAATGCCACAGCATATTTGAGTATTGTTGCTGACCATGTGCATCCCTTCATGGCCACAATTTACCCATCTTCTAATAGCTACTTCCAGCATGATAATGCACCGTGTCACAAAGCAAATGGGGTCTCAAACTGGTTTCATGAACATGACAATGAGTTCAGTGTTCTTCAGTGGCCTTCCCAGTCACCGGATCTGAATCCAATAGAACACCTTTGGGATGTGGTAGAACGGGAGACTCACAGCTTGAAAGTGCACCTGAAAAATCTGCAGGAATTGCGTGATGCAATCATGTCATCATGGACCAGAATCTCAAAGGAATGCTTCCAACATCTTGTGGAATCAATGTCACGAAGAATTGAGGCTGTTTTGAGAGCAATGGGAGGCCATACCCAGTATTAGTATAGTGTTCCTAATAAAGTGTTCGGTGAATGTATAACTACCATCCAATGCATACAAGTTAAGACAATGTAACATTGTACAATCCTGTTAATTTTGGTATTTGCATAGTCCTAAAATGTTGTAAGAAATGGCATGAAGAGCAACAGTAATAGACCAGCCCATTCATATATTTGTCTGAAATATTTATGGACTGATAACTGATAATTCAACATCAAGAGTATATAGAGTTAATTGAGAAACATATGGTACATGGTAGCTTTACTGTGGTCATGAAAGATAACCAACTAGCCCAAGACTAGTTTGGTATTATTTACAAAGGGGGTGCCAGGTCAGTAGAGACAAATATTAAAGACAATATTTCATTTGCCTTGTTTCTCAGGAGGAAAAGCTAGAGACAAAGGATATGACTCATATCCAAGTATAGTATTCTACCCAATAAAGAGAGTTAGTAGCCCATAATGTACATTAATAAGCATTTGGAGATACAGATACAGAATGGCCAACAGATGGAATCTGTTCTCTACACTGTTGTCTGTGAGAGCATAGTTAACCAGCAGTTTGGATAAGAACTTCTGCCAAATCTAACTGGCAACCACACAGATTGATAAGATTGATGATTCCTACCTCCACCAGCCTCCCCTGCTCTGTGTGCTTTCACAGCTCACCTGTAAGAGTGCTCAAAGTGGTATAATGACAGTACCACTAATGAGGAATGTTGTTTGTAAAGGCAGAGGCACAAGTGTTCACGTACAATAAATATCTTAGACTGGAGACAAATACCAATAGTTTCTCGTTCTTTTATCAGGGCGAAGATAATTCTGCAAAACTTCTCATCATTGATCATTGATGCCTTGAACATGGCTGATCTTGTCTTGTTTTTGGACAGTTTAACAGTCTACCAGAACAGAACACCACTATATCTAAACAATATACAGGAATAAAAAAAAGTTTTACAGTAAATGAAACAGTCAAAAAGTATTATACATGTTCAAAAATAAATACATTACATGAAATGAAAGTCAGATACACCAGGTTGTACAGGTACATGGTATGAATGAAATAATAAAATAATCAATCCTTTGGAATAGGCATTCATTTGTAGATCATACACCGTATCAAATCAATACAAACTAAATACAATATTCTAAAATGACACAATACGCTGTTATCCCTTTTTCAATGAGATTATGAGGATAAGTACATCAACTTCAGATAAGAGAAACATTTTAGCATTTTGACTTTTTACAGAAACTTGAGTTCCACCACTCTTGTTCAGTTCCCTCCCTAAACCTGTATCATACAAAGACAGAATGTATAATTGATATCTGTGCTAATACAGTTTATAGCTAGTTGTGCTGTGGAATGATAACGTTTTTGCCTTTGGCACACATTTTGTATTCCATCAGATTGATCATAACCATAACCATAGAATCACAACCCAGTCCGTGTATTATGATTACATCATACCTTTCTAATAAGAGGGATGAAACAAAGTTATTGATGAAGGAAATTACGTCAATTGCTGCTTCCAGAATCATTTCCCTGCTGGGTGTCACCTCTGTGTCACCTGTGTGTCACCTGTTATCTATGTGTAGTCTACATTACGATAATCGCATTAGAAACATTAAATAATGTCAGATTAAAATCATTATCCACACACACAGGGATAACAAAATGTACAAAACACAAAATAACTATAATTTACAATGATAATAATAGAGATACTAGTAATAACAGAAAGCCTGAAAAAAGCATTGAAGTCCACCATATATATGAAGTTATTTCCAACTAAAACCATAAAACTCAAAAACACACCCTGCCATTGATCAAAAGTCAATCATGGGAAACCATAACATATTTTTCTAGCTGGTGTCTTTAAGCACTTATATGGTTGTAGTTTCAAGAAATTGCAGTAAATATGTTCATACTCTCATTGGCTGGATTGTGGGATGGAGGGGCAGAGGAAGAGAAAAGCAGCATTCTGATTGGCTGCTCTCACAGAAAGAGATGAATACTTACGACCAAAACCAACTGACTGACTGACTGTGCAAAGAAGAGGTATATGGAATGTTCTGAATGAACAGATGATCTGTATGTGTGTGCGTGCGTGTGCACGTGTGTGTGTGTGTGTGTGTGTGTGTGTTTGCCTACGAGCAAGGGTTATCTAAGAGTCATCAGCGGGTTTATGACTCTGGTTACTGGAGCGGACGGTGATGCAGTATGTTTTTCTAAGGGGCTGTTTTGTTTATGGAGACAGAAGAAGCTGAGTACGGCTGTTGGAGGTGACTGTGGGGAGAGAGGCACGGGGGAGGGGCTGGAGGAGGGGCCGGGGGAGGGGCTGGGGGGGACAAGGCTGGCCATTCACGGGGTATGACACCTGCTTCCTTCCCCCTACAGAGGCATTTCTTACACTCTCCAGCTGGATGCAACTCTCTTCTACTTTCCGTGTGTGTGTGTGTGTGTGTGTGTGTGTGTGTGTGTGTGTGTGTGTGTGTGTGCACGTGCACGCACGCGTGTGTGCTTGCATGCGTGTGTGGCCAATTCACTGAAAGCCAACACTGAAGCGCGCAAACACAGCCCAGCCAAGTCCCTAGCTTTGCCAGTTGTGAAGTTAAGCCCTCTAGAATTGACAAGGGGAAAAGATGTCCTCAGACTATTTTAGACCAGGAGGAAGAGGCTTTGCCATAATTCACAGTATGTCTTGTATATACTGTGTCCATTGACATCAGCGAAATAGTGTTGAAAGCTAGCTTGGTCTAGCATTTCCTCTATGACTCTATCTGAAAGTTTCATTGGGGCTTTCTCCTACTGGTCACAGTTCCACAGAAGCACAAAAGGGACCTAGAAAACCAAAAGTAAAAGGAATGTGGTACAGATCAGGGAAGGCTGGTAGAGGTAGAAATCGGAGGACGGGCTCATGATAATGAATGGAACAGAGTGAGGAATGGTATCAAACACGTGTGTTTGATACCATTCCTCATTCCGTTCCATGCATTACCATGAGCTCGTCCTCCGTTTTCTACCTCCACCAGCCTCCCCTGGCCCAGATAGGGTGTTTACGAGGGACCAGAGTCTGTTTATGATAATGACATAGTGTTAAAGCAGCAGTAAAAGGATAGTAATGTTGAGGTAATGCATTCCACTGCATTCTGGAATCTACAGTAAGGGCCTATAAGAAGCTATAAAGTGAACATTAGGTGATTCCCATGTTTCTAACCCTTAGCTCAGTGAGCTAACATGGTCTAGTGGTGCGCAGAAGACCCTGGTTTGAACCCTGTAGTCACACAAATGCCTATGTGGCTATAGAACAAGGGAGGCTGGTGGAGGTAGAAATCAGAGGGTGGGCTCACTGTAACACATGGAAAGGAATGAGGAATGGTATCGTGTGTTTGATACTACAGGTATGCCTCCGTCCACTCCATGCCTCCGTCCACTCAATGAGCCCGTCCTCCAATTTCTACCTCCACCAGCTGCTCCACTGCTATAGCTTGAGCATTGGGTCTGTCTCTGTATTTGTGAATCCCAGACAGAACAACAGCCTGAATGACCAACAGCCAATGAAGAACAGCCAATGAAGAACAGCCTGGAGGGATCAGTTGGAACAGACATCAAAACACTGCCACATCCCCGTCTGTGAAACGTGTCGCATCATCACATCGAGACAGATCAGTCGTCAAGGAGAAAATAGAGCACCACCACAGAGGGAATCATTTTCGACGCGGCACAGGAAACCGCTCGGCTTTGCCATGTTACGAACACTGTATTCAGCTTTTATGGTGCTTCCTCTCTGTCTTCTCCTCTACTCTGTGTCCCAGAAACGGCTGGTTTACACCTGGGTATGAAGGAAAGAGGGCCTGGTCTCTCTAGTGCTAAACTCCTACCTTTTCATACAGAGAGCTCAGGTGAGGATCAAGGGAACACTAATGGCTGATGTGTCTCACTCTGCCTTTGTCTACACCGTTGACAACAGTGGAGGCCGGCGGAGGTAGAAATCGCATTCCTCATTCCATGCCATGGATTACAATGAGCCCATCCTCCGATTTCTACCTCCACCAGCCTCCCCCTGGTTCACATGGACATGATGTCCAGCTTTTCCATGTCATTCGTTTAGGGTAGAAGGGTGAGGCTTGCGATTAACAACAATGGGAGGGGTTTTCCAGTATGACCTCACTGGGTGCTCCTCCATTCCAGCTGATTAGGACAGAGCCTTTTACTGTGGCCTACTACATTATACAGCCTCCTACGGGACTCTCACCCCTCCCTGTCAGCCCTCTGTGTCTCTGTCTCCAGTAGATACTGCCTGTTGAAGGGATGGAGCTTCATACCAGCTAATGCTTCTTATTTCTCCACCCGCATTTCATGACACTACGTCATTTGTTTCTTCATCTCCTTCACAAGCTCATCGCTGCAGACAGACACCGTCATCAAACTTCACACACACCTTTTCAAACACACACTCCTTCACACTCCATGACAACACACACCCCTTTATGCACATCCCTACCTACCACTCCATACACAATATATGAAAACAAACTGGTTACGAATGAAGGAGTGTGTATGTACGTGTGTGTGTGTGTGTGTGTGTGTGTGTTTTGTTTGAATTCTTTCAAGCTATCAAGGCCTTTCCTGAGCAGAACAGAAACTTCAACACAGGGTTGAATTTCATTTTAAAGTGATGTTTGTATTGTGCAGTGGATAAAAAAACCTGTTTTATATTAAATCCTGAGGTGTATATGAATTAGTATCCAGATCCAGTTCAATCTCACTTTAGATAACTGCAACTTAAATACAACAACAACGGCCAGACGCTTAGACAAGAACCAATATACAGTGCTGCTTGAAAGTATGTGAACCCCTTGTGCAATTATAGATTTTTTTAGTTTTTACCATGAAATCTTTATTTAATCAGAACCAGTTTTTATCTGACATAACAGGTTTATATTTACCAATTCCATATGTTTGTTTAGAGGAAATCATGCGTGTAGTAGAAAAACTAAATCATGAAGAAACTAGTGCAGGTGCAAAAATAAGTGAACCCCAAGTTAAATCAAGTAGGTGAGTAGAATCAGGTGGGTAAATAATTGGGTACCAAATGAACCAATCAAAGGAGAGATCTTTAGGGTGATAAATAGAGAAAAGAAACCTGGTGAGTTTTGTGTTACCCATACAGGTGAATGCAAAACACACCATGCCGAGAGGAAAGGAGATCTCAGAGGACACCAGTCTGGGGAAGGTTATAAAATCATCTCAACAAGATTTGACCTCTATCAGTCCACTGTGAGGCAATTTAGAAATGGAGAGCATTTAACATGACAGCAACTCGGCCTAGAAGTGGACGCCCTTCCAAAATATCGCCTAGAGCCACAAGAAAAATAATAAATCAGGTAAAAGCCAATGCAAACATAACATCTACAGATTTTCAGACCTCCCTTGCTGCATCTCAGATAACTGTGCCTGCTTCAAAATAAGAAGAACACTGAATCAAAATGGCATTCATGGGAGGGTTGCTAGGAAGAAGCCTCTGCTGTCAAAAAAGAACCAAACTGCCCGTCTTAACGTTGCCAGAGACAACCTGGACAAGCTTGAAGGTTTCTGGATGTCTGTTGTCTGGACAGATGAGTCCAAAATTGACCTTTTTAGTCACAAACAAAACCACTAAGTTTGGCGAAAACCCAACACTGCCTACCATCAAAACAAGCATCAAGCATTGTAGTGGGAATGTCCAGATCTGGGGCTGCTTTTCCTCCTCTGGACCTGGACGACTCCACATCATTAAGGGAACCATGAATTCTGAGGTATACCAGGAGATTCTTGAACAGAATGTCAAGCCATCAGTCAAGGAGCTAAAGCTGTGCTGAAAATGCGTCTTCCAACAAGACAACGATCCAAAGCATTCAAGCAAATCTACCAAAGAATGGCTCAGGAGAAAGAAGATTTGTGTTTTGGATTGGCCAAGTCAAAGTTCTGACCTAAATCCAATCGAGATACTGTGGCAGGACCTGAAGCGGGCAGTTCATGCCAGACACCTCTCAAACCTCACTCAATTGGCTGAGTTCTGTAAGGAGGAGTGGGCAAAAATCCCTCAAAACAGAGGGATCAAAACAGAGGGAGTCAGAGACTGATTAGTGGCTATACGAGATGTTTACTCCAAGTTATCGCTGCTAATGGAGGTGCCACAAGCTATTGACTGAAGAAGTTCACATATTTTTGCACACATGAAATCAGAGTTTCTGTTAAATAAACCACTTTCGTTAAATAAACAATGAAAATATATCATATGTTTTTGTTTGTGTCCTTTATTTGGAATGTTTTTATTACAAATTGGGGTTTAGATAAAGATTTTATAAGTTCATTTTAATATTTTATACAAAAATAATGACCATCGCTGTAGGGTGCACAAACTTTCAAGCAGCACTGTACATGCCCATCTGTATACCATGGCAATATAGACGTTGAAAAAAGCAATGTTTGTTTTGTCTTTGTTGAGTTTCTAAAAGAGATTGCACCACAATAGGCCGGTACATCACGTACAGTAACAGCAAGCAGAGAATTGGCAAAGGTAACTGTGCAACAGAAACATAACAGAGTGATCCTTATTCAGACGGGCCCAATCAGTGCTTGAAGTGGAATGAAGAATGTGCTGGAACACATTTCAAGGTGGCGGTACTGATTCAAATTTGAGAATACCGGTGCTCATTTTTTAGAGTGAATATTCAAGGTGCCGGTAGTCAAGCTGTAGAAAATGTGAGGTGCTGGTACTGGCCCAACTCAAACACTGGGTCCAGTCAAAGGACTGATAGTGACCCAAGAGCCAGTCAGAGTGTCTGTGGTCTTGTCCTAGTCCCATTGGATCAGAGTAGAGTAGGGGGCAGGGCATCAAGTCCCTGGACAGAATCCATTCCGTCGGCCACCAACATGGTAAAAAGACTCAACAAGACTGTGGGTGTGTCTTATGGGTGTGTCCGGACGTAAAGTGGGCGGGGTGGATGCTTAAAGGGGCAATCTGAGATTGGTACATCCATTGTTTTACTTTTACATTGATGATATATAGCCACTGATTCTTGAAGAATATGACTTATAGATGCCTCATGAGCTTAGTTCAACAGTCTTAGCCCATCAGAACCTAAAATATATAAGCTTGGTTTACTCCCAATGTTTAGGTGGAGTATATAGCTTCATAACATGGTTGAAACTATCGTTATGATCTCATGGATAGTCAGTCCTTGTATCCATAGCCCCGTCTATGAATCTGAGAGTGGTTCCATTTCTCCAGGTCCACCCCTTAGCTGTTTACCAAAAGAAGAAGTGGTGGGGTGACCGCTCGGTTATTGTTAGAATCCCAGATTACCCTTTTAATCTTTAAGGCGAGTTGGCGGGACTGAGGGCTGGGCTGGGGGAGGGGCTGGGGGAGGGGCTGGGGGTGGGGCTTGAGTTGTCGGAGCGGCTGTAGTCGCTGAGGGAGCCCGGTCGCGTGACCACGCCCACGCCCGCGCCCGCGTACGGCCTCTTCAGCATGGCCGGGTTGAAGTCGGCGTGGCGACGGGCGTGCTTCATCAGGTGGTCACTCCGCATGAAGCGCTTGTCACACAGCGGGCAGCCGAACTTCTTCTCCCCGGTGTGGGTGCGGAAGTGGCGCGCCAGCTCGTCAGAACGGGCAAACTTCTTGTTGCAGTCGGGCCAGGTGCAGGGGAACGGGCGCTCGCCTGAAAGACAAGCATGGAGAGCCTGGATCAATGTCTCTGACACAGGACAGTCACACACACACATTCTACCACAGACAGACTAGTGAGTGACAAAACAACAAGACAAAACACATCAAGGGCTCTATTTTCAACCAACGCCAAGCGGAGCAAAGTCCAAACGCAGGCATGTTGGCAATCTGTGTAGGTGGTAACAGGTGAAAATACCACTGCACTGGAGTGCTGTCCCGTCTGCGCTCACGAGGACGGAATAGCGGTAAATGGAGGCGTGTTCATGGCGATAAGCAGGTCAAGTTCCCTCGCCTGTGTGCTGAAGAATCTGGCTTTGAACATAACACTTGTAACTGTGCTAAGATTGTTTTTTTACACTGTTAAAATATAGCCCAAAGCCTGGTCAAAACAAACAGAATGTTTGCTTATTGATTGTAGTATCCTCTCGACTGTATGCATGCTTTTCATGTGAACATGACACACAAATCCCAACTGGACTAAGCTAAAGCTCGTCAAATACACTAGTCATGCACAGCAACGACACAAAGCATACAGCCAAAGCATAGTCAAAACAAACTGTGAGCTGACCCTAGGATGACCTTTGCACGAAATCCACACACACACACACACACACACACACACACACACACACACACACACACACACACACACACACACATACACACACACACACACCCAGAAAACCAAAATGGATACATTATAGACAGATCCAAAGCATCTGCAATTACTACAATTTCATGGTGAGCACTGGTGAGAATGTTGTGGCCTTTTGATGTCGTCTCAAAGACATATTAAAACGTTTGTTTCATCAAACAAAACTTCAACCATGACCATAAAAAAAAAGGTCACCAACCATGACCATAAATATTATATCACTGTCTTTTTACAGCAACAAATGCGTGTCAACAAATGGGGCTCCAAATCATACGTTAGCAATTTAGCATAATCTACTGCGTGACCAAAATGGCTCACAACAAGGCAGCAAACTAGCAATTAGCAAACCTCTAAATAACAACAGTAGAGTATCATAACTTTCTTGCTGAGGTTGCCTTATCCTTACAGTGCAATGGACACACGTAGGTCCCCACATGATAGTGATCTCTGAAATAGCACTCCTCGTTCTCATTCCAGCACGCAACTATCAGTGACACGCTACAAGAGAAACTACACCCTCCCCCCCTCCCCCCATCTCTCCATCCTACCCCCCCCCCCCCCCTCCCCCCTTCACTGGCTATAAAACAGTTTTAACACATGACCAGTGTGGGCCAGATGGTAGACAACAAAGCGCTAGCACTTTTCCACTACTCCACGTCGCATATAATCTCCACATCAGGTGATACGGGCTTTACATATCAGAAAGAAAAACACTGACCCAGACATATTGTCCTGGAGTGCGACACTAAGAAAACAACCAGGAACAAAGACCTCCATTCTAAAGGTTCCTACCAAGTAGGCTGTCCCTGAGGGCGACAGTGGAGAACATAATACGCTGCCACAGACACACAGTTAGTTACACACAGACGGGGGAGAAACACACTTAGTTTAATTAGGACTATTCTTCTTTTATATTCTTCAGGGTAACATGGTCCCTTTCCTCGTTCATCACTAGGTTACAAGGAGTTAGGGACCGAGCCAGCAGCAAGCAAGCAGGGCTCTGCTAGAATCTCTAGGTCTCTCTGTCCCCCAGCCACCCCTCCCCCCACTCCCCTCCAGTCAGGCTCAAAGGAGGAGACCAGGGGAGGCCCGGTGGAGGTAGACATCGGAGGACGGGCTCATTGTAATGCACAGAAACGGAATGAGAAACGGTATCAAACGGAATGGAATGGGAAATGGTATCAAACGGAATGGAATGAGAAATGGTATCAAACACACGTGGGAGTAGACAAACAGCGATTCTCGGAAAAACTAGGCGCAAACTATGTGAGTCAACAAGTCGACAGTCAACAGCTGTCTTTGGTATAACAAAAGCAAAGGAAAAACACAACTGTAGCCTACAACGTTCATTTGAGAAGTCAGTCAACATAAGGTGAATGCCCTGGGAACACTTGACTCATCCTACCAAGACAAAGACCCTAGTCTGACTAACCGCTGAGGTGAGTCAAAAGCACGAGTCATCGTTATATAGTTCCAGGTAGCAAGCGCAACAACAACGGCCAGGGTAACAGATCCCGTTGTACAGCAGTCCGGGTAACAGATCTCACCTCTTCAATATTCAACAGCCTATCGAAGGTGGATCACTGGATCAGGGATGTGTGTGTGTATGTGTGTGTGTGTGTGTGTGTGTGTGTGTGTGTGTGTGTGTGTATGTGTCTGTGTGTGTGTGTGTATGTGTGTATGCGCATGTGTGTGTGTGTGTGTGTGTGTGTGTGTGTGTGTGTGTGCGTGTGTGTGTGTGTGCGTGTGTGTGTGTGGGTGTATGCGTGTGTATGCGAGTGTGTGTGTGCGCGTGTGTGCATGCATGTGCACGTGAGTAATGTGGAGAGTGCAGCAGGCTGAGATATCACTGAAAATCAAGTGCCATAACATGGCTCCTTGTGCCGAGCGAGGCCACAGAGAACACAACAAGCTCAAGTTCTGTTTATGGAGTATCTCCTTGCTTCCTCAACCTGTCAGTAATCTTGTTTTTACGATCTTACTTTCGGCCTCGTCAACACAAAGTAGGTCAGACTCAAGACCTCACAAGTCAATGCACTGCCAGAGAGAGAATAACATTGAGAAATGTGCTGCCCTCTGGACTATTCCAGCATACATGGAGACCTCCCTCCCCCCCTCCCTTAAAACACACTGGCTCCACAACAACTAACAATCAAAGCTAACAACCGGGAATTGCCTCAATCAAAACAGGCTTATGAGTTTATGTCTTCCTGTCATAATTACAGAGTACCACTAAACCTTACATAAGGACACGAGTGCCAGGGGATAGACTGGCAGTTCTGTAACGCGACACTGGGTTGGCTGGTTGTTCTGTAACGGGACACTGGGTTGGCTGGCTGTTTTGTAACGCGACACTGGGTTGGATGACTGTTTTGTAACGCGACACTGGGTTGGCTGGCTGTTTGGTAACCTGATACTAGCGGTGTTGTCGTTATGATGGGGATGGAACCAGCAGATCTCTTTAAACGGCCCTTGTTGTCCTGTTAGAGGGAACAATGGGGGATGCCAGAGTCAAGTGGAGTGATTGTTCCAGAACAAACACACAATAACGTGAACAGTAGGAGGCACGCCACTGATCCATGCCAAATACAAACAAATACGTCCAGACCCGACGTCTTTGCCGTGTGTGCCCCTGCGTGTGTGTGTGTGCGTGTGTGTGTGTGTGTGTGTTCATGTGTTTCTGAGAGTGAGTTCCTAGTAGGATAAGGCATAGTGATGGTCACATGATAAGTGCCCTCTCTGAGGCTTAATGCCACACACACACACACACACACACACACACACACACACACACACTTCTTCAAACACAATATTTCTCAGAAAGGGAGTGGTAATCAGGAAAGCATTACATGGGGATAGTCTTAAAACAAAGACACTGACCCACTTCCAATACGAGTCTGTTACATCAGACGTCTGTGTGTGTGATTGAGTATGAGTGAGTGTGCGTGAGTGAGTGTGTGTGCGTGCGTTGGTGAGCGTGTGAGCGTTGGTGTGTGTGTGTGCGTGTGTCTACATTATCCACAGCACACCCAGAGCCAAAAAAGCTGAATTTCCATCCAAGCCCTCAGCCTTATGTCACAGGTGACTGTCTTATGTAAACATCCTCATTTACCCTCGCCCATGTGACTGAGGCCCTCACTCGGTTCATCAAGGGGTCACAACCCACCACCCACAGCCTACACCCCTACACCCCTACAGAGCCTCCATGGTTCACTGAGAGGTGGTAGGGTTGTAGTAGGGTAGGTTTGACTCACCCTGTAGGATTGTAGGAGGCCTTCATGCTATTCAGAGACTAAGTCTCTGAACTAAACGGTCCAATCTGAAGACGTTGACGTGGCTATGTGGGAGAACTGAAAGTACAACTGAGTGGCACTGACTCATACCTGATCTTACCGTGTGCGTGCGTGTGTGTGGGTGTGTGTGTGTGTGTGTGACTTGGGTCGTTAAATACCATCAGGGCCAAACAGGTGTGCCTGCAGACTTCCAGGGAGGACATTATGTCCTCTATTAGTAAGTGCTTTCCATCAAACTCG
>NC_139665.1:8485336-8522836 GCF_951799395.1 Argentina silus
ACACGTATCCTGGTTTAACCCTCAGAACCTACACTGTGTTTGATACCATAATCCTTTCCATGCATTACAATGAGCCTCCCCTGATACAGCACAGACACATCCAGTCATACGAGTCGTATCTCAAGACCAAGCAAGACCATCTCCAAACCAGCTGAGGATAACATGTCCATCTTAGTTGAGGTCCAGGGGAGGCTGGTGGAGGTAGAAATCAGAGGACGGGGCTCACTGTAATGCATGGAACGGAATAAGGAATGGTGTGTCTTTGATACCATTCCTCATTCCGTTCCATGCATTATACAATGAGCCCCGTCCTCCGATTTCTACCTCCACCAGCCTCCCCTGTTGAGGTCTCTTTATGGTGACAGCGGGTAGAGCTTGAGAAGGAGGACAGACTCTAGGGGTCACCATAGGTCAGTCTCTACTTCCACCAGTGGACATCTAACTCAGAAATGTCTAGACTGGATGCCTGTCCCCCCCCCGCCCCCCCCAATGGGGGTGCCATCTCAACATCAGCTAGAGTCTCAAAGGAGGAGGAGGGGTTGTATGATTATGACTCAGACCTCCAGCATTTTGGAAGCCTTTCATCTGACTGTCGATGAGACAAGGCTTCAGTATGGTTTGTGTAACATTCTCATGTATGTGACATGAGAAGAGGGCTTTGGAGAATCATAACAACCATAGGCATCTCATGTCTTTCACCATCAACGGTAGAATTGTGACATAGACTTGGAGCATCACACGGGCTTGTAACGTGAAAGACATGTCAACCTACTCCGGCTGTGAAGCAAAGAGATGGGTTGCATAACACAACGTTTGGTACAGAGAGATACATAGGCTTGGAAAGCCCATATAATGGCAGCGTGCTTCTGACCATAAGATTGGTGCACTGTTGTGGTGTCACTATTGTGCAGGTGATGCAGGGTAGGTCTGGATATAAACATTTTTGTGGTGTCAGTATTGTGCAGGTGTTGCAGGATATATTTAGATACAGACATTGTTGTGGTGTCACTATTGTGCAGATAATGCAGGGTAGGTCTGGATATAGGCATTGTTGTGGTGTCAGTATTGTGCAGGTGTTGCAGGGTAGGTCTGGATATAGGCATTGTTGTGGTGTCAATATTGTGCAACTGATACAGGGTAGGTCTAGTTATAGGCTAGATCAATTAGGGATTAGGGGTCAGGGGTCAGGAGGGGGTCAGTGACACACCTCTGATTACAGTCCTTTTACCGAGGGAAGACAGGGTCATAATGGAAGAGTCTGATAGGATAATGGTCTAGATAGAACTTGCATTCAGCATCATAAGTGTACACATACACACACACACACACACACACACACACACACACACACACACACACACACACACACACACACACACACACACACACACACACCCTCCTCTTCTTTCCCTTCTCCCTCTTTTTCTGAGCTCAGCTAGCTACGTCTGTTGCTGGCCAGATCAGCTGGTAGTCTGTCTGGCAGGGGTGTGGTACATCACAACAAAGAGCTTAGAGTCAAACAGGGAACTACTGCAGAACTTACCAACCCCCTCTCTCTCTCTCTCTCTCTCTCTTTCCATCTCTCTCTCTCTCTCTCTCTCTGTCTCTCTGTCTCTCTTTCTCTCCATCCTTCCTTATAGGGCTGGCTTTGTCGCTGGAACTATCAATAAGTTGATTTGACTTCAGGTATTAGGTATCAGACATTCCTATAGTACATACTTGAGTAATTGTATTAAATACTCCACCAGTTACATCCCCATACGCTACTCGTTCTCCGGGGACTTGACCACGGACTCTTAACTTATTCACAATGCAGTATAAATGTATAGAGCAGTTCAACTATAGTAACCGTATACCTTACTTCAGAAACGGCCATTTAAAGATAATTGAATAAGTGGTGGGCAATTTATTTTTCCAGATATTTGACCTTGTTTATAATGAGTAAACGCAGAGATAACTGCGCACCCTTGTGTGACACGTTTTGCATTCATGAAGCATTGCACCTCGTTCACGGCCAGCACAGTCAATTCACACCTTCAAGATAATTACACAATTACTATTGAATCTGAGATAAATAATAGTATATTGTGGAGTTACACTGAGACACAGGCTACAAATACATATCATATACCTATAATTCTCAACACTTACTGGCTACCCCACAACAAGCATTTGGCCATAAACCCAACTAACCTGTGTGTGTCCTTAGATGAGCTTTGAGATGGGACGATTTCCCATAAACTTTTTCACAACCTGAGTAATGACATTTGTGCTTTTTCTGGGTTGATTCGGGCTCGATTCGTTCTCTGACACGTTTGCTTCTTTGTGCACGGTCAGGGTCGACGTTCGCACTGATAGGTGTGGCAGCGTTTCCATCCTCTGGGACAGTTGACAAGAAGCACTCGTCTCTTATTTTCGCCTGCTCGGCGGTGTTGGTAGGAGTCTGCTGGTTGAAATCCGCTAGAATCCTGGCCACCACAAATAGAGAGGAATCTTTCACCATGGAGTCCTTATCTTCTCCGCTCCTTGGAGAGCAAGCATTCTCCGTTCTGAACTCCCGGTTTTGTTTAGGATGAACGATAGCCCGACTGGACATGGACACAAGGCACTCAGCTGCAAAATGATCCATATCCTTTCAAATACAACACTCAAGGCAGACGCGGTCAAAAAAAAAAAAAAAAAAGAACACAAATCGTCGACCCCTTTATGATGATAGAGATAGCTTGGTCTATCAATAGAAAACTCCCACACTATCATATACTACCGGCTTCTCCGAATCATTTCCATGCTGGTCGCAAATAGATCATCATCAAAGAGCAAACACGTCGAGTAGGAATCCCTCTACCGCTCTGTGGAATGAAGACAGTTAAAACATGTTGAAAAACTTTTCTTTATCTCATTTGCCAGCTCCATCACCGCCTGCGTCCTGCCGCCTGCCGTGTGTGACAGCTCAATGCGCGGTGCCGACCACCGCGGTTCCCATGCTGGAGGCGTGTCGGCACGACGCGTACGACCGTATCGTCATTGCAGCTGCTTATCCATTGGACACCAACGGCCTCGAAAGGAACCCGTGCCGGCCGTAAAACTCGAAATGCTAAGTTGGCTTTAGGAGTTAGAACACGGTACATGCGTGTACGGTACATACTGTCTACCAGGGGAGGGCATTTCACTCTGGGCAGACTGGGGCACCCACAGGACACTCAGCGAGAGGATATCCCCTGTTCTCTCTATTCCCACTGGCCACTAACAACACATGGACGAGCAGTCAGTCTGTCTGGGTTTAATGTCCTTTTCTTTTACGACCTCATGACTAGGGGTGAGGTATGTAGGATGTGAAGGGACGATGGGGGTGGAGGGACGCAGGAGACACACATGTATTATCTTCTCTCAAGTACTGTAACACAACAGAACACTCAGTACACCACAGGGGAGGCTGGTGGAGGTAGAAATCGGAGGACGTGCTCATTGTAATGGAATTCAATAAAGTGCATGATCCATATTGAGATGAAAGGAAGAAATGTCATTAATCTGTGCACGGTGTTCTCTCATAGAGGATGTTGGAAGTGTCAGTGTGTGTGTGTGTGTGTGTGTGAGTGTGTGTGTGTGTGTGTGTGTTTTCTACAGCTGATTTGTTTGGAGAGCACACAGATACACATTCGAACAATACAATCAGGCTTACATGGGAGCAAAGGTTCCTAAAGCCTTAACAATTAGAGGGAAGTCATAAAGAAGAAAAGCTTCCGGATTGGGACAGATTTGGGGATTTGGGTACTGCTGAGGTATGGGCTTTGGTGGGGGAGGATGAGAACAGCCAATGATAGCTGTTGACCCTGAGGTGTGGAAGACAGTAGCCAATCACGGACAGCTATGAGAGCTGAGAGACGTGTGTGACTTTGGATTTGCCTACATTGCAATAATCCTATCCAAACATTGAGTTGGCTAGCTAGCAGAATTATTGTGAAATGAGAAATGGTGTAACTATTGGGTTCACTGACTCAAAAAAAGAAGTTGAACACATTACTCATCTCTGCCATTGTTTCATAACATTGGGGGAAAGGAGAGGAAGCACATTGGAACACCTGTTGTGTAGCGTTCTCAGGGCTGCGGTTAGGGTTTCCTCTGCAATGACGGCATATATCTGAACCGAGAGGTTTCATTTCTCGTCAGGGGTGTTGTTGTTGTCAGAAACTCTGATGACCATCTGACTCTGAAAGAGTTCTGGTACAGGAAATGGGTGGGGGCCACTGTGTGTTCTCTGCTGAACGACTCAACTGAATTGGAGCAGAGGCCTAAAATATCACCACGTGTGTGAGTGCCAGAGTGAGTGCCACAAGGTTAGCATCAGTCACACGTGCTGTACACATACACACACACACACACACACACACACATGTGCACGCAAACACACACACGTGTGCATGCACACAGAAGCACATGCACACAGACACACACACTGGTCTCCACCACTTATCTTCACGCACACATACACACACACACACTGGTCTTCATCATGCAAGCATAGCTCAGTAAACCTCCAAAACCTTAAACTTCTAAGGGCTGTGTTTTTCTTGTGCCTGTACCAGTGGTCTGTTGGGAGGTCAAGTATGGCGTGGGCCTCTTTTGGGGGGTCAGGGGGGTAACCCTTGACACACTCCATTCACTGACACAGTGTGAACCAGAGCTCAGCTCTAAGCCATGATGACACACACACACACACACACACACACACACACACGCATGCACGGACACATGCACGCATGCAGGAACACACACATGCACACATGCATGCAGGAACACAGACACACATGCGCGCACACACACACACACACACCGCGGGGGGGCGGCTCAGTGCTGGGGCCTGTTTCATTCAGATGTCTAATGCGCTTACACACTCACTAATGACTCCTCTCCTACACACTCAGCAGCCTTCGCAGCCACACAGCAGCTTGCAGGGTGGGGTGTGAGCAGGGAGGCCCCCCGGCTGAGGGGGCTATAGGAGTGGGACTTTAAGAAAGGACTCAGTGAATCAACACAGCATGTCAGTTCTTTTCAGTATTATCACTTGGCCTTCGGAGCGGGACTTTAAACATATTGTTTGTTTTTTTTGCCTTGGTTATGGTGAAGTTCAACACTCGTTTGGCTCTCATAAAGGTGTTTAGGAATCACGTTAATCTGAATCATTTTGGGAAATGACTCAAAAATCATTGATCGCTGCTTTAATGCCTTGTCCAGTTATCGGACTTTCAGTGTGTAAGGTTGAGCAGGTGGAACACAAACACTCTGAAGTTACCATGAATTTGTGAATTTCAATTTCAGCATAGACGTCTAAGCCTAGAGCACACATTTAGGGTGTAGCATACAATGATTAGGCAATTATCTCGTCAGTGTCAAGAACAGTAATGTGTTTCACTTGAAATATCTGACATTTGAAAACACAGAGCGGGGCTATGAAAGTGTCGTTCCTGTCATGGCAGCGGGAACATTCTTCCGCACTTGTTTTCATCCTCGTGCGTCGTCATGTCAACGGGTTCAGCGGTGGGCGTGGCTTGAATGACAACCGCGAACTACAGGCAGCAACAAAAACATGGTGGTGTTCAGGACACCGGCCACGATAAAACCTAACCCGAACCCTGACCCTAACCTTAACCCAACGAACCGCGAGAAGACTCCCTATATCGGGTGTCTCAGCTCAGAATGTTGTCATTAAATCATGCTTTAAAATTGGTTGACCAAATGAACTCTGCTCATGCAGTCAACCATGCGCGGCTGACTTCTACACGGGTGTAGCCGACCGCAGTTCCTCTGCCACCCAACCTGCAAGGTCGACATTCGGGCCCCTCTCCTAACCCTGACCCATAAATGAAATAACCAATCCATATAATAATCCTTAAACATTTCTCCATTAAAGAACACATGCCCTGATTTCAGTAACACACAATCTTGATAGTCTATCGATAGGCAGCCGCATAGCCTAGGCCTTACATGTCGCAGTTTCAGCACCGGACAGCGATCGTAAATTGAATTAAATGTAATCAAATTACATTCATTTATTCCCACTTGAGAGACTGGTCTCTCGATGTAGTCCCATCTGTTTTGTTGCCTATAGGCCTAGTAGCCTATACACTGTGTCGCCTTGCATTTTTGTGTGAAAATGTTTTAACCACAGCCTGTAGGTCTAGATTGCGAGCCTGACTGTAGTAGAGGATGACATGGGAAGAAATATGATGTTCTCCTTCGCTGGATAGTTGCTTATATCCAGTCCCAATCCGACTATAACCTGAAATCCTAACTCCTGTCTCGATTCAATTTCCTCGCTTTATTCTGTAATGCATAGGGTTGTTATAGTAGCCTACGTCTGGTGCCTATTCATTCAAGTCAATTGAACACATTCCAATGAGCCTGTCCTCCGATTTCTACCTCCACCGGCCTCCACTGGTGAGTTGATACACCACGGAGGGTTGCTCTAACCTCCGCTATTTCGCACTATCTGTCTGTGTAGCTATGAAAAAGTCGCTCATTAGTTGCTCACACAGATGAGAGCGAACGTTTGAATGTTGTCATATTGCGTCTTTATATTCACGTTAAATTTAGGAATAAAACTGTTGGCACCCAATCTGCACCACCTGTGTTATAAGGTGAGGAGCATAGGGGTGAGAGGACAGGAGGGGGCCGGCCCGCAGACCTGGTGGACCCCAGACAGCACACTGTCTTTGTTACTCTTTGTAGACATATGTATTTTCCCACACAGTAGTAGCAGTATGGCTCTATACACAATAACCTCATGTTGACCCAGTTCCTCTTCCGTACCTCCCCCAGCCAGCCAGCCAGCCAGCCAGCCAGCCAGCCAGACAGACAGACAGACAGACAGACAGACAGACAGACAGACAGCAGTCAGCAGTGGGGAGGTGGGCTGGAGAGCAGAAGGGGGGCAGGATGAGCAGTAGAGCTCCAGGGGTAGGGAGACATGCGTGTAGGCGGGGTGTGTGGCTGGGATGGAGGGAGGAAGGGAGGGGCGTGTGGTTGGAGGGAGGGGTGTGTGGTTGGAGGGAGGGAGGGAGGGAGGGGTGTGTTGGGAGTTAGGGTGTGCGTGGCTGGGATGGAGGGAGGAAGGGAGGGAGGGGTGCGTGGTCGGAGTGGAGGGAGGGAGGGGTGTGTGGAGGGAGGGTCAGGGGGAGGGTTGTGTTGGGAGTTAAGGGATGTGTGTGGTCGGAGTGGAGGGAGGGATGGGTGTGTGGAGAGAGGGAGGGAGGGGTGTGTGGAGGGTGGGAGGGAGGAAGAGAGGGGTGTGTGGACAGAGGGTGGGAGGAAGGGAGGGAGGGAGAGAGGGGTGTGTGGGGGGTAGGAGGGCGGAAGGGAGAGAGGGGTGTGTGGACGGAGGGAGGAAGGAAGGGAGGGAGGGAGAGAGGGGTGTGTGGAGGGTGGGAGGGAGGGAGGGGTGTGTTGGGGGTTGGGTGTTGATCGGTATGATCGCGTTGGCTTGGCTGGGGGAGGAACAGGATAGGCTGTCCCTGTCAGGGAGCGGTGACTGCAGAGATGTTTGCAGCACAAGGGTTCTATGAACAGTGAACGTGACACGTTGGTATGACTCATCTGACCCGCTTCTCATCTGTTACTGTGGGAGGGAGTGTTTGGTGCATCCTGTCATTTGCATGGTGCCTCTTGTCTGGGCTTGAGGTCTGACCTGTTCAGCCTGAATAGCCTGTGAAAACAGGAGGTAGAGATGAATAGATTGTTATAGAACAGGAGGTATACATGAATAGATTGTTATAGAACAGGAGGTATACATGAATAGATTGTTATAGAACAGGAGGTATACATGAATAGATTGTTATAGAACAGGACATATAGATGAATGTACTTTTATACGGCCATTGGTAAGGTGAATACATTGTGAGTACACTTATTAAGATCAGTCTGATGATTGGTGAGTTGCAGCTGGTCGAAATCGTAAGACGGGCTCATTGTAATGCATGGAATGGAATGAGGAATGTAATTAGACCATTCCTGATTCCATTCAATGTATTACAATGATTCTGTCCTCCGATTTGTACCTCCAGCAACCTCCACTGGTGAGTTGATACACCACGGATGGTCGCTTGTTATGTTGTTTTAACAGCTAGTAACTGACTAAGCGAAACCACTTGAACAAAGAGAACAGGGCCATTTTGGATAAAGTGGTCTGCAGACTTGTTTTGATATCTTTGAAGCACCTAACGAACATGAGAATCAACAGTTGCTCCTCATCATAGCCTCAAGTGTGCTCACTTTGAGTACTGCAAACAACACACACACACACACACACACACACACACACACACACGCACACACACACACTACATTAGCGCAATCATCACCTGAGGCTAAACCAGTTAGCTTGTTAGCCATCTTTCCTAATGTACGGAGACTGTGATAATGCATCAGCCATATGTCCCTCAGATTAGCGACAGTAGCTTCTCATTAGCTGATAAGCATAACCTCAGATTAAAGCTGGTCACTACTGTCCATCAAGTGGATTAGATACTGTAAATGAGCTCCGTCTCGTCTCATCTCAATGGGTCATAAGGCTTCAAAGCCATCAAAGCCGACAGCAGTTAACCCCCCCGAATGTAACCTGCCTCATCCCATCAGCTGTTTGCCTAACTAGCTGACTAATCCATCCACCTTGATCACCATCACGATCATTCCTATCCTTTTATCTCCGATAACCAATGAGGAGCAGAAACGGCAGCCATTTTGTAGTGCGTCGCCCGTGACGCGTCATGAAATAGACGTCAAGTGGTCGCAAACAGTCGCCCTGCAATTCGACTTGCTCCGACCGAGCCTCAAACCAGCAACCTCTGGCTTGCTAACACACGTGACCGTCACCGGAAATACCTGTTGTAAACCAGCTACGCTATCGAAAAGCTAGCAATTCGATGTGATACACGTGTGTTTGATACCATTCCTCATTCCTTTCCATGCATTACAATGAGCCCGTCCTCTGATTTCTACCTCCACCAGCCTCCTCTGGTACACAATATCACTGTCAACAAGCTGTAGGGGCTACAGGACATTCCTGGCCTTTTCTCTCTACACACACACACACACACACACACACACACACACACACACACACACACACACACACACACACACACACACACACACAGAATGTAGTGAGTTTCTGAACTATGGACACTCTACCAGGATGGTAGCCATCTTCTGAGGAGTGGAGAACAACCGTACAATGATATACAGTCGTTACAGAATGTTAAATGGAGCATCTTGTTCTGTTGGCAGTTATGGAGAGGAATTTTCATTTCCATTTCCATTTATGGCATTTAGCAGATGCCTTTATCCAAAGCGACTTACAATAAATACATTTGTTTAAGTAAGTGAATCATCTATCCATCAGTCATCATAAGATAAAGTAATCAATGCTCAGACCAGGGGCCATAGGCAGGCACAATGCTAGAAGAAGATTTTTCTTAACAAGAGAGAAACTTGTACAGGGGGGTACTGGGGGTGAAGAGGTCTTTAGGAGGGACTGTTAAGATGTAATGAAGTCATGAAGTTGTTTCTGTAGAAGAGTGTTTGATAAAACATTGAATTCTGCTTTACGGAGAGGCAAAACTAGTTGGTTTGACATACTATTGAATGTCAGAGAGAATCCACACATAGCTACTCTCGAAAGAAACGTCCTGACCTGAATGTTGTTCAAATGCTCTAGGCCGGAGTGACGTAAAGCCATGAATATCTCACTGACAGTTTGGGTCTCATCTGCCCCATTTTACAACCTGATCACCAAGAAAATAAAAAAATATCCTCCTCTGTCTAGCCCCACCACCCCTTCACACAATAATCTCACCTAAATACCACTGCAACCGTCACGGTTTTGCTACTTTATTCGAAACCCGTTGATACTCTGAAGAGCCTTTATGACAGTGTGTTCATTACAACTGCATGAAGAGAACACAAGCTACGTGTGTTTGCTACCATTCCTCATTCCATTCCATTCTCAATCTCAACATGTACATGTAGAATCACAGAGGCGAGGGCCTCTTTTGAGGGTTCCTTTACTCTGTACTGTGGGGGTAGACCAGCTAAGAGGGGAAATAGCCTGGAACCACAGCGGTCATACATGCCCTGGCATGCCCCCCCATCAGACTGGGAGGGAGGGGAACGGGAGGGGAACTGGGAGCAGCCTATATACACACAGACACATACATGTAGACACACAAACACACACACACACACACACACACACACACACACACACACACACACACACACAGACACACACGCACACGCACACACAGACACACACACACACACACACACACACACACACACACACACACAGACACACACATACACAGACACACACGCACACACACACACACACACACACACACACACACACAGACACACACACACACACACACAAACACACACTTTAGTGTCCTGTCAAATGACTCGAGAACTCCCACTTCAAATGAAGAGAACGCCCACTTCAGTCACACAATGCAAACCATTGTAAATAACTGTTTTCCTTGAGATTAATATAGCAATGCATGTCCAAATGATGATTGGCTAGCATTATCAACGATGCAACGTCATGCCGTACCAACAGGTTCCCTGTCTAGCTGGAGTGACCAAACCCGGTCATACAGTAAGGGTTGATTTCACGTTGTTACCGCCACATTGCATGAACCTCGTCCCCCCAAGTGACGATTCCACTCGCTTCCTTTCCCTCATTGTTTGATGCAGCTGTGTTTGAACTCCGTGTGCACAAGGTCAAGTTAGAGCACATTCTCTTTACTCCGTTTCAACGAAGACAATGAAGACCACACACATGTACATATCATATTGATATTCATGTCATGTATATTGATTTATTATATTGATTTATTTATACTCACTGTAATACCTTATACTGTAATAATGTCTACAATATCATATCTTTTGCACTATGTACTCTCTGGTTAGATGCCAAAATACATTTTGTTTTCTCAGTACTTGTACTCAATAAAGTTCAATCTAATCTAATCTAATCTAATCTAATCTGGAGAGGCCAGACCACAAAGATTTTCTTTCCACTGAATATCGCCATGAACACGTGGAAGGCATGTTTCCTTACTTGTGTGTCATAGTTCAGATTAAGGCAAATACTGTAGTACAGAACTACAGATGGATCAATATGACGAGATCAGTGGAGGCTGGTGGAGGTAGAAATCGGAGGACGGGCCTCATTGTAATGCATGGAATGGAATGAGGAATGGTGTCAAACACAATCCACCAGCCTCCCCTGGACGAGATAGTTGACCCGATCCTCATGTATCTCTCTAGTATGTTGTGAACTGTGTCCTTGAGCTGCCCTCATCAGCTGCCCTGATCTACAGAATGAGTGTTGCTCAGAACTACTAGAGTGGCCTCTAGTGGCTCTTTATATGTACTGTATTACTTCAGACCATTTCCAAGACCAACCGTTTAAATATGTAACTTGTCTTTCATAAAAGAAACTTAATCGGTGTCACCCTATACGCCATGCAAAGGTTTTGTGTACAGAGCGTTGGGTCAGAGGATGTACAGTATTTTTATTGGCCAGCAGAGGGGGCCGATAGCCTCTTTATCTGTTCAAATGTCCCTTTTGATTTAAACCTTTAATTAATGGTCAGGAACACAATTCCTCACGTCCTCTCCTCCACCAATGCACAGATTCATATGTTTCCCAATGTGTCTGAACACGTTTGAACGCAGGTCTCCTATGCCCTCAAGACTGTTAAGCAAAAGCCCTCACCAAATCACCACTGTACATCGATGTAAAACATACATGGAAATAGCTCAGAGCTTCAAGGGTTGGTTCAGGTCAGAGGATCCTTACCTTGAAAGTAGTCTATGGGCCAAGAGAAACTTTAATCCATGGTTCAGAGTTGTTTAAATAGCCACTACTAGCTAACTAGCTAACAAAAAAGAATGGGAGTGATTGGGGCTCAAACCAAATAAACCTCAAAGTAACGTCCAACCATGTCAGAGAGTTCATTTGAGGTGATTGTGGCCACAAACGTTGAAAGAAAATGTTGAGGCTCATGAATGTGGAGATCAATCAGTGGAGGTAGAAATCAGAAGACGGGCTCATTGTAATGCATGGACCGGAATAAGGATTGGTATAAACATGTGTGGCTTGAGCTTGTTTGATAACTGTGCATTTGTCAGTTTATTCAATCGTGAAATTATGAATGAAGAGTTTAATACAGTGAAAAGCACCCTGTAGTAAGTATTAAAATGTGTGAGCTTTATTCAACCAGTGTATAAAAAGATGCAGCCAAGGTAGAAAATAGCCACAGGGGCGGATTAACAAAATGCAAAATGATAATCCTGTAGCCATCATATATTCTGAGTAAATTTGGTTTGGTTGAGCCCTAATGGAAACCTTAAGTGAAGTGAAAAACAAAACTAGAAACCTATTTTGAGAATATAAGAGAAGATAAGAACTTGCTAATGCTAAACAGACCCAAAGTGTTGGCCCCTGGACCAAACATCCTTCAGCAACATCATGAACATTCATGCTCCCATGATTAGCTCAAGATTCAGCTTTTTTTTTAATTTGAAACTGTGATGTCACTGTCTATATACATACTTTTCGTTTCTCTTTCCGCTTGAGTATATTCCACATTAACATTCCTTTTGTACAAACATTTTTTCTTAAATAATAAAAATAATTTATTACATTTATATTGTGCTTTTCATTATCCAATAATAACCTCGGAGTGCATAAAATAAAAAAATAAAAAGATTAAATAAAAAAAATATATATATATATATTAAAAAATATATATATAATAGAAAGAAAATATATATATATATATACAGCTCTGGAAAAAATTAAGAGACCACTCCAAATTATTCTTAAATCAGCATCTCTACATGTATGGCAGCCATTCCATTCCAGTGTCTGTTGAATTCCAATACAGGCACACCTCATTCTACTTAATGAGGGACTGATTAGGTGATCATCTGAACCAAATCTTATTTAATGAGGAAAAGTATAAAAAACACTGCTGTGGTCATCACTATCCTCTTGCAATAGGACCAGCTGGATGGCAAAAACAGTGCTAGTAGTACCTCAAAAGTAATTGGAATAAAAAAATAACTATTGACCATGCCAAAAGAGTTGAAAAGAAAGGTTTTGAGTGGGGAAAAAAAGGGTTCAATTCTGGCTTTACTGGCAGAGGGATACAGTGAGCGTCAGGTTGCTTCCATCCTTAAAATTTCAAAGACGGCGGTTCATAAGAACAAGGTCAAGCAGCAGACATTAGGGACAACAAAGCTACAAGACCGGCAGAGGGCGAAAACGACTCTCTACTCACCGGGATGACCACCAATTCATTCGAATGTCACTCAACAACCATAGGATGACATCAAGTGACCTACAAAAAGAATGGCAAACGGCAGCTGGGGTGAAGTACACGGCGAGGACGGTTCGAAACAGGCTCCTAGGGGCAGGGCTGAAGTCGTGCAAAGCTAGAAAAAAGCCCTTCATCAATGTGAACCAAAGAAGAGCCAGGCTGAGGTTTGCAAAAGACCATAAGGATTGGACCGTAGAGGACTGGAGTAAGGTCATCTTCTCTGATGAGTCCAATTTTCAGCTTTGCCCAACACCTGATCGTCTAATGGTTAGACGGAGACCTGGAGAGGCCTACAAGCCACAGTGTCTCGCACCTACTGTGAAATTTGGTGGAGGATCGATGATGATTTGGGGGTGCTTCAGCAAGGCTGGAATCGGGCAGATTTGTCTTTGTGAAGGACGCATGAATCAAGCCACGTACAAAGTTGTCCTGGAAGAAAACTTGCTTCCTTCTGTTCTGACAATGTTCCCCAACTCTGAGGATTGTTTTTTCCAGCAGGACAATGCTCCATGGCACACAGCCTGGTCAATCAAGGTGTGGATGGAGGACCACCAGATCAAGACCCTGTCATGGCCAGCCCAATCTCCGGACCTGAACCCCATTGAAAACCTCTGGAATGTGATCAAGAGGAAGATGGATGGTCACAAGCCATCAAACAAAACCAAGCTGCTTGAATTTTTGCACCAGGAGTGGCATAAAGACACCCAACAGCAATGTGAAAGACTGGTGGAGAGCATGCCAAGACGCATGAAAGCTGTGATTGTAAATCAGGGTTATTCCACCAAATATTGATTTCTGAACTTTTCCTAAGTTTAAACATTAGTATTGTGTTGTTTAAAAATGAATATGAACTTGTTTTCTTTGCATTATTCGAGATCTGAAAACACTGCATCTTTTTTGTTATTTTGACCAGTTGTCATTTTCTGCAAATAAATGCTCTAAATGACAATATTTCTATTCGGAATTTGGGAGAAATGTTCTCAGTAGTTTATAGAATAAAACAAAAATGTTCATTTTACTCAAACACATACCTATAAATAGTAAAACCAGAGAAACTGATAATTTTGCAGTGGTCTCTGATTTTTTTCCAGAGCTGTATATATATATATATATATATATATATATATATATATATCATTTTGCGGATTCTGATGCAGACCATTTATATTGCTAGATAGAAACAATCTATTTAATGCATACATTAAGCTGCACACAATGCAATGTATTTGCTTCTATTACAAAATCTTCCGAAATATCTGCAAATCTCGATGTATTATGACACTAACCCCAAACGATCCCTTCACTCCCTCCCAGTCTGTGTGCGTTACATCAGCGCTTTCTGAAAGCCTTTTTTTTTCGGGCTTAGTTTGGAGTTGTCCTAAAGTAGATTTACCTTCAATCACCATTTATGAAATCCATCCATTAAAGAGCAGCCCTGCCCCCGAAGCCCTGCTATGTCCATTAAGCCTGATTACAGAGAGGAAAAGAGAGAGGAAGAGGGTCTATCTATCTACGTATGTGTCCAGCCTGCCTGTTGAGCTCTCACTTCTGGACACTGAGGACAGAGGACAGATCAGGGGGGAGAGACCAGGGGACTTTGACTGAGTTCCACGGTGCTTTACAGTGGTATAGGCTCCTCCATTCCTGCCAGTGTTGGGCCCCTGTCTTAGCTTCGCTTAGCTTAGCATCAGTTGTTATGTGGTGTGTGGGAGATGGCTCTGTCTGAGCGTCACTTCAGGTGTGGTTGTGATGGGGTGTGAGGCCGCTGGATGGGGGGACAGGAGGGGGACATTGAGTTGTGTAGATGAAGCTGTCTGAGGGGAAGCAGCCGAAGCAGAAGCACTCATGGAGAACAGGGGCTTTGGATCAAAGAGGGTCATGGGCGGTTCCTTCAAACGAGCCTCCCTCAAACGCACCACCTCCGGGTCACAGAGGGTAAGAAACTCCCCGATACATGTGATGGTGATGTCCACTGAACTTGAGGTGATCAACAGGTGTTCATTCATGTAATGTGAAGTTCAGTTGAATGTACTTATCTTAAGTTAATCAGCTTAAGAACATCTGCTCACTGACTGGAATGTAAAGAGGAATTGTGTGAGTTCAATGACATTGAGCATTCTGTTTGGCTCAGATACGGCTTTCGACTTTTTGCTCACTGTCTCAGATAAGCAGATCGTTTGTGTACACCGGAGAAAATGAATCACGTAATGCTAATGTTAAAAGTAGCTACTATTGTGCGTACGGTAGCTTTTTTTACGCTACCCTTCGCTACATCATGGAATAATACTTCAAGTGATGATTTTACTGTATGCGTTGCAGTACTCATATGCAGTCAGGGGGGAGCCATGCAACAATGTGATTGATTGTGTGTGATTTCGTGTTGCATGTTTATCTGGGCCCTATAAGGGTTGAGTCCTTTACAGCAGCTGGGCCAGATTAAGCCGTTTATTCTTTCTCATATTTACCACTCTCATGTGATTAACACAACAATAATGCACACTTCAGGATGCTTCTATAACATCAAACACCATAGGTCCCATCATGGTTAAGAGGGTCAGGAAAGCCCTAGAGAGGGTCGGAGACTGTACTGTAGATGACATCCAGAGCAGTGGAGGCTGGTGGAGGAGCAAATCGGTGGACGGACTGATTGTAATCCATGGAACGGAATGAGCCTGTCCTCCAATTTCTACCTCCACCAGCCTCCACTGATCCACAGTGTAGCTGACAATGACTGAGGGATGGAATGTCTGATCAGTTTCTTGCAAAAGGCTGTAAATGGAAAGAGAGAACGCATGCTATGTACAGCAGAAGGACGGGCTCATTGTAATGCATGAAATGAGGAATAGTATCACACACACGTGTGTGTGTGATACCATTCCTCATTCCATTCCATGCATTACAATGAGCCTGTCCTCCGATTTCTACCTCCACCAGCCTCCCCCCTGATGTATAGCACTGAGTAGACCAGACAAACACATCTCTATTACTGTATGTCAATCCAACAATGAGGAACCCTCGCTATTTCTCTGTGTTGCATTCGTTAAGTCTCTGTTTCTATTAGATTATGAAATCAGAAATCATCAGAAAACCTCCTGTAATCATTTCATAGACTTTAGGTGTCATTTCCTAAGTGGTGTGGTATTGTGTTTCTGGCTCTCTGCCTGTTGCACTGTGAATAGCCGGCCCTCTGAGCCCATAATCACACTCGTATGGAGGATTTCACCATCGTTTCAAATGGAAATATGATAAGGGCCTGACTGAACTGGCGTACAATGGAGACCGAGGCCTGACAATAAACTGTAATAATCTGCAGAACAGCGAACAGGAGGCCTCTCTCCGTGTCACGCTTTGTTTAGTTTTAATTATTTTGATTTTCCGCTGTTTACTCGTTATTTACATGGGAATGAATGATAATAATAGATAATAGTTTTCTAATGTTTACCTTCTGGTTTATTTGCATTCCTTTGGAAAGAGTGGAGTCAGAAGTATATGGAGAGAAGTGGAGCACAAGGAAATCAAAACAGACCCCTTAGGGACTGCAAAATGTAATTTGATAGTGAATGTAACTTCAGTTGTCTGTTTTTTTTCCCACATATACTACCTATGATCCCTATAAGGAGTGCAAACAGGCTGCAGAGGCAGGCCTGCACTTACATATATTGTTCTCTCTCTCTCCCTTTCTCTCTCTCTCTCTCTCTCTCTCTCTCAATCTATCTCCATAATCTATCTATCTCTCCTCCCCTCTCTCTCTGTCCCCCACCCCCCTAAATTTCCCCCTTTCTGGAAAGGAAGTGTGCATGTGACTGAAAGGGAAGCGTGTTTGATTGAACACATATGCAGTAACGCTGAACTTGTGACTACACTTAACAACACAATTGAATTCTATTGCTATGGGTGTTTCAGATCTATATATGTATATGTATTTCACGGGTTCAAACACATTTGAGGAAGTAAACATTAAGCCTTCTTAATAGACTTATCCCATCAGCCACCACAGTATTTCTCCCTCTCACAGATAGACGTGTTTCCTACCAGACCACCTGACATCATTTCAGGGCTAATCAACGGCATGGTGGACTCATGTGACCAACGCGCTGCTTTTTCAGCCCCTAAGAGGACAATAAGACATTATATCTTGCCTCTAAAAAAACACCCACAGCTGTGAAATCACTCAATGGGGACAATGTTTCAGATGCGACCAATTTTAGGAGTTTATGTCGGGTTGTTCTGATCAGGGGAGACTGGTGGGGGTAGAAATTGCAGGATGGGCTCATTGCAATGCATGGAACAGAATGAGGAACGCTATCCAACAAGTGTTTGATACCATTCCTCATGCATTACAATAAAACCGTCCTCACATTTCTACCACCACCAGCCTCCCCTGGTTCTGATGAATCCATTTGTACTTACAGACTAATGTCTGTATTACTGAACCCAGGTCTTCTACTGGGAAATGTGCTACTGCAGACTTCTGAGCTATACCACTGATCATTTGCAAGTCATCATCATATTACAATGAGCTTCAGAAATGGAAGTTAACTGTTCATAATTATAACAATGTTCCTTTCTACTACAGTATGTTCTCATAATCTCTTTACTAGGTCTAAATCCCAAGAGGCCAAATCCTTCTTTATTCTAATCCCATTGTTACAATTGTCTATTGTATTCATTACCCCTTTCATTACATGCTGAATACCTTTTGCTTAGTAGTGGAATACACACTGGGTATTTCATCCTTGGCACAACAAATCTACGACCCTCCAAACACACACACACACACACACACACACACACACACACATGGATGCACGCACGGACGCACGCACGAACGCACTCATGCACACAACACACACACACACACACACACACACACACACACACACACACACACACACACACACACGTGTGCGCACGCACGTACACACGTGGGCACACACACACACACACACACACACACATTTTGGTTTAATCTTTTCATTTGAAGGACTTCCAAGAGAACAGGCAAATACCAACCCAGGCCCTGTCTCTGGCTGTCTAACCCAGACATCACTTGGCTAATGGTGGGCCAAAACAACACAGCTAGAAGGAAAGATATGTTTACAACCAGCATTGACTGGCTTTCAATGCTGCTCTGTAATTTCCCAACAAGAACCCTTTTCAAAACATCCCAGTCAGGGTCCAATTCTCCCAATTATGCAAATAGAGTTCAGATAGAGCAGTAGGGGGTGTGACATAGCAGAATAAAACATTACAATGCTTTTGTTCTACTTTCTCTTTTTCTTACTCTCCATATTTGTTCATCATACGGGTTATACTTCCACTCTCTCTCTCCCCCTCTCATTCTCTTCAACATCACAACTGTGTTTTGCAACACCATGGAGAGAGATATACTGTAGAGAGAGTGGGAGGAAAGTTCTCGAGACAAGAGATTAGAGAGGAAGTGTGTGTGTGTGTGTGTGTGTGTGTGTGTGTGTGTGTGTGTGTGTGTGTTTGTGTGTGTGTGTGTGTGTGTGTGTGTGTGTGTGTGTTGCTGTGTGTGTGTGTGTGTGTGTATGTGTGTGTGTGTGTGTGTGTGTGTGTGTGTGTGTGTTTCTGTGTTGCTGTGTTTCTGTGTGTGTGTGTGTGTGTGTGTGTGCATGTGTGCGTTTGTGTGTGTGTGTGTGTGTGCATGTGTGCGTTTGTGTGTGTGTGCGTGCGTCCATGCGTGTGTGTGTGTGCGTGTGTGTGTGTGTGCGTGTGTGTGTGTGTGTGTGTGTGTGTGTGTGTGTGTGTGTGTGTGTTTGGAGGGTCGGGGGTTCTCAAAGTAGATTTGTTGTGCCAAGGATGAAATACCCAGTGTGCAAGGAGGAGATGGCTGGGTCATGGGACTCCTTAAAGGATTACCTTGAAGTGGAGTCATAAGACTCTGTCTGAACAAAGGGGCTGCTCACATGCTGGTCATAAGAGCCCTGTTCCATAAAGTGATGTAGTTCCATATCTGTTGGTCTTCACTGAGGCTGGAGGACTGGGGGGAGCGGAGCTGAGTGAGGAACGGAGGTCTTTGCTAGTGTTGGTTAGAGGTTAGACTAGAAGGTTGTTCCTCCTGTAGCTGGTACTGGGTGCTCATTAGGAGGTAAGTGGAATTGTATTTTTGGTGATGTTTCTGAGTGGATCAGTTTGGTATCTTCCTCTTTGATATTTGATGTGTTTTGACTTTTCCACTTTTGGACGGTGTGTTCCTCATGCAATAATGTATGTGTTCATACTATTGTTCATACTATTAATCACTACTATTGTTTAGATTAAAAATATGTTTCTTTACATTTGTGGACCATGGAACATCTGTATTTGTGTAGATGGACTTCAACAATGTCCAAAAGAGGAATTTGAATTCAGGACATGTTTCATATATGTTTCAATATAACAATAAATTAGTTTAAAAGCGTTGGTCAGTTTTTATCAAACTCCTGTAGTCGGTGGGTAGACTACAGCTACTCAGGCTGGGGGGAGAGTTGGGATTGGGCATTGGCATAGGAGTCTTGGCCAACTATTTTTTTTTTTACACTCCTCTTCTGTTTTTGTATCCTGTTTTTGTACTCTCTTTTTGTACCCTCCTCTTGATCCTCTTTTTGCTCAAAAACATTTGAAGAGATTTGCTGATGCTTGGGTTTCAATAAGAACTGAACAGACAACACAGGAATCACTTGATGATGTTCATGATGTGAAGGCCTATTGGACCTCAAGGGAACAAGATCAAAATGGCTGTCCTCTCAGTTTTGACATCTTTCTTGTGATTATTCTCTTTTGTTGGGGTTGTGTTGTGTGATAGTTGTTGGAACTTGGCTGATTGTTTTATCCGTAACTAGCTTCCATGGAAAGACCGACCGTCTCTGAAATAAATGTAAAAAATTAAATGCTTGAGCAAAGCTAAGCCGTTGTGTTAGTTTCCATTATGTACAGAAACACAGTATATGATATATACTGTGTATCAGTGGAGGCTGGTGGAGGTAGAAATCGGAGGATGGGCTCATTGTAAAGCATGGAATGGAATAAGGAATGGTATCAAACACATAGAATCGTATCAAACACGTTTGACACCGTCCCTCATTCCATTCCATTCATTACACCACGCCCGTCCTCCCATTTCTACCTCTACCAGCCTCTATATCAATGAACCCAACATGCATCTATGGTAGTATATGTTGGTACTTGTGTTTAATCCACCATTATCCAGAGTGGATGTACTTCCCAAAGTGCTGGGCAGCAGACAGAACACTCTGGTCAATGCTGCTACCGCAGAGTGCACCGTTAATCACTACAGCCCACTGTGATAGTACAGAGTCATTACAAGTATCTGCCTTTTAGTCCCCGTTCTTTGCCCGGAGCATTTAGGCGGCAGGATTAGGTTCCAGGCTCCATAAGAGGATTTGTTGCGCCAAGAAAGACAAAAATTTGGTGCAGTACTTGCGCAATAGAAACGCCGAGAGTTCACAGTTGTTGGTCTTACCCGTTCCGTTGACGTAAATGGAGGGAACAGGACAGTTGGTGTTTGGTTATGCGTCACAAGCAGATAATGGACAGTAATGGATGTGTGACGGTCATATGATGATTATCTGTAATGTTGCAGATCGTATTGTCCATTGTTCAAACTAAGGGAAACAGCCGGGGGGGAGGGGGGGGGGGGGGGGCTGGTGGAGGTAGACATCGCAGGAGGGGCACATTGTAAGGAATGGAATGGAATGAGACACACGTTTGGTACCATTTCTCATTCTCATTCCATTCCACCAGCCTCCCCTGGAAACAGAGAGAACCATATGAAGATGAGGGGAACAAACATAAAGAAAATACACAACTGTATCTTCTTGTTTTTTTCCCCCTCAGGCACAAAAGGTCTGGATTGAGAGGACGTTCCAGAAAAGGGAATGCATTCAAATCTTCCCCAGCAGGGAACCCAACAGGTAATGAACCATAGTGCTGTGGCCCTGGGTATCACTCGAAATACATTTACCTCCGTTAGACAACCCATATGCTTCACAATCCATTTTGAGCCATTTGAGGGTAATATCATTTGATGTGGAGAAAACATGCTTTCGCTGACCTAGTTAAACCGGCGTTGGTGATTTTAGAGTGCTTATCATGTTCCCACTCTGCCATACTGCAAATGCCCTCTAGTAACAAATACCCAGTATCAACAACATCTAATAATGTGTATCAAATCCCTCAAAATGGTGTCTGTTTTCATAGGACTTAGCATGTAAACCCCATTCAGCCCAAACAGAGAGTGAAACATGTTCCAGAGCACGCATCCGTGGCAGCAGCTGTCTGTAGCGGGGCGACTCAATGCTGCATTGTGGAAGCATCGCAGCGAAGACTCAGTTCTCTTTCATTTTTCATCTGGGCCCTGAGGGCCGAAACGTTTTGCCGTTTATCTCATTCTTCCCAAATAACTAGATAACCATAAATCTTTTATGTTTTTGTTAGGATCAGCACTCTGAATCTTCTGAAACTCATATCACGAGGGAGATATTCTTAAACAAGCCCATTAGGATTCTTACTCCTCTGGCACATGTTTGACTTCACTCTCTTTCTCACGTGTGTTTCATTTGTGTGCAATTCATCTGTGAAGTTTGAATCCAAAAACGAATGTTTCCGTCTCCCCTTCCAGGTGCAGTTGTGGTCAGTTGGTGAACCAGCATGTGGCCATCCTCCCTGGGGCCACGACCAGAGTGGCAGAGGAAGTCATAAGTCAGATGGTTCAGGTCGAGGTAGCTCAGGAACGCTGGTCAGTACCCAAACACACACAGGCCTCTGCAACCGACTCCTACGGCATCATCGAGTTCCAGGGAGGCGGCCATGCTAACAAGGCTATGGTACGACACACACACATAGACACACACACACACACACACACACACACACACACACATAGACACACACATGCAGACACACACACACACACATAGACACACACATGCACACACACGCACACACACACACACACACACACACACGCACGCACGCACGCATACACACACACACACACACACACACACACACACACACACACACACACACACACACACACACACACACACAGTTTCATTTCCTTTATTTGAAATGAAACCCATTTGAATAACTCTCTGAACCTGCTTGTTAATCAGTCCTGTTCTCCTCCATCTCCTCCACAGTACATCAGAGTGGCCTACGACTCTAAACCAGACAACCTGCTGCACCTGATGGTGAAGGACTGGCAGCTGGAACTCCCCACCCTGGTCATCTCGGTCCACGGAGGCCTGCAGAACTTTGATCTGCAGCCCAAACTCAAGCAGGTGTTTGGGAAGGGACTGATCAAGGCTGCAGTCACCACCGGAGCCTGGATCTTCACTGGGGGAGTCAGCACCGGTACTGAGCTAGCTAAACGTGTTACACACACAGGAACAAATAGGAATCACTCATGTATCTAACAATATCGTATGAGAGGTTGTGATTGCTGTACGATCGATATAGTTTGTTGTCATTTATTGTAAATTCTTTGGTTGTTTGCTTTACTTGAATATAGTGAGTTCAATAATCATTCTTTATTCGTGTGGGCTCCATACAGTGTATGAGAAATCCAATTGAAAATGAACTTCAAATGCATCTAATCTGATCAATACTCTTCTTGTATCTCAGGGGTGATCCGCCATGTCGGCGATGCGCTGAAAGACCATTCCTCCAAGTCCAGAGGGAAGGTGTGTGCCATCGGCATCGCCCCCTGGGGGATTGTGGAGAACAAAGAGGATCTCATTGGTAGGGATGTAAGTCACAGAGAGAACTGACAGTTGACAATTGACATCTACAACGATGCTCTGCAATGTACAGTATGACCGACGTGGCCAAAAACAAATCATGACAATAAGATAGAGACGACAATACATTATCTTTCCATTGGAAGCTTACAGTAAATCCACCAGAAATGTCTCTTCAAGGTATTTCGTGTTGAGGTGGTAAGCATGTTATCCCCCCCCCAACCCCCCCACCCAGGTGACGCGGCCTTACCAGACCATGTCCAATCCTCTCAGCAAGCTGTCCGTCCTCAACAGCAGCCATTCCCACTTTATCCTGGCGGACAACGGTACGTGTGGGAAGTACGGAGCCGAGGTCCGTCTGCGCCGCCAGCTGGAGAAACACATCTCCTTACAGAAGATCAACACACGTAAGTCGGTCACACACACTGGGTGGCAGGCAGAGACAGACACGCATATTTTCAAGCTTTCATGGATTGTCTTTTTTCACATTTTCCTTTGATACCCCCCCAAGTATCCTGCAAAACTTGATTGTCCAAATGTTATTACAACTGTATGTTTTGAAAATACATTTATTTGGGGGGTGAAAATTAGGTACTGTAAATCGGGGCTCAATAAGTTGAGCGGAGACAAACCACAGAGACAAAACAATATACATTATTATATAATAAACACTGTCATACACTGTTGACTAGGTTTAGTGAAGAAGTGTGTTTTCAAGAGAAGTATGTGTCCAAGAGAGTCAATCAGTCCCGGTGTGTCTGCTGTATCCTGGAGTGCCTGACCTTCTGACCCTTCTGTGACCTGTCTGACCTTTCTGTGACCTGTGGGTTTCCCTTTGTCATCCTATGCCTGTGGCTTGTGATAAGGCAGGGACAGCAAAGGGATGCTCAGCTGTCACCACTCACTTCAACCACACTGGTCTGTGAGCGCTAGCATCCGCCGAGCTACATAGTTATAGCATCATCACACTGGTCTGTAGAGGCTAGCATCCGCCTAGCTACATAGTTATAGCATCATCACACTGGTCTGTGGAGGGCTAGCATCCATCAAGCTACATAGTTATATCACACTGGTCTGTAAAGACTATGCTACACTGCGTAAGAATATGGGTAGAAACAAACCAACACATCACATGTCCTTACAAACACCAACCACAACCACCATTTTGAAATGTACTGAATTTAGTTGTTTTCCCCTTTCTTTTTTGTCCTTGTGATCGTATGTTTTGGTTGTGTCTGGCTCTGCTAGGTCTGGGTCAGGGGGTTCCTCTGGTGTGTCTGATCCTGGAAGGGGGTCCCAATGTGATCTCCATTGCCCTGGAGAGCCTGAGAGAAGACCCCCCGGTCCCTGTGGTGGTCTGTGACGGCAGTGGAAGGGCCTCGGACATCCTCTCCTTCGCACACAGATACTCTGAGGAGGACGGGTGAGAAAGGCCAACACAAAATGGCCGTTTTCTAATATGTTCTAAAATGGCTGCTTCTTCTTCACCTAGACAGTGGTTTAATATCACCTGTCTTCTTCTTCCCTCAGGTTAGTGAGTGACAGTGTGAGAGACCAGCTCCTGGTGACAATTCAGAAGACGTTCAACTACAACCGGAGTCAGGCCCAGCAGATCTTCCTCATGGTCATGGAGTGTATGAAGAAAAGGGCGTTGGTGAGTTTGTAGTGGAAGACAGTGGACAGCACGCAGAAATGACACCAGAAACACCAAACTATCTCGGATAACTAAGAGCTGTCTTCCATGATTTCCCTGTAATCACAAGTGCCATTTTCTTCTTTGACCAGGGGAGTTCTGGTGGAGGTAGACATCGGAGGACTGGCCTCATTGTAATGCTTGGAATGGAATGAGGAATGGTATCAAACCTGGCATACAAATCATATCATTCCTTATTCCGCAATGAGCCCATCCTCCGATGTCTCCCTCCACCAGCCTCCCCTGGTCTAAGAAGAAAATGGCACTTGTGATTACAGGGAAATCATGGAAGACAGCTCTTAGTTATCCTAGATAGTTTGGGTGTTTCTAGTGTCATTTCTGGGTAGCCTAATGGGTCACATGTCATGTGAATACGTTGAAAGGATGATGATGAGTAGCGTGAAGCTTTTGAAGAAGTGAATTTCTTTATGTTTTTTCATCTGTCAATAAAACGATGTCATTCATTCATGCTGTCTTCCATTGTCATTCTTGTGTCATTCATTGTGCATCCATCTGACAACCACACCATCTCATCATCTCCATTAAAGTACTCACACAGATGATAATACACCAGGGGAGGCTCGTGGAGGTAGAAATCGGAGGACGGGCTCATTGTAATGACCTCCACCAGCCACCCCTGATGGATTTCAAGTGTGTTATAATAATCATCTGTCCCCATCATTCAAAAACGTAACCCCAACAACACTATTTAACAAGACCTGTCACAACCAATCTCCATCATGAAACCTGCATCCAATGAATGAAGAGGACAATAACCTCATATACCATCATCAGTATTACAACATTTGGTTTCTCTGAGTACTGTGGCATCAACTCTTTTGAACAGTTACATCATATTGATGCAATCAATCACCTATGTTCTTACAGCAGTTGCTGGCGCAGTATTACTGGTGCACGGAGTAAAGCTTCAGCTTTACAGCTTAAGAGGGATTTTCCATTGTTCTCCCACCACTGTCTGCAACCCTGCATTTCACCTAATCTCACAATGCCTCCCTCTCGACAGCTAGAGGCCATAACTACTGGTGGGTGATAGGTTACGGTACAGTATGTACAATATAGGTTCATATCTAAAGACCGGGGTCCACGTTTAATCAAACCATTTCACTCCACACTGAATGACTATGACTGTAGGTTAACATCTATGGGATTCCGGTAGTGAGTTGGACTGTTTTATAGGGCAGGAGAAACCCAGGGTTATACTGTATGGATGGTTTCACAAGAGGGGATTGTAGACAAGAGGGCCCCGTGGTAGAGCTGTGTGAGGTAGCTCATTATCCCTGCATCACCAGACCAATCCAGTGAGTGCAGCGTCTCTCAAACGCAGCCTTGTGCACCAACGGAAAAACTTAACAACGTTATTAGGACCGCATTCCACACAGGCATGTGACCGCCCTGCTATCTTTCTGCATAGGGAACGCTTCACGCTTACAACAAAAAAGACTCACTCTCGAGGTAGAAGGAGGCCAGAGACTAGAGCTGCTGCGTTGTAATGTGATTCGGGGTGTGTCCGTGGTCTAACAAGGACCGGTCCTGTTATTCTGAACACAATACGCAATGAAGGGCTGACTCCACTTATCCCAACACTGGTGCTGTCCATCAGTTAGAGGGCTGTGTGCAGTGTCTGATCTCTGACGCATCCATACTAATGTAGTTAGAGGAGAAGGAATGCCAAACGGCTGATGAGATAGACACACACACCCCTGTCTGCGGAATGGAAATCACATATCTGGTGTACAGCTGTCCTTGGACACATTAATTCCAGTGGAGGCTGGTGGAGGCAGACATTGGAGGACGGGCTCATTATAATGTATGGAATGGAATGAGGAATTATATCAAACACATGTATTTGATACCATTCCTTATTCCATTCCATGGATTACAATGAGCCCATCTTCCGATTTCTGCCTCCACCAAACTCCCCTGATTAATCATGCCACATGGCATGGCACATACACAGAGAACTACTGTATGTTTCAAACATATATCTGAGATGTTTTTTAAGCATTCAACTGATCCACTTAAAAGTATCCACTGAACCCTTGAAAAAGGTCTTGACCCTTGACCCCTCTGGTGTGTCTTTGCAGATCACAGTGTTTCGTATGGGCTCAGAAGGACAGCAGGACATTGAGATGTCCATATTGACAGCCTTACTCAAAGGTAAACTGAATGAACACATACTGTACATTGTGTCACAGGGATTCAGCTGTGATTTTCTTTTTTTAAGCTATTCTTCTTTTAAACTCTGATAGCCGTAATGATATTCAATGTTAGGTGTTACTACAGTACAATGTTAGCCTTTCTAAAGGGTGACCAAGATGTCCTAACAAATAATGTGTGGGATGTTGTGACTCCAGGCACCAATGCCTCGGCCCCTGACCAGCTGAGTTTAGCCCTGGCCTGGAACAGGGTGGACATCGCCCGCAGTCAGATCTTTGTCTACGGACACCACTGGCCTGTGAGTGTCTGGGACCGATCCATTTTTGATTGAATATCACAATGCCAGAATTGTTAAAAAATCATACAGTTAAGTTCTAATTGATAAATGTATTATTGCATCCTGAATAAATCGATATGATGATAAGTCTCTCTCTCTCAGTGCTCATTAGAAAGTATTGTAGGTTGGGTTTGATTTCAACCTTGATAAAGACAGAGAGAGAGAGAAAGAGAGAGAGAGAGAGAGAGAGAGAGAGAGAGATGTTGGGACAGTAACCAGTAATTATGTCATGAAGGTAGCCCTCTCCCCAAATGCTAACCATGGCTCTGTGTGTTCCGATCTCACCTCTGTGGTATGAGCCAGCCTGTGAGTGCCCTCCCCGCCAACGCTAACGCTGACCACCCCAAATCCCCGGCCATGACCGTCCATGGAGGAAGTAAAGGGAAAGCCCGTGGGAAGAAAGGCAAAGGGGGCAAGACCAAACCTGAACCCCCCAAAGAGACTGACCCCCGGAAACTGGAGCTGCTCAACTGGGTAAACCACTGGCTGTGATTATGTCAGAATATTCACAATATATACAATACCGGTAGTATGTAGCCACCATTATTGTAATGCATGGAATGGAATGAGGAATGGTATCAAACATGGTATCACATTTGATGAATGTCACTTTTGCATTTCACTGTATACTTGTATGCACGTGACAAATAAAGAATCTTGAATCTTGAATCTTGAATCTTGATACCATCCCTTGTTCCATTCCATGCATTACAATGAACCCGTCCTCACGTCATGGGGAGGGCATTGTGAGTTGGTGATTATCACTACTATGAACTTTGTTTTCCTCCCACAGGTGAACTCCCTGGAGCAGGCTATGATAGACGCTCTGGTGTTGGACAGGGTGGACTTTGTGAAGCTGCTGATAGAGAACGGGGTCAATATCCACCACTTCCTCACCATCCCCCGCCTAGAGGAGCTCTACAACACAGTGAGTAGAGGGGAGGCTGGTGGAGGTAGACATCGGAGGACGGGCTCATTGTAATGGATGGAATTCCTCCATGGACGGTCATGGCCGTAGATTGAAGACCCTCTCATCTCTTCAGGCTACATCTTAACGGTCCCTCCTAAAGACCTCTTCACCCCCACTACCCCCCTGTACAAGTTTCTCTCCTGTTAATATACACTTTTTTTTTTTTTTAAGTCCTTCTTCTAGCAATTGTGACTGCCTATGGCCCCTGGTCTGAGCATTGATTACTTTATCTTATGATGACTGATGGATAGATGATTCACATACTTAAACAAATAAATTTGTTGTAAGTCGCTTTGGGTAAAGGCATCTGCTAAATGCCATAAATGGAAATGGAAATGGAAATGGAAATGGAATGGAATGAGGAATGGTATCACATGTTTCACAATGAGCCCATCCTCTGATTTCTACCTCCACCAGCCTCGACTGGGTGAGCATGAGTCTTCACTCTGGTTACACATGGGGAAATGCAGCTGGAAAAACACAATATAAATGCAATCCATCACCGTCATCATCTCAATGCACGAAAAAATATGATTCAATTCAATCCATGAATGAATTAACACCAGATATTCCATCAAGTACTGTGTATTGTCAAGATGTTTTCGACATTGTGTGTCCAAAACCTGCTGGATGTTACTCATCTTAAGCTTAACTGCCATAGTTAAAGTCTAGCATTGTTCACAATGAATCTATTCTACGAAAAAACAGCAGATCGTATCAGAGAATGCTATGAATGAACAGTTTCATAATCGAATGGTTTATCCGAATACAGAGAAATGAATTATGTGGCAAATGTTTCCTCTTTAACCTGTTGTTTCCGTTTAATGTTTTTAGTCAACATTCATTCTAAATCCCCCAGAGGTCAATGTTGTATATACCATTATCATAACGCTTAACCTCTGAATGTGGAGGTTTGTGGTAATCTTAATCTGCTAAACCATAAAATGCACTTAAGTTAAAGAGCACGCAAGCCCATTGTGATGTGTAGGGTCACCATTCTATTGCTTTTAGACGGGGGTTGAGTTTGAGAGATTATTACCATTGTACCATATGCATGTGTTTATTTTTTATTTTTTTATCTGATGGCTCCTTCAAACGATCCCTTAAAAACCTGCTTTTTAAACTTGCTTTTAATCTTTAACTATGTTTATTGTTGTTTTTACTGACTGTGCTTTTGTTTTACTTTTTATTTATCTATCTATTCTTGTTCTCTCCATGGAATGTAGTGTCTTTGAGTACTGAGAAAAGCGTGATACAAAATAAATGCATCATCATTATTATTATTATGATTATTATGATTATTATTATCTGTTTATTTTTGCAGAGATTGGGGCCAACAAATACACTGCACTTCGTAGTGAGGGATGTGAAAAAGGTAGTTACGACTTTTTATGTTGAATATCATTATTCTACCATGTAATATCTAGACCCTTTTGGACTGTGGATTTGTGGAATGTTTCTTTAATCATATAATACAGTATTCATACATTGCTGTAGAGAATGTGATCCAATTCTTGTGGGCTTATGTACAGCCTGACAACTATAAGATCATTTAGGTGCATTTCAAGCTATTGGTCATCCTTTCATCAACATAAAAAAGAGCAAAAAATCATTTGAGATGTAAGTTCAGTCAAGATCAATCAAAGCCCATATGTGTTGTATTATACTATGTGTTACAGTTCATTGTGTAATAGTTGTTATTGTAATAACACTGTAATAACAATGTAATAATCATGTAATTGTTTGGGATTTCAGGGAAATCTCCCACCCGATTATCAGATCACCTTGATAGACATTGGATTGGTTCTGGAGTTCCTAATGGGTGGAGCTTACCGCTGTAACTATACCAGGAAGAGCTTCCGCACGCTTTACAATAACCTCTATGGGTTAAAAAGAGTAAGGGAATATTCACACTTTATATATGAAACATTTACCAAAAGTAGAATCAACTACTGCAATTACTTAACTTAAATTGATGCCATCCTTTCTATTTTGTTTCTCAACAGCCAAAAGCTCTAAAACTGTTGGGAATGGAGGTAAGAGTCACTTTTTTGTCATTCAGAGGCTGGTGGAGGCAGAAATTGGTGGACGGGCTCATTGTAATGCATGGAATGGAATGAGGAATGGTATCAAACACACAGAATCGTTCCATTCTATGAATTACAATGAGGCCGTCCTCTGATTTCTCCCTCCACCAGCCTCTCCTGATGTGATTATTGATTCATTGGTCAGATGTCTGTGTTAAAATTAATGTCTGCATGAATGTCAACTTGGTAGCAACACTTGACATTTGAACATATCCATACTAGGATGACGATCCACGGCCAAAGGGCAAGGGAAAGAGAAACAAGAAGAAGAAAGAAGAGGAGATCGACATTGACGTGGACGACCCCGAGGTCAGCCGCTTCCAGTACCCGTTCCATGAGCTGATGGTGTGGGCAGTACTGATGAAGCGCCAGAAGATGGCGCTGTTCCTCTGGAAGAGAGGCGAGGAGGCCATGGCGAAGGCCCTGGTGGCCTGTAAGCTGTACAAGGCCATGGCCCATGAGTCTTCACAGAGCGACCTGGTGGACGACATCTTCCAGGACCTGGAAAACAACTCCAAGTGAATTTCCCTTAAAAAAGCTTCTATCTAGTCTTTGTGTCCTCAGTGTGTGTTTGTTTCGGTATTTACTTTACATCGGTATTTGGTTTAGACCAGGGGAGGCTGGAGGAGGTAGAAATCGGAGGACGGGCTTCCATCACAATGAGCCTGTCCTCCGATTTCTACCTCCACCAGCCTCCCCTGGCTTAGACCTGAAAAACATAGATGATTGAGCTCTTAACAGAGACAACTGATAAATACAGTTAAAGCCTTGAACAACAGCAGACACCGCAGCCCATTAGAATGTGTGTAAAATAAACCTTGTCTAACTCAAGTCTCAAGCTCTAATCAAGCCTGGAGACCCCTTTGTTTCTGATTTGCCTAAACCTATGTATGTCTTGTTAAATATACTGTACATGACAGGGGAGGCTGGTGGAGGTAGAAATCGGAGGATGGGCTCATTGTAAAGCATGGAATGGAATGAGGGATGGTACTCGTTCCACGCATTGCAATGAGCCCATCCTCCGATTTCTGCCTCCACCAGCCTCTCCCTCCCTGGTACATGACCATAGCAAAGCTGCCACAGAAACACAAACACAGCCCACCATCCAGGCCTCTCACCCATCAGTCTGACCGGTTGTTCCCCCTTCCCCTTCCCTCCCCAGGGAGTTTGGCCAGCTGGCCTATGAGCTGCTTGACCAGTCCTATAAACACGATGAGCAGGTGGCCATGAAGCTCCTGACCTACGAGCTGAAGAACTGGAGCAACTCCACCTGTCTGAAGCTGGCGGTGGCAGCCAAGCACAGAGACTTCATCGCCCACACCTGCAGTCAGATGCTGCTGACGGACATGTGGATGGGCTGTCTGAGGATGGGCAAGAGCAACGGGTTTAAGGTGGGTTATACACTGCACATTGTCTGCCTTGTCTGTCTTGTCTGTCTAGCTAGCTAGCCTGCACACATCAACACATGAACACATAAACACACACATAAACACACACACACACACACACACACACACACAGACACACACACTGAACACACACACACACACACACACACACACACACACACTGAACACGCATGCATACACATACACACACACACACACACAAACACACTCTGTCACACACACATCGACATACACACACACACACACACACACACACACAAACAAGACCATCATGGTCTATGAAGTAGGTTGACATTATTGAACAGGTAATTAACTAAGCACTAATTAAGGTAACTAATTAAGGATTTACTACTGAATGTGTTGGTCAACAGTATGTAGCACCCATGGTAATGTATGATGTTCATAGATCTGTCTACTGCTTCAAAGGTTATTATTTTTCAACCTTTCAATCTTTCCTATTTCCTTGACCTCCAGGTGATTCTTGGTATTGTTTTTCCACCTTCAATACTCCTCTTGGATTTTCGCATCGGAGAAGAAGTGACCTCTCACACCTCATCAGAGAACGTAGATGGTAAAGAGAAGGACGATGACAGCAAATCCAACAAGGTAACCACTGGCGACCATAGTTCTGCCACACACACACACACACACACACACACACACACACATTGACCATTGAGCGTGCTTTCAGGAGAGTAACATCGACGCTGTGTCTAAGAAGGGGGATGAAGAGGACAGCCAGAAGAAACAAAGGAGAGTTCCCATTGGACGGAAGATCTATGAGTTCTACAACGCTCCTTTCACCAAGTTCTGGTTCAACACTGCAAGTAGACTTGACTATAGACTTATTGTATGGAAGTAACTTCTATCTTGTAATGGGTGTCCTCAGACATGTTTGAAACATGTGCCAATGGATATTGTGGCCTAAGTAATTCTTGCAATGGTAATGTTTCATTTTACAGTCCTTTTACCCCAGGTATTTATGTAGTATGTACTATGTTATTACTTAGTTGTCACTATGTTGTTATTATATTATTGTGTTTTCTGGTATTTATTATGATGAATATCACCCCAGTAACCAAGAGGTAGGTATTCCTAGGTAATAGTTATGTCATTACTACTGCTATTGCTACTGTAGTTTCTGGGTAATTACGGGACGGTAAAGTAAAGGGTTATTTATCTATCTCTTGTCAGATCTCCTACCTGGGGTACCTGATGTTGTACAACTACATCATCCTGGTCAAGATGGAGCGCTGGCCTTCACTACAGGAGTGGATCGTCATCTCTTACATCATCACTCTGGGACTTGAGAAAGTCAGACAGGTACATACCATTACATCATCACTCTGGGACTGGAGAAAGTCAGACAGGTACATACCATTACATCATCACTCTGGGAGTGGAGAAAGTCAGACAGGTACAGTCCGTCATTGGGCTGCAAAGATTATTTGAGGCCAAGTGAAAAACATTTTACAAAGCAGAAGCAGAATATCTCAACGTAGCATTTCATTATCACAGTGTTTTCAGTGTACCGTATAACCACAAACTGAACCACTTTCTGGTCAAATGTGCATTGGAAGTCTATTGAATATTAGATTATTCGAAAAAAATATTCAACACGAAGAGCGGTCTCACCACATTACACTCCCATGCAGTTAACGATTCCAATTTGAAAAAATTGCCTCCTGAAGCTGGCGAAACTTCCACCAAGTATCACCGTATGACTTACACCTGTCCAATTCCCTCAGATCTAAATAAGACCATGAGGGGTAAGGGCATCTAGGAGTCTGTTTGACATCGGGCAAGGTTCAATCCCCTCTCTGTTGTGGTCCAGATCCTGATGTCCGAGCCGGGGAAGCTGAGGCAGAAGATCAACGTGTGGCTGGAGGAGTACTGGAACATCACGGACGTGGCGGCCATTTCTGTCTTCCTGATGGGTCTGCTGCTGCGGCTGCAGAGTGAACCCTACATGGGCTACGGACGCGTCATCTACTGCGTCGACATCATCTTCTGGTACATACGCGTCCTGGACATCTTCGGAGTCAATAAGTACCTGGGACCCTACGTCATGATGATCGGTAAAATGGTGAGGTTCGGTTTGATTGTTTGTGCTTTACTTTTTGTGTGTCTGAGATAAGACCCATCTGTCAGCAGAGTAATGGCAGCCAAGATCTGACCCACGTCTGTTTTATACCGGCATCCGGATGTGGCCCAGGTCCAACTTTGTTCCCCGGGCCAGAAATGGGCCGGCTCTGGCTGCCATTCCTGAGCCTTGTCTTTACCATGAAAAGGCCAGACCTTGGCCAGCATGTGGATGTGGCCCAGGTCCCAACCACACACAGACCAAAGATAGCCCAGTAGCTACAGAAACGTATCAGGGCCACATTCTTCATACCAGAGCTAGACCACAGCAAATTGCCAACACTGGCCCATGTAATACTTGCCGTTTCCGGTACTCAGTCATATGTGCCACCATGAGACCAGATCTGGCCCACAATTGTCTGCTGACTGAGGATAGCTATGTACTGCAGTTCCGTTCAATGGAGAAAAACGTCCTAGGCTGGAATATGTTGTGTACTTCATCAGGAAACAAGTCTAATGTCTATGTGGTTGGAATCATACAATAGTTGTTGATCAATAGAGTATAAGTGAATACCAATACGTTAATATCTTTCCTCTGCGTTATAAATGATGCACTGTATGTCCCTGCTGTCCTCTAGATGATTGACATGCTGTACTTCGTGGTGATCATGCTGGTGGTGCTGATGAGCTTCGGCGTGGCGCGACAGGCCATCCTGCATCCCGACGAGAAGCCAACATGGCGGCTGGCCAGGAACATCTTCTACATGCCCTACTGGATGATCTACGGGGAAGTGTTTGCGGACTCGATAGACCGTAAGACTAGAGTTCATAGTAAGATTGCCTGTTTCCTGTTTCATGGGCGGATGATCAGTTCCTATTTCCTTTATCTTGTGATCGTTTCGTACACACACACGTTGTGTGTGTGCGTGCGTGTGTGTGTGTGTTTGTGTGTGTGTTTGTGTGTGTGTGTGTGTGCGTGTGCATGTGTGTGTGTGGCACACGTGTCTCACCCAGTGAAATGTTTTGTTCCCTTTCAGTCGATTCCTTGCAAGACCGGCTGACGACCTTTTAACCCAACTGTAAAGGCCAATGGCATTACCTAGACACTGGACGCCATTTGTGTTTTTCTTTTTGCTCTTTCCCACTCTACGCCAAAGTGTTAACATATTTTTTTTACGAAACTCTCTTACTGCACACTTTTGCCTATCGATTTAACTGTCCTCATAGGTAGTGAGGATGTTCCCTCCGCTGGTTGTCGGTTTTGTGTAAAGTTCTGCTTCCCTGAGTTTTCAGATGCTCTGCTAGCTACACAGCTACATAGCTACTCTTTGCTTGCTCAGCTATGCTAACTAGCATCTAGCCATGGTTAAACCAACCACAGGCAGAGCGACCTAATCATCCTAATCATCCTAATCTGTGCAGCAGGACGCGTGGAACTGCATAGATGACAGCAGAGTCAGAGGAGCAAGCCACAAACAATGATGCTAGTAGCCCATCAGCAGTCTCTGATGGGTTTTTAGAAATTCCAAAAAGAGCCTACTCCTTCTCAACGGACGTTGTTCCTCGGCTTGTAAGCCAGTATACAGTGTGCTTTAAAATGGTGCATAAAGCATCATTATAAGTAGAAAACTGATTTACATTTTTTTTTTAACTGCCATGGTTGACCAAAAGAGACCACTGGTGAAGTGACTGAAAGGGAAGGTAAGGTTACTATGTAACCACTGTTCCCTGAAGGAGGGAAACCAGATACAACACAAGAAGGTCCCATTCCGACCTTTGGGGCTCGGTGAAGAGCAGTGTTGGACTGAGGAAATGGCGTCCAGTGTCCAGGTAATGTACCTGAGGGAGGCGGGGCTTCCCTGGATATTGGCACATGATTGGCCTTTACAGGCGTGTTGAAAGGTCTTCTGTTGGTCGGACGATGAGGGTGATCCCACACAGCAATGGTGCATCCCTCTTCATATGTAACCTTACCATCTTGATCTCTGTGGCTTTGCCTCTCCTCCTGTCCTCCACCTGCTCCCAGACTATTACTGTGATTACAGTGTGTGTGTGTGCGTGCGTGTGTGCATGCGTGTGTGCGTGCGTGCGTGCGTGCGTGCGTGCGTCTGTCTGTCTGTCTGTCTGTCTGTCTGTGTGTCTGTGTGTCTGTGTGTCTGTGTGTGTGTGTGTGTGTGTGTGTGTGTGTGTGTGTGTGTGTGTGTGTGTGTGTGTGTGTGTGTGTGTGTGTGTGTGTGTGTGTAATCCTTTACTCCCTCTGCTGGCATATTCACTCAAAGCTCAGTTTGTTTTTACCCATACAAAGAAGAGCCCTCAATACATTCCAAGTGATACCAAAGAGCTTTGATGCATCCATATGAATAATGAAGACAAGACATGGTAAACATTTGAAGAGTTTAGTTGCAAAATGCTATATCCACCATTTGTGTACTTACTCTTCTATAAAATGATTGCTGTCATGACCGAAAAACATTTATGATACATTTGACGTGATAATAGCTATGTTTAATTTTCTCACATAATAATCATATTCTCGGAGTTTGATATGTAATGATAAATGTACAGTAACATGTCCAATCATTTTGCAAATAGATATATATTATTTTGGAATTAAACTCTTTTGTGTTTTTTGAAAGTTTAAAGTATGAAAGAGACTTCATTTGCATATTGTGCAAATATTGAGTCCAAAGTTAGGACAAACAGACTTTATTCAGTTTCACTTGTAATGTGAACTATAATGCTCAATTTATTACATTTCACTGATGGTAAGTTACTACTGATAAAGCTAACATCGCTACATTGTTTGTATGTATAGAAATGGTATGCTAATGATTAAACCACCATCATGATTTACCACAATAACAAAAGTGTTTTCGACTGATGGAAAATAGAATGTATTGCTCTCCTTTTATGATGATCATCTGCCTGCTAGAAGTGCCATCACTAAGTTGTGTTATTGTTGTCCTATGCCCAGAGGAAAACAGTATGACATTATAGTAATCACATTACAATTCAAGCAATCGTTTTAAAATGCAACACACTACAGATTGACCAGGTCTCTCTCCAAACCTGATTAACCTGGATAAGTAAAGGTGAGGTGAACACAAAACAAAAACAAATACAAAATAATCCATTTAACTACTGACCCAAACATTGGATGGAATCATGATATTATTATTATTATTATTATTATTGCATTAGACTAAGTCACACAAAAAACAGTCGTCCTCTGGGCTTAAGGGGGATGGGATTACTGATAATTGGTTGATTGCCTGGTTGTTGTTGTTGTACTGCTCTCTGTTTTGTCTTTTGTGTCTATTCTAATATGTTTTCACTTTCCTTGCTTCATTGATTGATAGTCTATGCAATGGAAATCAATCGTAAGTATCGTACAGTACAATGCCCTTATACATATACCCTTACAGTAGGCCTACACAAAATGTGGATAAAATCATATTTGCTGTCATTCACATGGAAATATATTCAGGTCAGCTCATTCTAGTTAACCACATTTTACATATATTTCATCAATAATGGGTATTATTCATTGGATTCTAGATAGGGATATTAAAGACTAAATCAGCCTAAT
>NC_139665.1:8527836-8605336 GCF_951799395.1 Argentina silus
GAGCAGACAAAATGCTTGCGGAAGACAAAGTTAACAAGTTGCTCAACAAAGTACGCTGACGGGAGAGAAGCTGAACTGAACATGTCTTTAAGAGCTGGGTAGAAAACTGAAAAAAAAAAGCCAAAAGCAGTGGAATGCTTTCATTGTTACACTTTGATAGAAGCCCATCTGTACTGGGTGTGTATGGACATGTATCTCCAACCATAGTTTACATGCTACATGATGGTCCTATGAGTATCAATGTTTGATAATTGATTGATAATTGATCATGACTAGGACAGCTATCAGACTACATGTAACTCAAGCAATCACATATCCTTCGAATAAAACAAATGTGATCATCTGAAAAGGAGTTGAAATCTGGTTATTTTACCCAATAGGACGGCCCGCTGATTTAATGTAAAAATTGTCTGTCATATTCTGGTCTTGAACACTTGAATACATTTCAAACATGTCATAATTACAATCATGGCCTTTTATACACAATACTTGTGTGTTGAAAATGAAATTAGTGATTTCTTCAGTCCTTACAATCTTGAATCAAGGAGTGATACAGACATGAATTCACCTTCAGTACACAATCATTGACAACTGGCATACACAATCTGTTAATAAAAAGCACCTTGTAGAAACATGCGCACAGACAAACGAGCGCGCACGCGCACACAAACGCACACACACACACACACACGCACACGCGCACACATACTCACAGACACACACAATAAAGTGCAGCTGGAAAAAGAGACTAATACTGCTGCAGTGGTTTTGTAAACAATACACAATTGTTTAACACAAACATTTGTAAAAAGAATAGAAGAACAAGATTTAACAAAACAGCGACCATATATAATCATATTAATATGAACTATAAAAAAATGTGTAATATCAACATATTTTTCGCAATCTAAGAGCCAATAGAAGCATGCATTGATAAGTGGTTTTCCTATGGTTTTCACAAGCACTTTCATAGTAATGTGTGAGTCCAATGTTTAGAGGATACAATACAAAAATATAATACCGTAATTAATCATAACAAAACCTGCATGAACATACTAAAACAGAGGTTTGTTTTTTTTGTTAGCTTTCTGCTGTTTCACTAAGCACTTGTATGAGTATTTGCTACTACGGTTGGAGTTTAGTTTAAGGAAGGCCTGTCAACTCAACACAGTGCAGGAAACGGAGGGCAAAGGCCATCGTTAGTGAATGGAATGCAAGAAAGTCTCAAACTTCAAACACAAAACACAAACATTCAAAGCTTTAAAAAGACACTTAAAGCAGTTTAAGATATCCCTTCTAAAACTCCCAAGTCACAGGTAGACAAAAGCTTTGGTCAGTGGCTTCAGGGTGGTAGCCCGAATTCAATCATTTGCAGATAGTGGGTTTCCAGAATGACGGCCAAAACATGATTCTTTCTTGTGTAGCGTTAATAAATGTTTGGATAATGTCCTCAATAAAACAACGTCTACTCGACAGTATGAAACCCGAGACTATATCAACTGCATTTCAACCTGAACATACCTTTTTGCTCGCCTAAAAGAATCCTATTTTTGCGTTATTCTCAAAACTGGTCTGAAATGATTGAAATGGGGTCAGAGTCCAATTAGTCTGCAGCACAGCAGCTGCGGTGGTCTGGAAAGACTGTGACTTGCTACATAGTATTGCACATTATAGAGAGAAGAAAAATCACACCTCTATTCTACAGTGTCATACAGCTCCTGTTCTAACACAAAGTGCAGTGAAGACGTTCGCTGCGGAAAATAGAAAACACGCTGTTCCTAAAATGGAAGTCTTAAATCGAAATGATACCTTGTTTTTCTTCAAACGCTACAAAAAATGAATTCAGAGAATGACTTGAGATCAGTAGGAAAAGGAAAAACACACAAACATCCTTTATCGTGTTCCATAGAGCCACTTCTGAGAAAGTATTTTCAGTCAAAGTGCAAGCAATGAGCTACAGTAACTATCCCATAAAATGAGAATTCATAGAACATACATATCTCCTCAGACCAAGGCCATTTCGCTACAAAATGGCCGCCGGCCACCCATCAGGGACCGCTGATTTGAATGGGAGTGTGTTCTATAACTCTATGCTCTAACCCTCGTTGTATTGTCATATACAGTAAATGTTTCTGGGTGTAACTGTAGGTTTAACACCATCATCTGACTCTAACAGTTAACATCTTTAACAGAAGCTAAGGTTTGAACAATCATTGAAACATCCAACGCTTTACCTCTAAATCCTTCAGTGCTACCACATAACAAAGTTGATAGGAACCAAAACACAAAAAAATGTATGGCAGATAGACCTACTTCACCCCAACATGTCTGAAACACCAAAATGATGCCATCAGCTTTGGTCGAAAATAAAACAAAAGTGTCAAAACGAAAGTGTCAAAACAGCGCACAAAACAACTCTTCCCATCCTAAAGGGGGGGTCAGTCCCTTCGCTCAAAGATGGAGGCGGAAAGACACTCAACAAAAGAAAGAATGTTAACTGTGCAAAAAGTTTAGTCAGTTAAGAGCTACGTAAAAAAAGCAAACAAAGAAGAGTGTTCCAAGAGCTAATAGAAAAGGCAGAGCTGGGGGGGTCAACAGTCAGTCAGTCAGTCACAGCTGGTGAGGGGGCATGGGGGAGTCTGGTGTGTGTGCGTGTGTGTGTGTGGGGGGGGGAATATGGGGGATTCTAGTGGGGGGGGGCATGGAGGAGTCTGGTGGGGGGGGGCATGGAGGAGTCTGGTGGGGGGGGCATGGGGGAGTCTGGTGGGGTAGGGCATGGGGGAGTCTGGTGGGGGGGGCATGGAGGAGTCTGGTGGGGGGGGGCATGGGGGAGTCTGGTGGGGTAGGGCATGGGGGAGTCTGGTGGGGGGGACATGGGAGAGTCTGGTAGGGGGGGCATGGGAGAGTCTGGTAGGGGTGGGCATGGGGGGAGTCTGGTGGGGGGGGCATGGGGGAGTCTGGTGGAGGGGTGGGGGCAACATATTATGGCTGGGTGGATAGCCGTTAAGACAACAGTTGAGGGCATTCCTTCTTTTCATTCTGTCTATTTCTGAGATGGGATGGTGATGGTGATGACTCTGGTGTCCTCTGGTGGCCATGGGAACAACCATCTTCTTATTGGCAGTAGCCAATAGCAGGCCAGTAGACAGAGTGACCAGCCTGGGCCATGTGTGTGTGTGTGTGGGGAGGGGGGGGGGGAGACAGAGGGACAAGGCTCAGAGAGGGTGTGTACTGCAGGCTCTTGGGGGGATGGCGGGGAGGGGGGGGGGGTCAGGTAGAGGAGGCTGGGGTAGAGGAGGCTGGGCTCCTGGGGTGGGGAGGCGAGGCTGTACCAGTCCATGGAGGGGATCCATCCCCAGCAGAGTGGATCCTTCTACAGCAGCGAACACCTGAAGAAGCTGCTCTTCTTGGATCGGTTCTCTGTGATCCTGACAGGCCCGCCTCCTCCTGAGGGGTTCTGGTCATTCTGACATACAGAGAAGGGCAGGAAAAGGGACATTAATACAGTACAGTGCACTCCGTCAATTATTGGGACAGTGAAGTCTTTTTTTTTTTATCTTTTGGCTCTATAATCCAAACGTTTGGATTTGAAATCAAACAATTGCTATGAGGTTAAAGTATAGATTCTCAGATTTTATTTGAGGGGGATTTGTGTACATATTGGTTTCACCATTTAGAAATGGACAACAATCTGTATACATAGTTTCCCTATTTCATGGCAGTAATCATCAGACAGGTGTTTTTGGCTCGTAGGAACCGTGCTTATGAGTTTTGTCAAAGATAACGAGGGCAAAGTAGAAAGGTTCACATTTCATTGATTAAATGTCATGTTCACGATGTGAACTCACCATTTTTCTGTTGAGTCTCGTCATGATGTCTCTGCCCAGAGTGAAGAAGGACTGTTGAGAGAAACAGTCATGTGATGAACCTCTCGAGAGACTGGCGAAGGACAGGTCAAACGGACATAAAGGCTTTTCACATGACATTTTCTTAGCCTAGGGTTAAGACTGGCCCAGGGCTAGCTTACCCTCAATAACTCACACATGCATTTGTTAACCCTGGGCTAAGTGTTATTGGATGATAGCATTCCATTGAAGTCAATAGCCTGTTCACACAGACTATTTTAGCACCGTGTTTTGGGTGATTTCTGGGGCTAACAGAAAAGTTGGTGCTAAACCTGCTCCAGAGCAGGGCCAGATAGCCCCTGGGCTAAAGTCAGTGGTAGCCAACTTTAGAATGTGCAAGGGTGAATAGTTTCTTAGCCCCAGGCTAAAAGCTGTCTTTGGCTAAACGCAGTGTGAAAAGGCCTGTATTAATACTGCAGAGGGATGTGGACATGGACAGGTCAATGTCAGAATACCTGGGCTGAGATATGTTCTGTTTGATTGTCGAGAACAACTCACCTCTTCCACATTAATGCTGGATTTCGCGCTGGTTTCTAAGAACTTGATCCCATAATCGATCGCCAACTGTGTTAAAACATGTTGTACAATTATTAAAAAAATAAATAAAAAAAAAAGCTATTCCTCGTTGGATACACTCAAAAAATCGTTCAAAATTCATTCATCATGAACTTACTTTTCCTTATCATGAACAATAACACCAAAATTGGAATAAAACAAGTGGACTTGTTCAACATAGCCTACGTTCCGAACGTGAGTTCCAGAGACTCCTCCATACCTTCTCTCCTCTCTCTTTAGACACCTGTCTCTTGTCATTCATGTCACACTTGTTCCCCAGGATCATCCTCTCCACATCAGAGGACGCGTGCTATGGAGAGAGAGAGAGAGAGAGAGAGAGAGAGAGAGAGAGAGAGAGAGAGAGAGAGAGAAAGAGAGAAAGAGAGAGAGACCGTCATCTGTTATTGTAGAACAATGAGTTCTAACTTGTTTGTGCATGACTCATGTATTTATAAATGAGAGAGAGAGAGAGAGAGAGAGAGACAGTTTAATTTCCTGTGTACATGACTGTCAACTACATTCATCAGTCCATTTTATACCAAGTTATACAATCAGCCATAGTCGCCAGATGGTGGCAGCAAAGTAGGCAAAATGCACTGTGTGTGTGTGTGTGTGTGTGTGGGTGTGTGTGTGTGTGTGTATATGTGTGTGTGCATGTGTGTGCGTGTCCATGCATGTGCAGGTCTGTGTGTGTGTATGGGTGTGTGTGTGTGTGTGTGTGTGTATGGGTGTCTGTGTGTGTGTGTGTGTGTGTGTGTGTATATGTGTGTGTGCATGTGCGTGTCTGTGTGTGTGTGTGTGTGTGTGTGTGTGTCTGTGTGTGTGCATGAATGTGTGCGTGTGTGTACTGATGCATCCTTTTGTGAGTGCTCCACACTAGTAAGAGCATTAAATCACGAACACATCTCACCTCCTCAATGTTCCGGATCCAGTTCTTGATGTTTTCAAAGGATTTCTCGTTGGTGATGTCATACACCAGCATTATGCCCTGCAGGACAAAGGACAGGAAGTGACAAAAGAGGAAGTGACACCAACAGGAAAAGCCCAACCTAGCGGCATTCAAATCATGACTTAGTGTTGATGTGTGCCAGGAGAGACTGGCAGAGGTAGAAAAATCGCCAAACATTTGTAAATGTAGTGCTTATAGTGCTTATAATGTAGTGCTTAAATGTAGTGCTCTCTAATAAGTGGCTTCAAAACCCCAAAAATGAGTACCAGTAAGAACTTGACCATTTTGTGGCGACTGTTTGTGGGAGCTGGGATGCAGAACAGACTACAGTGTGAAGTCATTGAGAGCGTACAGCTGGGATGGGGAGGAGAACGGGTCAAGTATTGTAGTACAGCGAGGGTGTGACCACACAGGCCCAGAAGAAACAATACACACACACACACACACACACACACACACACACACACACACACACACACACACACACACACACACACACACATAAACACCACTTTATTGGCCCCAAGACACATAGTTACTGTAGTTATGTGGGAAATTTCACCATGACTCAACAGCATGTGTTACTGATATACAAGCAGCTCATTAAGTATAATTTACCATGCTTTACGATACTACAACATAAAACATCACTTAAATACCTCAGGAAAAAACACAAGGCACAAAGGGTAGAATGACGACAGGTCAGGGGAGGCTGGCGGAGGTAGACATCGGACACACCGATGATACCGTTCCTCATTCCGTTCCGTGCGTTACAATGAGCCCCCATCCTCCGGTTTCTACCTCCACCAGCCTCCACTGCTACAGCTGATGTGTGTCTGTGTGTGTGTGTGTGTGTGTGTGTGTGTGTGTGTGTGTGTTATTCCCCTGTGTGTTTCTGCCCAGAGGCTGGGAGCTCATGACACCAAGATAACATAATGAGAGTAAAAGAAACAGAGGTGTTGGCTCTCTAAACAAATCCCCCCCCCCCGTCTGTCTCTGTGGTAGAGTCCTGCCAGGGTATGGCCACTGAACGCACTCTAAATGTTCAGGGACAGCACATTTAATGGTATGATCCAAAACGGGGTTCAAAAGGGGTTAGTGTACAGTACAATCAGCTAGACTAGTTGGAATGATATTGATAAGACGTGACTGACACCAGCTGGACCAATGAGTGAAGAGGAGAGGGCAGGGTCTTACCATGGCTCCTCTGTAATAGGCTGTGGTGATGGTTCTGAACCTCTCCTGGCCAGCAGTGTCCCTGTGGGGGAGAGAGAGGGGGGGGGGGGGGAGAGTGAGGGGGGGGAGAGAAAGAGAGAAAGAGAGAGAGAGTGAGAGAGAAGGGAGAGAGTCCTGTAAGTAAAAGTGGGTGTGTCTCACACTGAACAGTTACAATGGGATGACATGTGGAGGTGGGGGTGGGTGCCCTGGATAGGCCACAAGTAGGCCAAACGTACATGGCCAAGCTACCACACATGCTCACACACACACACACACACACACACACACACACACACACACACACACCCACGCTCATACACACACACACACACACACACACACACACACACGCACACGCACACGCACGCTCATACACACACACACACACACACACACACACACACACACACACACAGACAGACAGACACAGACACACACGCACGCTCATACACACACACACACACACACACACACACACACACACACACACACACAATAGTGGCTCTCTAAACTATCTCTAAATCTGACTAATATTTCAAATAGGCAACAAGTAGGCCAAACTCGACAGAAAACACACATGCTCTCACACACGTGCACATGCACACACACAAACACGCTCACACACAGACACACACACACACACACACACACACACACACACACACAGACACACACACTCCAAACTATCTCTGAGTCTTGACTGCTATCACTCAGCCACTCAATCAAAGCACTTGGCACCCTCTGATAACGGCCCATGAGCATCACAGTCACCGTTAACGGTTGTGAGGCAGGAGAGACCGGTGGAGCCTCCCCTGCTTCACCACATTCCGTCCCATGCATTACAACGAGCCGGTCCTCCGATTTCTACCTCCGCCAGCCTCCCCTGTTGTGAACGAACCCGGCTCCTTGACTCACCAGATCTGGAGCTTAATCTTCTTCCCATCCAACTCTATTGTCCTGATTTTGAAGTCGATACCTGAAATCAGGGAAAAGAGGGAAAAACGTCATTAAAACGCAGACGTACTCAAGAGGAATGTGCTTCGATTGGATACTCCGAGACAGACATTTATTGGTCATACAGCAGGACTTCTGAGGGTCTCCAAATGATATTCAGTCTTTCTGGACATGACATTGATTGAACTGGGGACCAAAGTCTTCCAGCCACAAACCGAATCTCAGAGTAGAGTCATGAATTGCAGCCATGTTGGAAAAAAACATTCTTATCTCTGCCGGTCATGTAGAGATATGAGTCATTCAAAGGAAGGGGATACTAGAGCAGGATAGCCCACAGGATCTCAGACACACAGGCACACGATGTACACACACACACACACACACACACGTGCGCACACACACACACACACACACACACACACACGCACACACACACACACACGTGCGCACACACACAGACGCACACACCCACACCCACACCCACACAATTAATAGTGTGAAACCCTCGGATAATTTGTGTATAACCTCATTTATATGGGGAAGGCCATAACATCTGAAAGCTTAAATCCAGTCAAGTTCTGCTGAATAACAGCTACAGTATAAGTCCTATACGTCTACCCCCTCACCCCTCTGACACACACAGACCCCTGGCAGCTGAAGAAAACTGTCTGTCTTATAGAACACACTCTCCCTTGACTACCCCAGTGATGGTGAGAGAGAGAGAGGGAGAGAGAGAGAGAGAGAGAGAGAGAGAGAGAGAGAGAGAGAGAGAGAGAGAGAGAGAGAGAGAGAGAGAGAGAAAGACCTACCTCCAAACAAAAAACTGCCCTACTTGTTAGGTGAAAAAAGTTAGTGTTCCACATTAGCTGCAAAATATGTTACCTCCTGCCACACCATGAGAAATGTGTAACAACACAGTTAATAATAACTGTAATAATATAATATATGCCATTTAGCTGACGCTTTTATCCAAAGCGACTTACATTGCAGTGAGCGCGTACATTTCAGTATATATGGTCCCAGCAACCTAAGCGTTGTTAGCGCCATGCTCTACCAACTGAGCCACAGAGGACCATTGTAGACAGAGAGAGAAAAAAATATAGATATAATTCTGAACACACAACCACTTGACGACACATAACATGCTGACACTCACTCCACGGTGGGGGGGGTTTGGGTGTGGGAGCTGAACGACGCAGCGACGCGGACCCTCCACTGTCCAAGACAACACACACTCCTATTCATGTTTTCCTTCTTCTTTCCATTGTTATGTCTTGTATTGTAACTGTTTTATATGCTTTGGCAATACATACTTCATAAAGCAACTTTGAATTAGAATTTGAGAGAGAGAGAGAGAGAGAGAGAGAAAGAGAGAGAAACAGCAGAGAGAACAGAGAGAACAGAGAGTAAAAGAGAAAGGAGGTGGGTGGGTGGGGGTGGGTGGGCAGAGAGAGAGAGAGAGAGAGAGAGAGAGAGAGAGAGAGAGAGAGAGAGAGAGAGAGAGAGAGAGACTACTGTATGCCCCAAGAAGCAGCATAATGAAATCTGAATTCCCCCTTAGGAATAATTCAAAAGTGCAGAGGTTCGTGATTGAGCGCATTAATCATCCGCAAATAACAGGCGTGATAGCCTCGCGTCTCTCCCTGTAACCAGAGGAGCGCCGCTCAGAAGAGGCCTGTTGAGTGGCAGGGTGCGTCATCGCTAGGTAATGAGAGAAGAGCACCGTCGGTAACCTGCGTCGGTAACCGTCGGTAACCTGCGTCAATTATCAGTCCGAGGCTGGGACAAGTGTTTCATATTAAACCGTAATGAGCTAGCCGCGTGGGGCTAGCTCATGAGGGCAGACACTGGCGGCAAAGAGGATGTGGTGGTGGTCGGCCGGCGACACGACAGCAGGTCTGAAGAGCAGCATAGCTAACTGTCAACACAGGCCAGGCCCACATACAGTACAAGAGGAGACTAAACAGGAGCTATCTAAATATTAGCCTCCGAAGCTAGGTCAACATTCAGAGCAGTGGAGGTAGAACTCGGGTGGACGGGCTCATTGTCATGATTGTTTGATACCGTTTCTCATTCCAGTCATTCCACGCATTACAATGAGGCTGTCCTCCGATTTCTGCCTCCACCAGCCTCCCCTTGGTTTAGAGGAACCCTTCTTCGATATCAGGGACCTCTAACAGGCTGGAGATGCAAGGAGACTCACTCGTATGTGAATAAAATGAGATAAATTCCAGCCACAACCTCACAGACAAGTGGCTTTGCTTCAGTTGTGCCTTTTTTTGTGGAAAAGTGGTCTTTTTTTCCGATTAATCGATTTTAAAATCGGTTTAAATGTCGCCGGTTGACTCATCGATTAATGGAATCATCTAAGTAGGGTTCATGTTGACACTAGGCCATACTCCTAAAGGCTGTAGTAACAGGCCTTTACTACGGCTTTCTACAGACACACTCCTCACAAACGAACATGCCCCCCCCCCCCTTCCTGCCCCCACAGGAAAAACACTATATTCCTAGAACTCAAGGATACGGTAGCTAGCTGTTTCCTTTCTAACCTGTCCTCCTCAGACAATATAAACCTATTGTAGCTAGCTGTTTTCCTTCCAAACTGGTGCTCTTCAGACAATATGAACCTCTCCCTAGATCACAACGAAGTTCACCATCATACTCCTTGACAAAGGCCATGCCTAAACACGTTTTTATAGTGTTTGTATAGTGTTTTATAGTGTTTGTTGTATTAAACATGCCAGAATAAATAAAGGCATTTTAAATTCATGAAGAGTGCCTTGGTCATCCTCCTTTTTTTTCCATCCTCAACCCTGTTTAGAAGAGAGGAGGAAAAGTATAAAAACAGAACCAACTCAAACTGTGGTAAACCGACTAAGATTAACTAGACTGTCTTTCCCCGGAATGACAGAGAGAAAACAACAATGGGAAAATGGACTATTTCGAAACAACTGCTCAGTGGGTGAATTCTGATGGCTGTGATTCAGTTTCCGTCCTTTTCAAGGCGCTGACTGGAGCATTCAGGCAGGCTAGGCGGGTGGCTTTCACTGTCAATAGTCTAAAGCGGTGTCCTTTCTTTCTTCTCCACGTTGACTTTCCCTTCGTCTAGACTGGGAGGACTGGACCGGCGAAAGCAGGGGAGAGGCTGGTGGCGGAAGAAATCAGAGGACGGGCTCATTGTAATGTGTTTGATACCATTCCTCATTCCATTCCGTGCATTACAATGAGCCCGTCCTCCGATTTCTACCTCCACCAGCCTTCTCTGATGTACATAGCTACTCTTCTCCCAAAGTGCTTTCAGCTGTCCTGTCGTGTGAAATGAGTGTAGTGGAAGGACCATGAATTGAAAGTAGATTGATAGTAGATTGAAAACCCATCTCTTCAAGCTACATCTTAACAGTCCCTCCTAAAGACCGCTTCACCCTCACTACCCCCCCTATACTAACCATAACCCAGAGACCTCTTCTCCCCTGCTACCCCCCTGTACAAGTTCTCTCCTGCTAATAAAATATATAAAAAAATAAAATAAAATAAAATAAAATAGCCTACTGGCATTACGACTGCCTATGGCCCCTGGTGTGAGCATTGATTACTTTGTCTTATGATGACTGTTGGATAGATGATTCACTTACTTAAACAAATGTATTGTTGTACGTCGCTTTGGATAAAGGTGTCTGCTAAATGCCATGAATGTAAATGAAGAGTGGAAGGAAGCCTTGTTAGACTTTTGAGATGGACCCTACTTTTACCCCTTCTTCTGCCTCTAGTCTCTTCATTAGCAACACGACTCCTCACGTCCTCTCCTCCGTCCTCCACTCGCGTCCTACTGAAAACGCATTGGAGGAGAAGATCGAGGCTCCTCCCCTTCGATATTCTCCTCCAATGCTTTTTGAGGACAAATCCACTGAACTGAGGTGAGGTCGCAGGGAGTCATGTTCTAAACAATTGAGAAAAGGCTTGTCTCTGTGTGGGGTTACTGTCAGTCAGAATGAGTGGTTCTTTTCCTCCGTGCTGCCCGGGGGGGGGGGGGGGAGTTTCTGTCCAGGAAGAGGAACTGCTCCCTGGGTTGGAGGGAGGGAGGGAGGCTCTGCCTGGCTGGTGCTGGTGGTGGTGCTGATTAGGGAAGCCTGCAGTGGAGAAGTTCCCGGGGTCACTGACCTCTCTCTCAGTTTTCACACAGAGGAAGGGATGGGACGAACTAGCTAGTAGCTACCCAACGAACGGAAGAATGTAGAATCTGGATGTGTACACACACACACACGCGCACACACACACACACACACACACACACACACACACAACCCCACCCTGAATACAACAGCTGGTCAGCTGATGGTCACGAGACTCGAAGGCGACTTCTGACAGTACAGCTTCTGTTACCAGAGGCCATTGTCGTTGTCGAACGGCCGGGCTAATGAGAGCTCATCACACATGTACATTCACAGTCACCCAGTTCCCACCAACCACACTGAGCAGCGGAGCAGTGCTGCTGAATGCTAGTGGCACTGCAAATAAGGGAGGGGAGGGGAGGGGAGGGGGTTTCCAAAATGGCTAACAAGCTATGGTACAGTAGGCCTACTTGGCTCGGGGCAACAAAACAGTATTGTCTACGTTTCCTCCGCCCCAGCAGGACTCAAAGGTCACATCGGCTACATCGGCTGTGCCTGTGGTTATAGGATGGCGTTGAGCGTCTAGGCACAGACAGAAACTATAGAATAGAGTTGTAGGCGTACTCTGTAACTATAGAATAGGGTTGTAGGTCTACTCTGTAACTATAGAATACGCTTGTAGGCCTACTCTGTGGCTATAGAGTAGGGTTGAACGTCTAGGCTATGTAACTATTTAATAGGGTTGTAGGGCCTACTCTGTAACTATAGAATAGAGTTGTAAGCCTACTCTGTAACTATAGAATAGGGTTGAGTGTCTAGGTTATGTAACTAGTGAATAGGGTTGAGTGTCTAGGTTATGTAACTAGTGAATTGGGTTGCAGGCCTACTCTGTAACTATTGAATAGGGTTGTAGGCCTACTCTGTAACTATTGAATAGGGTTGTAGGGCCTACTCTGTAACTATTGAATAGGGTTGCAGGCCTACTCTGTAACTATTGAATAGGGTTGTAGGCCTACTCTGTAACTATAGAATTGGGTTGTAGGCCTACTCTGTAACTATTGAATAGGGTTGCAGGCCTACTCTGTAACTATTGAATAGGGTTGTAGGCCTACTCTGTAACTATAGAACAGAGTTGAGCTTGTAGGTTATGTATTGAATAGGGTTGTCTGCCCATTCTGTAGTTATAGAATAGAGCTAAGCAAACACCCAGTGGCCTAGTCTTCTGTGCTCCCTGAGCGTGGCTGTCATCCTGTTGAGCAAAAAGACACTTCACGCTTCCTGTTTTAGACAGGAAGACAGAAGAGCAGCAACGCACCAAACTGAAACAACCCGACAACCTTGTCCTCTGACGCACAGGAAACACAGACAGACCTGAATGAGCGGTATGGTCGGAAAAGGTTTACCTTTCTGGGTGGTGGAAACATCTAGTCTAGTTTGCCTACTTTTCAGGTGCGAAATTCATTCAGTCATTCAAATACTAGAACGGAAAAACATGTAATCTCTCCTGAAGTGGCTTAGTCAAAGCCGGCAAACTTTATGACACAGTTGATTTTGGCTTATTCTATCCTGATTGCCGTTTCTTTGTTGCTGTATGAAAGTTACTTTCTATAAGCTCATTACGATGACTCTATAAAGGACAATTAGGATGAATCTCTCAAAATCTCTCTCGCAAGTTTGTAACCTGAATCTTCACCTAACAGTGAAGAAGCTAACATTTGGTGTTGTTTTTGATTCAAGAGCCACGATGCGTCGGTATGAACAGAACTAAAACAGTCACAAACACCTTCCTGCCATTCTACTAAGAGAAATGACCTCACACCAGCAGTCAGCTCATTAACTAGTACTGGGAGACCCAGGCCTAACAGGCTTTCACTTACCTCTGCATATACCAAATAAACCAGAACTTCTTTAATGAATAGATGCCAATCATCTCATGTTGTTGACGGGACTTCTAGTCCCTCTATGGTATAGTATCACAATTAAAGCTACTCCACATCAGCCAAAAGGTTGAATTTCAACATGCCACAACATAGACCTGTCACAACCCCATAGCATCATGTTTATTCAAGCGGTTTCAATGAACCACATAGAAATCTATTTTACAACGACTGTAGCCTAGTGGTTACAGGGCGTGACACATACATAAAGCATGAATGACAAGCGCTGCCAGTGTTACTAAAGCCATTTCCTAGGCAGATTGACGGATGATGGTCCTAGGCCTCTGCCGCCTAGGACCGTTATTATTTCGCCGTCAACAAGCGCTGTCATCTGCAGACAAATGTCATGTAACGGGTTCATTTTGCAGCATGGCATTGTTCACAACCCTTACGTAAGTTAACACACACACACACACACACACCACTCCATTTTAGAAAAGAGGACAGCTGGCTGAAATAGCAGAGAACAGACCTATTGTTGATATGAAGGTAGTGTTGAAGGCGTCTTCGCTGAACCGAAACAGCAGACAGGTCTTGCCGACCCCGCTGTCGCCAATCAGCAGCAGTTTAAAAAGGTAATCATAGGTCTTCGCCATCTCCACCCTCGCTTCTGTCTTTCCTGAAAATCTGATAGAATGACGAGGACACTTTGTTGGTGGCGATCTACACCTCTTCGATATAGTGTAACCATACGATACAGTAAAGGAGGAGACGAGGAGGCGTGGGTTGGAATGACGTGCACTCAGAAGAGGCAGGACTAACAGGGCTTCGCTTCCTTTCGTCCGGGGTTGCCAGATTGAAGAGAGAACACGATAGCCCACCTATTGAAGGAGGGGTTTTCTTATCTAAAAAGGGCCGCTACCTTAGACACGTTCAAGGGACAAAGCAATGAATACCCTCTATATGCTATTGTTCTTGCGATCTTCTAGTAAGAACTGAGACACCAAGCATAAATTCTTGTCATCTATTTTTCTTTTTTTATGTATGTATGGAATTTCTGAAATTGAAGAGAGCGGAATGAGACATTGGTCCAAAACAATCCATAGCCTGTAGGTAAACATAATAAATATAAGGATTTAAGCAGTGTACATTCACCATTAAAAAAATAGCAAATATCAGGACTGTCAGACAACACAGATGGAGCACTTGTGTTTTCGAGGTACGAATGTAAGTATCTTTTGGGAGGTTAACCCCCCCCTGAAATGATATCATTCCATTTTGGAAATGTAAGTAAACTTGTGCATACATATACACTGTTGGGTGGTTTTCAAGTTTAAAAGTCTTGTGGGGTTACAGTAGCATCCAAGTTGGATCCCCATTGCACTCATACATCATGTACTGTTGAGTGAACTCGCAGCAGTTTCAGTCCATATCTTGCACTCTGCCGCAGATCTCGGCTGTAAACTCGGAGCACTTTGAGTTCCCTCCCAGATCCTTCGTCAGTACCTAGGGGAGGAAGAAAAAGGATCAAATTGTTGTTGTTTTACTTATTTTAAGCAAGGAGTTCAAACTGAGAAGCATGCTGCTGCTACTTTCTTTCATCCCACTGAAAATCCCATAGACTTTGCGGAAGGACACCTTTTTCTCGCACAGCCTACAAGATGTACTGTTCTGCTGCTCTTTTTTGTACATTTGTAAATTAGTTATTGCTATTTTGTTCATATTTTGCTATTTTGTAAATTTCTTGTCAATTCTCGCTATTTGTTTTTTATGTCCATGCACCAACCTCACCAAGTCAATTTCCTGTATGTGCAAATATACTTGGCCAAATAAAAGAATTCTGATTCCGATTCTGATTCTGATTTCAAAGTCTGTCGTTGAAAAACGCTTTAACCCACATGACCATCATTTCCCCACCTGTCTGTCAATAATGTCACTTTGACAGAGAGGCAATTTTACAAAAATGTAATACATATGGGTTTAGAAACACTTCCAGCGCTTCTGGAATGTACTGCATATAGGGATGCACACGACACAGAACAAATGGAACAGCTAGCAACAATGTTTGTTTCCATGTCGGTATGTACAGTGTAGCTACAGTTACTTAGAAAATGTATCTCAATGTTTATTACAAACCCTAACTGTTAGCTGGTGTAGCGAGCTGCTGGTTGACTACATAGAAAATCCATCTCTGCTGTTTGACAGGACGAGTCGAGAGGATGAAATATGAAGCTGACAGCGGCTTTTTACGACCGCACAAATTGTTCCTAGACACTTCAGTGATATGAAACACCGAAAGGAAGAGTTGCTTATCCGTATCATTTTGGTGTGAATTTAGTTTTTTGTCATGTCTTGTTGGTGACCTGTCTAAAAAACAGAGTTTAATCTGTATTTTATAAACGTGCGCCAGAGAGGAGTTGCCAATATGGCCTCTCAAGTTTTCTGCCTTCCTTTGAAAGAGGCTTTGGCTATACTTTAACAATTCCAATCTCCTGTCAAAAATAATAATCAAAACTAATTCTGTCATCTTGATAACACAGACAAATACTTCAAAAGACATCACATCAAAAGTGTCACTGTTCGGTACCAAATAATAGAATAGAGGATATAAATACCAACCTTCTTGTCTCGGATAGTGTCAAAACAGGCCGCCTCGATCTTCTTGCCGTATCCATGGAGACCCATGTGTCGAAGCATCATGACAGCGCTCAGCAGCAGAGCGGTAGGGTTGGCCATGTCCAGGCCTGCTATGTCAGGGGCTGTTCCGTGAACCTGCACACCACAAGGACAGCTTCAGTTCCCAACAGTCAATAGGGCTGAATCCCAATCCACTACCCTTCTCCTGAAGTGTACACTTGTCCACATCCCGTTAGGGATTAAGATTAAGTGATCGAGTACACACTTCAGGAGGGAAGAAGATAACTGAAATTCAGAACCTGTTTGAGGACTGTCCATAGTTCACTGAGATGGGCCAGTACTGTATTGTTTCTACTGTTAGAGTGAGAGTGAGATGTAATGTGATTGTAATGTGTACTGTTCACATTGTTCTTCAACTATTATGTATACTATGGTAACAGAGCAGCTTAGAGATGCACAATGCACCCGTATAGAGTAAAATCAATAACTTTTGAAATAAAATGGTGCAAACTATTACACAGAAGCCTTGCATTTAACACTAGAGTCAGTTAAACGCATGTTTACTTTAGTGTCACACAAAACATGTACAGCCCAGAAAGAGGAACAAGACATACCGATTCAAATATGGCCACCCCATTGGCTCCGATGTTCCCACTAGGAGTGACTCCCAGACCACCAATAAGTCCAGCACACAGATCACTGCCAATGAGGTCAATGAGGTCAAGAGTTAGCTAAACTATTCATGTTTTTAATAGTTTACATGAATTACAACCGATTTGATCAAACAGACTTACCTGAGAATATCACCATATAGGTTGGGCATCACAAGCACATCAAACTGAGTAGGATCTTGCACCATCTGCAGGCGATACAAACTCATTAGATACGAGATTATATTATAAAATGCATTAAATCAATGTTCAGTTCAAATGAGTGAGTCACTACCTATCTTCCGCCATAGATTAAAGACCCATCTCTTTAGGCTATATATATATATATATAATATGTATATTTTCTTCCTTTCTCTAGCACTAGGACTGCCAGTGGAACTTGTTCTAATCAAAAGTTTTACTTACTGTACGATGACTGATTTACTTACTTAGACAAATGTACTTATTGCAAGTTGCTTTGGATAAATGCATCTGCTGAATGACTTAAATGTAAATATTAAATGTCAATAATGGGAGTTCACTTACATTAAGACAGACTGTGTCCAGATACATCTCTGTGAATTTGATATCCTTGAAGTTTTCCGCCACCTCCCGGCATTTACGCAGGAAAAGGCCGTCAGACATACGCCTGGTCAAATGATTGTGAAAAGAGTAGAGTTACAGACTCTCACATGACTTTGCTACACAGTAGTAGTGGATCTACTATTATATCACTTTATCTTTGACTGCAGTTCAACCATTGTCATAATTTGTCCATGTTTAAGCCTGAATAAAATTAATCACCACTGACAACATATTGGACATGGATCTATATCCATATCTATCTATCTATCTATCTATCTATATATATATACAGTACCAGTCAAAAGTTTGGACACACCTTGCCAAGAGTGTGCAAAGCTGTCATCAAAGCAAAAGGTGACTACTTTGAAGAATCTAAAATATAAAACATATTCTGGTTTGTTTAACACTTTTTTGTTTACTACATAATGTGTTCCTTTATAGTTTTGATGTCTTCAATATTAATCTACAATGTAGAAAATAATAAAAATAAAGAAAAATCATTGAATGAGAAGGTGTGTCCAAACCTTTGACTAGTACTGTATATCATATTTGATAATTGAGCTAGCCAATAACAGACTTACATGATGTTAGCTTTGTGAACGGCTGTGACACTGTTTCTTTGGTTGTTCCTGGCGTATTCAAAGGCGTACTCAGCGATACGGCGACTGGCGTCCTCTGTGATGAGTTTAATACTCTGGACCACTCCATCAACAATCTGCAACCAAAATGACACCAGCATTAAAACGAATACCACTTCACTTAATCCATCCCCGGAATCCCTCAATGTGTGATTTGTCAAACTTTGTTTAATTCATAATGGCTCACACAGCCTTCAATAGCCGTTTATCAAAAGCCGGTAGCATTGTTGTGTCCCATGTTTTACTGTACTGTGTTGTATGATTGATTGCTCTGTCTGTCGCATAATGATGTCACTAAAACAACTTCCTGGTTGGCAAGTTCCTGGTCGTTTGAATTGAATAGCGCTACTCTGAGTGACTCACCGTGTGTTCGATGCCGCTGTACTCTCCCTCTGTGTTCTCCCTGATCGTGACCAGGTTGACGTCAGTGTAGGGTGTCTTGTACCCCTCAATGGACACACAGGGGCGCACATTGGCGTAAAGGTCAAAGGTCTTCCTCAGCAGCAGGTTCATGGAGGGGTGACCAGCAGCGATGGGCGTCTTGAGGGGCCCTACACAGAGGTCAGAGGGTTAGACCCTGGTTCTATTTAGGTCCCTAGCACTCAGCCATGCAGTGGCCCTGTCTAGAAACTACCCTGTCGAGAAACTACCCCTAGCCCCTCTTCTACCACCCTAGACACTCATTCTAATTCTTTCAGATCAACATAACTGGGGGGGGGGGGTTGCTTCTGGACAGGGCAAGTGTTTGCACTTCACAGGTGTGGAGATACTGGTGGATTGTAATGTGAATGCAGCACGGGAGGCTGGTAGGAATCGGAGGACGGGCTCATTGTAATGCATGGAACGGTGTTTGATACCATTCCTCATTCCGTTCCATGCGTTACAATGAGCCCGTCCTCTGACTTCTACCTCCACCAGCCTCCCCTGGAGTGCAGCTACCTTTCAAGCCAATCTTGCTCTTGTCCATGGATTCCTTGGCGTCAAGGGGAATCATCCATTTTCCTCCGGGTCCCTTTATAGCTGTTACATTCCTCTCCTCCCACTGAATAGGAGCCTATGAGATAGGGAAGAACGTGTCAAATTAATGTGTGAAATACTTGAAATGCATGAGCTGCACTTGATTTAGTTTTCCCGTGCCAGTCCTACAAGTGCAAACTCCAAGTATTTGATATATGGATTTGACCGAGGTCGTAACAAGCCTATGGGTTGCAAGGTATGCAGTGAGAGAGTGTGTGTGTGTACGTGTGTGTGTGTGTGTGTGTGTGTGTGTGTGTGTGTGTGTGTGTGTGTGTGTGTGTGTGTGTGGATCCTGTGAGATATCCGTGTTGACAGATCATAGAAAGTGTTAATGACAAGTTTATGTTCACCACTTACTTTAGCAGCCTCGAAAATCTTCATGACAGCTTGGGAGATTTCTGGCCCAATCCCGTCCCCAGGAATCAATGTAACAGTCTGCATCTATAGAACACATACACCTCGTTATCTGTTTACGCCGCATTGGGATTAAACTGTATTAGGTTTGACCTTTTCTCTTGTAAGAAAAGTCCTTGGAAGAGCCTAGCTCCTCCAAAAACGTATGTGTGAAATACACGACTTAAACATATGACATGTCATTTGGAAAGAGTGATTACATTTGTATTCAACTAACTATAGGATAACTTACCCCCTTCGAAAAGGATCTTGAACATAGCGGTCTCTTTACCACCCCCGCCACTTGGGACAGCTATTACACAATTAGAAGAAAGAAAGGTTACTCAAACCGCACTGACAAATCTGCTACAATCACAGTTTCTATTTGAAGTGTATCTATTTGATTTGGAAAGACATGGATCCAAAAATGTAATTCAAGTTAAACACCGATGAGGACAAACCCAGTTGCCATACCTTGCCACTGTAACTGAAGGACACGCACCGTAAAGGCCTTATTGAGTATCCATACATAGAACATGAGAGAATCCACCGGGTAATGCGACCGCATACGCTTACATTAGACTCATATGACTCGGATCCATGCCGGTGACATTCGCATATTACACTTTGGCATACAGCATTTACTTACCATTGACCTCCACGCGTTCCCAGCCATGCTCGTGTGTTAATTTGGTCCTGAGCCGCTTTCTGCTGCTGAGCACTCGTGGAGTTCGATAGGGGTGTCGTCACATGCGGGAAGCGCTCGTCACGTCGGCTCCTCCTCGGTTGCCAGATTGTAGCAATAAGCCTGAAAACAAAATGCACTGTTCATTGTATTTTAGTCACACACCAGTGTCCTATAAACCTGTGATATGATAAACTAGCTCACTGTCTGTATCTAACACACTCTCTCCTGCTTCTCTCTCACTCCCTCCTCTCTCTCTTGTCTGTATCTAATACACTCTCTCGTCCCCCATCTCTCTCTCTCTCTCTCTCTCTCTCTCTCTCACACACACACACACACACACACACACACACACACACACACACACACACACACGTTTTATACAGGAGTATGTTATACAGTCATATTCTCTATAAGGTTCAATACCTATTTCATAATTTCAGTGGCCCTCTCTCCCGGATTGGTGTGAACTGTGGCGCTAAGCTGCCGACTGTTCTATCTATCTATCTATCTATCTATCTATCTATCTATCTATCCTCTAACCGTCTGTCATCTATCTGGCTATCCTACCATCTTTTATCCGTCTGTCCTACTATCTCACTTTCTTTCAACTACCTAGCCATCATCCTGTCTTGCTATCACCAGTCAATATGTATACCCATACGGGCCATGAGGTCAACACCATTGAAGAGCATGATGGATGAATGGCAGAATATAGTGTTTACTTCCAACATGGCCACCCCATCAAGCCCTTGATTAGTTAAAGCAGGTGTGAAAGTGCTTTAATAGAACAGAAATGCCCCACGGCTTGGGACCCCAAGGAACACATTTGGAGACATTGACATTGCCATTGCTTAATTAACTTCCAGATTGCTTTTAAATCATTGACGGTCTCAGCTCCAAGCTGCTGGTTTGGGACACAGGAGAAGATAAACGTGGTGAGTTATTTTCCTTGCTACCTGTGCTGTGCGCTGTGATGAGCGTGATGAATCAACTGTGTATAATGTATAATTTAATGATACAGTAAGTGCTGTGTTGATCATGGCCGCCATGAAACCACATTGCTGTGACATCCTTTAATTGTTATTCAAATCCAAGATGTCATAAGATGAGCTGGGTGCTGGTGGAGGTAGAAATCGGAGGACAAGCTCATTGTGATACATGGAATGGAATAAGGAATAGTAAAAACACTTATTTCTTATGTCTTCCTGCCAGGTCATCATATCTGATCTGAGGGACTTGAGAAGATCAGTGTGTCTAACACTCCTAGTCATGATTTCATTGAATGTGACATGGACAGCTGCTTTAGATTTTTTTTTTTTTATGTGTCAGCTAAAAAAATGTGTTGACGTCTCTTTCTGCTTTATGCCTCTTCGGTCGCAGACGCCTCTTCCTCAATCTAATCGTTGCTGTGTCAGCTAAAGAATATGTGTCTCTTTCTGCTTTATGCCACTTGTGCATGTAAACGATTCAAAGTGGTGCTTGCTTGAGAATGCATTATTGTTAATACAATACTAAGACTTGTTCTATGTAACATCTACAGTAGGTTCCAATGGAACTGTGCAATTCTGTAACAACGTCTCTTGGAGATCAGAGATGCTAGAATTCCAGCCTCTACTCATCCACCGGGTCATCTGCTGTACATTATATGTAATGTAGTCTCTTTGAGTACTGAGATAATAATAATAATAATAATAATAATAATAATAATAATAATAATAATAATAATAATAATAATATACAACAGGTGGTTTGGAATTCCCATTGTTACAGTTTATCCTGCCCATGATATATATCGCACAATACTACAACTACAACTACTACTACTACTACTACTACTACTACTACGAAAATGTAGGTTAGTTGGCTAGCTAGCTATCAAACCAGCTACATGAACTGTAGAAATGATGTAAATCTTGTCAGGTGCCTCTCAACACTATCTACCGTGTGTAGTTGCTAGCAGCCAGACGGAATGAACGCAACATTGTGTCCATCGCTGCCAAGCACAAGTCACGGACGTAGACTGCAGGCAACATATATTCGTGTTCCTCAATGTGAAACTGCATCATCTCTGGTCACAACTCATGTATGGCATCCAAATCATCCCAGGATTGTCCAGGACTGTCAAATTGTCCCAGGACTGTCCAGGACTGTCAAATCATCTCAGGACTGTCTTCTCTGTTGCCACTGATGCGTCTGTGTATGTGTGGGACTGGGTTGACAAAGCAACCATTGTCATTCAACCAGCAATCATTGACACATTTTTATAACTCAGTGTTAATCAGTAAGCAGCCTTGGACCTTGTCAAAGTGTTTTCAACCAACAATTTATTTTATGGCAATTGTTCAACATGTCCATATTTAAGCATAACATACATTATCACAAGCAGAATTTGATGAAATAATACAATAACAAAAAAAAAAGCTTTAAGTGATTTAAGGTGCAAAGACGAGTATTCAGGATTGAAAGTGTTTGTAGTCAGGAATGGAGTGAAGGTACAAGTGAGCCTTTGCATTTTGGCATGTTAAGGAAGAGGAGGAAGCAGGAAACTCAAATAAAGCGGGATCTGGTCCATCAGTTCCATTCTCTTCACTGCCCTGTTGGCAAATATGAGTAATTTAAATATGATTATTTTTTTTTTTTTAAATGAACAGAATAATAAAGGAGAACTAATAGAGGTAGTAATGTATGCAGTTTCAATGGACCACTCATAAAGATTGTCATTACATTACAGCATGCATTGCAGTCTATACAGCCAACAACACAGATTATACAGTATATTTGCTTCAACATTGAATACATAACAGCTTTGTCACATGAGGCTGCAGGTGTCAGTAGCCTTTTACAAAAAATACTTTTTAAAAAAAAACACGTTCTTTTCTTCTTTTTTTTCCCTTAAAAATAATATACAGAGTATATTATGTTTGTTTGGACCTACTACTGATTCTGATTAGAGTTCAGGTCTTATGTGGAGTTAGAACTGGTGTCTTACTTACCAATGACATCGCTGAGATTAAAAGACACAAAGGCAATCTGTTCATACTCGCTCTTCTCACCACACTCCATCAGGCAACCAAACTGATTCATGTTCTCACTGTACGTCAGGTCTGAGTAGCCGCTGGGTCCCTGGTGGATGATCCAGGGACTGTCCCATCTAGAGAAGTCTAGGGGGAAACGGTTCACATACACCCCCAAGTCTTTCCTGTGACTCTTGCTGGTTGGGTGAGAATAGAGCAGACAGGTTTGGGTGTCTGGGGGCAGAGTTGATGTAGGATCACCCACGCTCTCTTCTTGGTCATTTGGTACAAATTCAGGATTAGGGAAGCCAATCACACTCCCTTGGCAACCTTTGCCTGTTTCGACCAGCTTAGAGGCCAGTTGGACCTTCTCAAAATGATCTCCACCGCTGCCACTCAGAGCCTCCACTCTAAACCCACCGGTGTTACGAGCGTTGCAGTAGAGGTGGTTTCCGCCCTCGTGGTCGATGACCTCTGCCATTTCGCATTCAATCGACTTCATTTGAAGCATCTTTCCCACTTGCCATGTCTGGCCAGAGTCATCACTGTAAAACGCCAGGGCATATGGCGTCACAGTGAATGGGACGGGGATGGTGGCGCATGTACGAGGGATATAGTAGGCATACGCAGGAATGATCAGCCTCCCATTCTTCATCTGAACGCCATGGCCTGGCCCAACAGCAAATGTCGCCCACTTCTTGACAGTTTCGCCAATCACACTCTCTGTCAAGTCGGTTAAAGGGCCCCAGCTCTGGCCGTCATCACTGCTTGTGACGTAACACAGACGGGCCTTGTTTTTACCCGTGAAAATCTGCCAGCATTCTATGGCATTGACTTCAATGCAGATGAAGAACAGGAATAGAGTCTTGGTATTCTTCTCATATACCGGGCAGGGATTCATGGTACGGTAGCCGGGTAAACGTGCTGATGAAAGCTCCTGATATTCTGACCACTGAAAGAGAGAGAAAAGGAAGAAAGTAGGATTGAATAATGGGACATTTTGGGTAAGCAGAAGATGTCTGGTCTGTTAAAACAATAGTCTTGTGCCGTGGAGGATGGTGGAGGTGAAAATCAGAGGATGGGCTCATTGTAATGCATGGAATGGAATGAGGAATGGTTTCAAACACCCATTCTTCATTGTTTGATACCATTCCTTATTCCATTCCATTCCATGCATTACAATGAGCCTGTCCTCCGATTTCTACCTCCACCAGCGTCCCCTAAGGCCAATTGAGAGCAAATAGAGGCTGACCTGCTGAATAGATCCATTTTGAAGTGTCCCTCTCCTCAGAACAATTACTTTGGCATCCTTGTCAGAGGTAGAACTGCGCTTTTCTGCAAAGGCGAGGAATGTGTGACTCTCTTTTAAGTATAAGAGGGCTGGGATCCTGTATGTTTCCCCAGTTGGCTCCTGCTCGAACAGAGGTGTTTTCAGAGGTGTTTTCAGTTTGTCATTCCTACTCGTCGATGGTGTATTGCCCATTGCTGACTTGGGGTTCCTATAGACAGAAATAAAAAATGAGGCTGTGAGGAAGTTTTATTTCTGACACGGACGCCTCTTCCTCAATTGAACCGTAGTGGTCAAACATGCATTTCAGCACCTCACAGACTGAAAGTGTCTCATGTTTCAAGAGAGAACATAATGGTTTGTTGTATAGAGATAGTGAAGGTTGAGTAGCACCCTGCATGGGACCCTTTTATGGTGTGTCAGAATTTGTGTGTACATGTGTGTGTCTGCATGCATCTGTTTGTGTGTGTGTGTGTGTGTGTGTGTGTGTGTGTGTGTGTGTGTGTGTGTGTGTGTACAGTATGTGTGTGTCTTCCCATTTCAAAGCTGATATGTCCTTAAAAAATGAAATAATAATAATTATTATAATAATATATATACACAAATCACCCGCGGGCCTGATTGGATCACCCAATGGGTGCGTCCACTGAATGGGTATTCCCATTCAGCCTGCAGTTGCCATGTTCAACCATTTGGGACCACTATTGAGACTACTTCTCCCTGAGCCGATTTGTTTGGCTTGTGAGAGAACAGAAGCTTTTATTTGAATTGTATTTTATTGAACTAAAAGGGAGAACCATCCTCCTCTTCCTCAATGGATCAGCCTCCACTGTTACAACATCTTACAAGCATTTGATAAGTAACAGCCATTATACTTTGAGTGCCCCTCACTAATACCCATTTAGACCCACACAGTGTCATGAGAGGCATAGCTTTAATAACAAGAAAAGGCTGGTCTTACCTTCCTACAAAATAATGGTAAATATCAGGCAAGTCAAACTATAGACTATTTAGCACAGAGATGACGGTCAGGTTCTGTCAAGATGACACGCTATGCAGGTTTATGGACTCTCAGATAATAACTGATACTTCAACTGATTTCCATTCTTTCTAGTCATTTGATTGGTCCACCGTATCCTTCTAGAACATTCTTTTTAAGGTGGTCTGGTGCCTATATTTGTTATCCACATGTTTTGGCATCTAGGTACTCTTCAGTGACTTGGCTTATTATTATCGAACAATATATTGTTTAACTTATTACTTTACGTGACCCTGATACTCTGATATAACCTTCCCAACTCATTGTATACATTACAAGCCTGTCCAGTTTAACACTTCCCCCTCTCAGTCAATAGTAAATTAAGTCCAAAAGTTTATCAATCATAGTGCATATTCCCAATGTCATAATTCAAATTGATTTGGTTAAATTAAAGGTGCAATATGCAGCTTTTCCTCCTAAATAACCATGATGAATCATTACTTATGATGCATTGGCAGTCTGTGCGTTCACCTGCCAAGACCCTGCCCTTCTGCCTGAAATTGCTTTCCAAGACATCTCTGGGCATCTACCACTTGCTGTGGGCGTGTAACCTGTGACACCTGGGTGTGTGTGGCTCCTAGGCTACCTAGTGTACTGCCTGGGAGCCACAAGCATTTCTCAGTGCTGGAAGCAGACCTAAGCAACTGAAGACTTTGTGTAACATGTTTGTATAATGTATATAATATGGCAGGGAGCCAACTTTTCCACTATGTTAACTGGATGAGAGTTTTTAGAGTTACAAAAAGTGTAATAGTTTAAAAACTTGAATAGATATCAGAGAGCTTTTATCAGGGTTGTTAATGCAGGATTTCTGGCACATTTTACAGTTGGATTGGTGTGAATAGTTTAAAAGGTGTAAGAGCAGCAGTGGTTCGAAAATGTCATATGTTGGTTTCCGTAGAACTCCATGTTAAAACTATGGCAATTACAATAGGGTTTCAGCCCTTTGGGCTTGAACACTGATCATTTGTTCTACAGGCAACCATCCTAACCACTACTCCAAACAGAGATTTACCACTTGAAATGCAAGTTTGTTAGGCTTACATAGACCAGGATCACTACGTTTGTATTAACAATCAATGTGTTACACATCATATTGTATCAACATTTTACTACTCAATTGACAAACTGGCTCAATTTACGGGCATACTGTAGATAATCTTATTTGTGATGTGGAGGACAAGACAAGAAACCTGAGACTTGAACCCAGCACCTCAATATACAGAAATAGTAGTGGTCCTGTTGAGCTAAAGACTGTGTCTTCATGATGAAGAACAGAAGACACATATTTAGATTATGGAAAACATGGGCTTTGTAAACTGTGAACTTTATTGTGTCAGGAATCCTTAATAAAGAATGTTTTGGGGGAACAAAAATAACAAAATGACAGACGAATGCATGAGATAGGCAGGATTTCCAAAGGAGCTTGGCGTGATCCCTCTCAAATAGAAACAGTTGCCAAATTAGCCTGCAACACGCCGCAAACCTTAATTAGTTTTGCAACGGTCGCGCACGCTGCGCGTGTAGTCTGGGCCGGGTGTAACTGTCTCGGCTGCAACATCCTGTAACAACCAAGTGATGAGACAACATTAATTCAGCAGGGACGACTCCGCGGTACCCGCGCCTCTCCAATGATGCGTAAAAAGGAATCTATTTTTCTCTTTGGTCGCGCTCAACCACATCAACTCCTCTGTAACGACGTCTACTTTATGTAAACATTTACAGATTTAAAATATCTGAAAACGGACAAGTTATACAATCCACGTTCGATCATACGTGTCAAATATGTTCAGCAAGAGAAGAACATGATGTCGTGGTAAATGACGAAAACAGAAATATCGCCACGGACTTCCAATGTAATGTATCTGTGTGATGGAGAGATCACTCGACTACGATGGGTAATAAGCAAACGATATTTACTGATGAACAGTTTGAGGCATATCAGGTAAGATGTCCAAATAGAGACATACAGTATGTGATTCCAGTTGACTATTCTTCACTGTCGTCTTTGAACATTCTGTCATCTCCTACATTCTAACATTAAAAGAGTGCATTTACTAAAACTGTTATAAATAGATTATTGAGTTTCATGTGTTGAAATGCATTTGGTGCCCAGAATGAACAAAACATCCTGATAATAGCTCTCTTTCCTTTTCACACTGTATCATCTGAATATTTTTGAGATGCTGTCATTTGAGAAGATGGTTCACAGATACTGTAGTCAAATTGTAGGCTGTATGTAAGTATGTGAGTTATGATCAGGCTTCTGGCACTTTGATGGTTAAGATACATGTGTGTGCATAGGGTAGAAAGAAATCTGTTCCCAGTCTAACCTCAAATGTTTAACGTCCATACAGTACCAAATCATTGCTTGGTCATTCTAAAGGTAATTTGCGTACAGCAGCCACTTCTAGAATGTAGAAATGGTAACTGTAGTTTAGGCATGTGATAGTAGGTTTCACATTAGGAAATGGGATGACCCCCCCCCCCCCCCCACGCCTTTGTCCCCTTGTGTCCTCTCCTTCATCTAAACTGACACTGTGTGAACGTCACAGGTGAAGGATCTTACAAGGATCTGTTGTTGCTTCCACCTGTCCTGTGTTTTTAGATCAGTGCAGATGAAGAGAGAATCGGAGGGGACAGCACTTAAACTATTGGCACGCACCCCATATATGTTTGACCAATTCTTATAGAGTACTACTATTATGAATGCCCAGTGGTGGATATATTTATTCTGCCCATCCCATATACTAACCTGGTTCCTTTCTGTCTATTCAATCATTGATAATTGTATTATTATTTTCCCTCTTTGCAGGACTGCACTTTCTTCACACGGAAAGAGATCCTACGGTAAGCCTACATTTGCTGCTATTGATCTGAGCCGGACTGGTTCAAATGACGTAGGCTAGTTCAGTGCAGCTACGAGAACTTACTGTAGGATCCACCATGACTGATACAGTATGGGAAGTCAAGCCAAGCCAGAAACTTTACCACTTTGTTCCATCCATATTGTTTCTTGATCTGTTTTCCAGAGGTATCTTAATTTAATGTCCATGTCAATAACAGGATGTTTGGGGCAAAGGTACTCTCTGAATGAGGTCGTAAATCAGAGATTCCACCCTCAACTCAGGGCGTATTCTTCACTCCTCTGCCTCTCAGAACCAGATAAATCTACTATCCAATATACTGTTTATTTCTTATGTCTCTAAGCACCTGGGGAGGCTGGTGGAGGTAGAAATCGGAGGACAGGCTCATTGTAATGAAATGAAACCATTCCTGGTTCTATTCCATGCATTACAATGAGCCCGTCCTCCGATTTCTACCTCCACCAGCCTCCACTGCTAAGCACTAGCGTCTTATCTGCTAGCGTAGTGCTTTACCCCAGATTCTCCACACTGCCTCTCTCTAACCTGGAGCCTGTCCAAGACCTGTGCATCGCTGTCCCTCCCTCTCATCCTGCTGGCCACAGTATTCTAAAGCAATTAACTTCCTGTAGCACTGCCAGCACACTCCCAGACAGAATGGAATAGAATCGCCCTGGTTACAATTTAAAAACCTTGTGTTTTCAGTTTCCCTCGATTGAATGTTTGTTTTCTTGAAATGTAGGTCATGGTCAACTTCAATACTACTTTCAAGCTACAATGCTACATCTGCAATTACCATGACTGAAGATGTACCTCTCCGCTAACACTTAGCTATTGCCTTATGCCTTATGCCTTATGATGATGATCTGGATGAGCAAGGACATTGCCGATCAGTGTAGACTTGTTCTCTGTTCTGTTCAATGGTCTCTATGTAAAAGCTCAATATTTCTTCCATTGGTGAAGTTGGTTCATGTGTCCAGTTATTGATTATCTCATTCATCAACATGCTCAGTCGATGACCAAGTAGCTGTTCATGTAGCCCACGAGCCAGATATTGTTTCATGTGCCGAAGGCCATATTTGCAAAAACGAGCCCCAACTCCACTGTTATGTCGCAATAATAAAATCCATTCCAAAGCAATTACAAAGCAATCAATAGATTATATCACACAATTCAATGTCGTTACTACAGAAATAATGGACCCTCTATATTGCCTATCTATGGTCTGACCCGTGTCATGATAGCTCTAGTTGTTGCTTCTGCTGCTCGTCCTTGCTGTATTTTGGTTAAGACAGACTAGTGCTCCCCAAACTTGGCTACTACCTACAAGGAGACCTGTGTGTAATGAAACCTACAAGATGACACTCTGGCCAGTAGCGATGACGCACATACTGTGCCTGAGACGGATGGGCGCAGTCATGGATGTGCCACAGACAAGCTAATAAACCTGAAGCCTGTAGGGAGAGGCACGGGGACGCCGGGTCGCTCGCCCGCTACGGGCAGAGTAGGGGGATTTACTAAGCCATTAGCAGGTGTAGAGCTCTCTCCATGACCAGCCTGGCTGTGGAAGTGCTACTGCAGCTATAAAGACCGGAGTTGTATTCCCGAGCTGACGAATATTTTATAAGGAGCCATTTTAGTTATGTTGGTTATCGAGGTACAAAGTCATGAAGAGAGAGAGAGGAGATGTATTGAATCTTGAGTTCCGGTGGTGTTTTTTCTTGTCTGTGTCCTTGGGCTTTGGGGTTCAGTGGACACGGTTCAGTAACAGGGCATCAGGCAATTTACACTGGAGAGTTTGTCCTTATTAGACCAGGGTTCAATACTGGAGCTGCGCTTCTTTTGTTTTGCCTGGTCTGATGGAACCAATAGAATTGTCCCAAAATTGCAAACTCAAAGCTAAATCAAGGACACCTTGATGGCAGGGGAGGCTGGTGGAGGTAGAAATCGGAGGACGGGCTCATTGTAATGCATGGAATGGAATGAGGAATGGTATCAAACGTTTGCCCGTCCTCCGATTTCTACCTCCACCAGCCTCCCTGCTTGACATATGGATTCATATGGACATCATTATGTTTTCATCATTTATTCATGCCCATGTATTACCTCACGTGAACATTGTTGAAACACTCGCAACAGTGATTGAATATTTCCAAGAATAGGCTTCTGCCATCAGAATATTTCAGTAACCACCAATTATAATTGACATGTCTAGGCTATGGAAGGGAACCTGCTATACGTGATCCATGTGCCCAGATTATGTTTGGTTCCATCTGCTTTCCAGATTTATGATCATATCACAAAGCCTCTGCCAAAGCCTGGGACCTTCTGGAAGCCTTCCTATGCTTATTTATTGTCTACAGACAAGGCCGTATAGCGCTATGCTAATCGTGAGCCAGCAGACCGTCACTTTCAGGTTTATTATCGGAAATTATGTTTACCTCGAATCACCCTAAACAACCCCAGCAAGTTGTTTGTGTGAATTGTAGGGTCCACCCCCCTATTCCACTAACATACTGTAGGACCTACAGTCAACATCCCTACAGGGTGGTGACTGGCTGGGTTTGAATCAGGGTTAGCCTGCAGAGCTAAATCCTTGGCATTATATCACATGAGCATGATTCTAACTGACCACTGTTACACAGATACTAGACATGATGCTATGCTGGCTGTGTGGGGATAGTTTATGATGTCTGGGAGGGCTTTTGAAATGAAGCTGCCATACAAATAACAATCTGCGTTATTATGGGAGGATAGAATGGGTTTTATGTGCTGTGTGTGTGTGTGTGTGTGTGTGTGTGTGTGTGTGTGTTGGTGTGTGCACGTTGTTTGTAAATCATTGCTTGTGTCATTTAACCATTATGCAACTAACGCTTGTATGAAATACACATATAGCCTACAAATAACAGACTTTTTTAAGTAGTCACAGTGGATATCCATATAGCAAAATATCTGACATCTGAAAAATCTCCAAATGGTACAAAATACAGCTGCAAGAATACTCACTAGAACCAACCGACACAAATGATCACATCACTCCGGTACTCGCTTCTTTACACCGGCTTCAGATTAAAGCACAAGCTTTTTGGGGGTCTACGGTTGGCTGTTAGTTTAATTTAGTTTTTACTGTATTGGTTGTTTATGTTTGTGTTGTTTGTCTGTTTTTCTGTTGTAAAGCACCTTATGACAATTGTATTCTAAGAAAGGGCTATAAAAATACATTTGCTTTGATTTGAGTCGATAGCTGTAACCAGTAAAAGGAATTCTCATTTGTATGTATTATCATTTGACTGGCAGGTTACATGGGAGATACCGTGAGCTGGCTCCTCATATAGTACCTATGGACTACACCAACGAGCCTGATATCACCCTTCCTCTGACCCTCATCGTCAGCATGCCAGAACTGAAGGTATGTCGTTTCTTCAGTTTGGTGATTTTGTATACAGAGAAAACATAGCCTTATATGTGTCCCTGGGCTTTAAAGGGTTTCTTTATACTGTAGTATAGAGATACACATTTGTTAGAGTCTGTAAATGTCTGTACTTGAAGAGTTCTGGCCCTTTGAAAAAATATTTTACAGAGGTGTGAAGACTCTCACAGAAGCATCTGCTCTCACTGGCTGTGTATTTGATAAGGTTGGGCTTGCCGAGACGCTCTGCAGCAGTAGAGGTGCAGCAGTAGAGGTACAGCAGTAGAGGTACAGCAGTAGAGGTACAGCAGTAGAGGTACAGCAGTAGAGGTACAGCAGTAGAGGTACAGTACTGTAGAGGTACAGCAGTAGAGGTACAGTACTGTAGAGGTACAGCAGTAGAGGTACAGCAGTAGAGGTGCAGCAGTAGAGGTGCAGCAGTAGAGGTACAGCAGTAGAGGTACAGTACTGTAGAGGTGCAGCAGTAGAGGTACAGTACTGTAGAGGTACAGCAGTAGAGGTGCAGTACAGTAGAGGTACAGCAGTAGAGGTACAGCAGTAGAGGTACAGCAGTAGAGGTACAGTACTGTAGAGGTACAGCAGTAGAGGTACAGCAGTAGAGGTACAGCAGTAGAGGTACAGCAGTAGAGGTACAGCAGTAGAGGTACAGTACTGTAGAGGTACAGCAGTAGAGGTACAGCAGTAGAGGTACAGCAGTAGAGGTACAGCAGTAGAGGTACAGTACTGTAGAGGTACAGCAGTAGAGGTACAGCAGTAGAGGTACAGCAGTAGAGGTACAGTACTGTAGGCTAAGAGACAGAGAAGAAGAAGACATGCTGTTACACTGACGAGTCATTCCAGCTCTGATAGCCCTGCTGCAATAGAGCAACATCCCATTCACCCACAGCTGACTCAGCTTTTCTTCTTATTAGTCAGCCTCAATATGTCACCCTCCTCCTCCTCCTCCTCCTCACCCCTCCCCTCGCCCCTTCGCCCAACCCAGCAAACATTCACTGAGGCAATGCACACACTGGGTCATTTAAACAGAGATTAGAGGCTCAGATTCCCACTACCTCTACCTGCGACAAGTTACCGTACGTTGTCAACAGTGTCTGGCTCACACTGAATGACTGGAGCAACAAGGAGCCGTGAGTGATGGTGTTGTGGCAACAGACAGAGCCAAAATGGTCTCCCAGTGTCTGGCTTGCACTGACTGACTGGCTGACTGACTGGGGCCCCTCACATCAATTAATGATGGGCGTCTGACAACAGACAGAGCCAAAATGGAGCCCAAAGGTCACTGGGTTGTTAATCATCGCCTCATCTGCACAGTTGTATGCATTAATTAGCTTAGCATTAGCCTAGCCTAGCCTAGCCTCGTAAATGCTGTGTAATGATTGACAGAGGCACTGACTGTATACTGTACCTGGCTGTAGCTAATGGATGGAACCTGGCACGCAGAGAAGGTGTGAGTTTGTGTACTCTCCATGGATTGGACTTGAAGATTTTAGGATGATTCGGTGTGTGTTGGTCCGGGGTTGTTGTTTGTCATGACCAAGATGATTGTTCAGTACTTGATCCATACATATCAGGGGAGGCCAGTGGAGGCAGAAAGTGCAGGACGGGCTCATTGTATTGCATGGAACGGAATCAGGAATGGTATCAAACACACATGCATTACAATGAGCCCCTCCTCCGATGTCTACCTCCACCAGCCTCCGCTGTGCCACTAATGTAATCCAAGTTCTTGAGACATTTGAGAGTCTTTTCTATTAACTACTTGCTTTATGGAAATGGATAATGCCACATTTTAGGAGAACCCGTTCAGAGACCGCATCGTGGAGACCTTCTCTGAGGACGGTCAAGGCAACCAGACCTTCAACGACTTTGTTGACATGTTCTCTGCGCTCAGTGAGATGGCCCCAAGAGAACTAAAGACAATATACGCTTTTAAAATCTATGGTGAGTATGGCTCCCTGTCATTTGGCTGAGAGTGGTTGTTTGTTATTGAAATACTCTGCATTGACATATTCATACCAGAGCCATTGTTATTCAACTATGTTACTGAAAAATGAATGAACAAACTGCTATTTATCTTGAAGGTTGAGTTTGTTTTGCACCTGGGGTCTGAGCAACAGACATAACAGTTTGACGACAATACAACATGTAAAACGTGAAAACATGAAAGCTCAAAGTGCATCATGACAGAGCCAAGCATGTACCTTGCAGTATAAGATTAGATTAGATTAGATTAGATTCAACTTTATTGTCATTGTGCAGAGTACAAGTACAGAGACAACGAAATGCAGTTAGCGTCTAACCAGAAGTGCAAAAAAGCAGAAAAGTGCAGTGTGAACAGTATATACAGGTAGTGCTGTATATGGGCAGTATAGTAGTGCAATATAGTATAAGTAGTGCAGTGTAAGCAGTATATGAATTAGCAGTAGCATTATAAGCAGAATAAATAGGATGCAGTATGAACAGTGTAAGCAGCATATGAGCTGTATAGGCAATGCAGTTTAGCAGTATATATGTATTAACAGTAACATTAGAGTAAATAGCAGAATAAATATGGAATGCCGTATGAACAGTATAAACAGGTATGTACAGATATGTGCAGTGTATTAACAGCAGTTTGTACAAGTGAGGATACAGTATGTACAGTTTATAGGAATACTGTAAGAGTAGTGCAATTGTCCCGGGGGGGTATGTGCAGGGGTTGGTAGGTTGTCACCTAGGTGCAGAGTTGGAGTTCAGTAGGGTGACAGCCGCAGGGAAGAAGCTACCTCTGAACCTGCTGGTTCGGGTGCGGAGAGACCTGTAGCGCCTCCCGGAGGGGAGTGGGGTGAACAGTCTATGATTGGGGTGAGAAATGAGAAATGAGAGTCGATCGAGGCTTTTAAGGTTGATTCACTCGTGTTTATTCATTTAAGACAGATTTCAACACAGACAATTTCATCTGTAAGGAGGACATGGAGCAGATGCTGACCAAGCTGACCAAAGGGGAGCTGACCCCGGAGGAGGTGAACCTGGTGTGTGACAAGGCCCTCGAGGAGGCCGACCTGGACGGCGACAGCAAGCTCTCCTTCGCCGACTTTGAGAACATGATCTCCAAAGCTCCAGACTTTCTGAGGTACGCTACAGTCTTGTTGACAAAAGCCTCGATCGTCTCTCATATCATGGCTATTCTATTTGATTCTATGAAATCACTGTTTTATGACAGAATAAATATGTGATGTGGGACTTACTTGAACCTTCTTACATTGCAAATATACTGTAGGGTCTACAGTGTAGGCCATGTTGTTCAGGTAAACCGATGGAAGTTCATACATGTAGTTTACAAAACCATACATGCAAGGGTTAGAACTGGAAAGCTTTAGAGAGTATAAGGGTGTGTGTGTGTGGGGGGGGGGTTCTAGAGAGTGAACCACTGTATCCTGCAGCTCTGCATAATACCGCTTTCAGTAAGAGATAAAAATGCAGAAAACCAATAGTGCTTGATCAAAGGCTTTTTATTGCTGACCAATCCATCACAGTATTGTAAATAGTTGTCATTCGGGAGCTCAAATCAGGCGAAAAGAAACTTGCTAGAAAAACAGCCCCCCATTTCTGAAGGCTTCATTTAGCTAGCCAATGATATTGCCCCTTAAATCTGTCGATCACACAGCGCCTGCTTTGAATTGGCTTGAGCCCTTCCTGCCCGAAAGAATGTGTTGCCCTGGCAACCATGTCAGCATAACATGACTCTGCCTGTAGCAGTTGTCTCAGGTAGATACTGTTGCCATAGCAGCATATTGTCTCTTGTTGCCATAGTTGAGGTGATGCCCTGTCCAGATAGGAATGAGGGGAACAAAATGGCAACATCTAGAAATCTTTGTAACTGTAAAACACAGTTAATCTTAAATTCCTTAGCCTTAGTTTTATGTTTGACCCACACAGCAGACATATCTCTCCTTTAGAAGTGCTTCAAGCTGGATGATAATTTCCCTATTTGACAGGGTACAACATCTACAGGGGAGGCTTGTGGAGGTAGAAATCGGAGATCCTTCCTCATTCCGTTCCATGTATTACAATGAGCACACATGTGTTTGATACCCTTCCTCATTCCGTTCCACGCATTGCAATGAGCCCCTCCTCCGATTTCTACCTCCACCAGCCTCCCCTGAACTCCTATCATCCTGCCCACCAAAGCACAGTCCAAAGTGACATTGGTAATAGTTCACTGGCCAGCCCTTGTAAAATGGCATTACAGTGGCTCTATTTCACTTTAAGTAGCGCTATTAGCCGTGTGCTTGTAGGTTACAGCAGTATCAAGGCTCTGTACCATACTGTAATCCTGCCCTCAGGAACAGACTTGCTCCAGAAATGGCTTTTGTAAATCTTGACTGAAAGTCAGCTAATTATGAGACAGGTCAGGTGGTACACAATTTCTAAGGTCCTTCCATTCATAATAAGACAGGACAGATGTAGACAATCTACATCAAAATGTACTTTATTTTAATTGTATAAAATACCCTCCACTTGGTAGTTATTAGATAATTATGTGGTAACAATACTTCTGGTTCTTCTACAAAAATGTAACACCATTGGTAACTATCTGGTTGCAAATGGTGCCTAGTGTTGCTTGCTATTATGAATCTACATATTTAAAAACAAATTCATTTGGTATTAATAATAAAAAATGTTCATATAATGTCCATGGAAATAACTAAGAATTTCTGTAACGTGAAATAAGTGGCTGTATCTGTCCAAAATGTAAGTAACTGTGTGTGACTTACTATGTCTGTATGTTCCACTTCCAGCACTTTCCACGTACGTATCTGACAAGACCCCCCAAGATGGGGTAGAGAAAAAGACGTCAATATGCCTCGGCTTGACCCGCTTCCTGGGTCCTCTGATGTAATTTCCTGGAGAACCTGATGTCACACCTGATGTCACTTTGAGTCTCCAGCCCATTGCGGAACCCAGATGATGTAATTTCTTGGAGAACCTGATGTCACACCATTGCGGAACCCAGAACCCAGAACCCAGAACCCAGAATTCAGAACCTGGAACCAGAACCTCAGCCTCACCTTAGCACAGTGCCTGTCCTACCAAACGTTACCAGAGAACGTTCCCCAAGTCTACCGTCTAAGTGGTGTTTGTACCAATGCAACCCCAACTAAATGGTACCAGGAACCAGTGGGCTTTGGTTGCAGGATCATGGACCCCCTGTTTTTTTTTTCTCACAGAAGCACAGGCCTTTTTGGCCAACTCATGTTCTAAAACAAGTATCAATCAAGTATCAAGACATTTCTAAAGAGAAAATCATTAATGCATGATTGTTTTCTCTATAATCAATTCTAACTACATTAAGATGGACACAGATGGACACTCCCTCTCTCTAATGGAGCAAAATTAAGGGGAAATGATGATGAAGATGAATGAAATATGGGCTAATTTTGATACCAGTAGTGCTTATACCAGTAGTGCTAAACAATCTATGAGGATTTTACTAGCGGATCTAGTATTTACAGTACTCGCTGATCTTTCTGTTATTTAAAGTAACTGTTTTCAATTGTATCCATTGAATGGACACCGGTGAAATGACGATGGTGGTAAAAGGTCTTTTTTGTCTGAAAGGCGTCACAGAAAAGAAGGGAGGATTCTTACGAAGTATAAAAAGCACAGTTTTAGCACCAAGAGCAGAACAGTCAAGAGCTATGCAATCTTTCTTCAAGTGCATGAGTGCAATGTAAATTGCTACTAGCTTTTTTTATTTCTCCTCCAGTATTGTGTTACGTACCTGGAGCTTAATGACAATCATATTTAACTGTTCTCACATTGATAGAAAGGGCTCTCTCTAATTTCCACCATTATGTTTCGCTTTGATACTCTTTCCTGCCTCTAAACTTGGTATTATGGCATAAACTCACTTAAGAGTAAAGTTTTAAGTATTTAATATGATAGAACATTTGGCTAGACTTGAAATAAATGAGTTTTCTGTTGCTTGATGCTCAATGAACCTTCTTTTGAAAGCAATCATTTCTCCTGGCATCTTTCAATCTTGGGTAATAACATTTCCCTGCAACATTACCTTAATGTTCAACCTGAAACTTTCCAAAGTTGACGAAGGACAGTAGAATTGAGGAGAGTGAGACATTTCCTGTGTTTGATTGATCATTTTTACATACACACACACACACACACACACACACACACACACACACACACACACACACACACACACACACACACACACACACACACAATGATACAACAGTTCACATTGGTCAGTTTTTAGTTTATGTGTGATAGAGAATGATAATTGGGTTTTTATGTCTACTGTATATCAATTTTGATGTGGGTAATGTTGCGCACTGTTTTTTGAATTATGGGTAGTGTAGTTGCAATCAAGAATGCATTGTGTTAGCCAGGCCTTGTTAAAGATTGTATTAATGTCATTAGGAAAAGTCATAATACTAATGCACACTGTAAACGTATCTGCTGTGAGTTATCCATGCGCTCAACCTTGTGCCTGCGTGAACATTAGAGCAAAGGAAAGAGATATGACAAGTAAATCACCCTGAGCTGAAACCTATACTGTCTATAAAAACCAGAGAGGGGGCATCATGTAGCTATAAAACCCATACATCCCCCTGTGGCCAACCGGTGGGGATGAATGGTCATTTGAATAAAGACAGTAAGCGATTTTCAGCAGTAGTGCCCCTGAAATGTAATGGAATAGATTTATCCTTGGGAGGGTTATGTAACAACCCATGGAATTGCTTTTGAGGATGAAGAGAAATTGGTGACAGGGAACCGTTCCAAACTGTTCTTCCGGTGTGGTGCGGTCACTGGTCGTTAAGCCAAGCCCAGGCGTAATAGGCCTACACTCTTAACTCCTCATTCTGTTCCTTCCAGCTCCCTTTATGGGAGAGCCTGCCTATCACACATCCGGGAGGAGATCACACTGATTGTCCCGCTCTATTAATTGCCAATCCTTCCCTCTTTCCCTCGCTCTCTCTTTCTCTCTCTCTCTTGCTCACTCTTTCTGACTTTCTCGCTGTCTCTCTCTCTTTCTCTTGCTTGTGCTCTCTCTCTCTCTCTCTCTCGCTCTTACTCGATCGATCTCTCTCTCTTTCTCTCTCCCTCGCTCATTCTCTCTCGCTCTCTCGCTCTGTCTCTCTTTCTCTCGCTCCTGCTCTCTCTCTCTTGATCTCTCTCTCTTCCCCTCTCTCTCTCTTATTTCCTCGCTCTCTTTCTCTCTCTCTCTCTCGCTCTCTCTCTCTCTCTCTCTCTCTCTCTCTCTCTCTCTCTCTCTCAGCATCTGCTGGGTTTGGTTTCCAACAGAACACTGCCTTTGTTATAGAGCTCCATGCTGTAAGGGATACTGCTTGCTGAAGCAGTAAAGCAGCCATAAGGACATTGATTCTAATTACGCTGCTCGGCATTAGAGAGAGAGAGAGAGAGAGAGAGAGAGAGAGAGAGAGAGAGAGAGAGAAAGAGAGCAAAGTGAGTGAGGGAAAGGGAGAGGGAGAAAGAGACTCACAAAAAACGTAAAAGCCTGTGCCCACACTGCGCCTATGTAATGAGATGCTATTTTCAAAGACCTTTCTATGCTGCACTTGTGTGCAGAGGTGAGTGCAACAAAAGGCGGACACGCTTTGTGCACCTCACTCATATCATTTTACAATGGACTGTGACTTGGAAGGGTGGAAATCCAGGTCAGAAAAAACTTGATCTCAAAACTGATTTAGATAGACTGTGTAGATGGTAAAGTAAGGTGCATAAAACAGGTAGTCCCTGAACTTTTCACACACGGCCCACTCGAGTTTGCCAGAGTGATGATTGTAATTCTTCTCGGCTGGTGAGAGGGTTCTTGATCCATACCGAACGACTCTTAGCTTCCTGTTTTGGTGTTGGTAAAGGACAGCTCCAAGCCCTTGTGGAGCGTGACGGGCATGTCAAATTCGGGGTAGGCTAATACAGGGGGACTGGCTAACGTGTCGATCAGTCTCCCAAGGGTGTCTTGGTGTTCCTCAGTACATTCCACCGGAGCCCTGAACGACAACTGAGCACCTTACCTTTCCACTATTTTCCTGATCACTTGGAGTAGTTTGTAGATTGTCTTTGAGATTCTCAAGCCGTCCTGTATGAACGGTGGTAACGGAGCAGTTTGTGAATGTCTCCAACAGTACTGGGCTTTTTGTCTCTCAAGGAAAAGACTGCTTCCAGGTCCTTAGGGCCGATCCGAACTCCACCGACAGAGACCAGACGTCTCTCCGGAAAAGTTCACATTTTGTTGGCATCAGCTTCACTCTGTGGCATTGAAGGGCTTTCAGAACTTTTCGGAATCCTTCCATGTGGTCTTCGAATGACATCAGAGGACATCATCCAGGTTAGGAATACAACATTCGTCTTGTAGGGTATCGAGGGTATCTTGTAGGGTATCGAGGGTATCTTGTAGGGTATCGAGCATCTCCTCCATGCTTCTGTGGAATGCTGCAGGTGCACTGGATAAACCCAACGGGATTCTCAACCATTCATACAAACCCGAAGGAGTGATGAATGCGATCAATAGTCGTGATCCTTCAGCCATGAACCCTTGGTGGAAAGCTTTCCCTTGGTCCAGGATAGACAACCAGCTAAACCTGCCAAGTGTCCAGGTCTTGGACACGAGGCAATTGGTACCTGTCTGGTACAGTCTGCTGATTCAGAAACTTGTAATGGATGTATAGTCTGAGAGTCCCATCTTTCTTGCGGACGTTTAGGTGCAGAAAAAGGCGACTTGGATTTGACGATCCACCCTCTAGCCAGCAGGTCTTGGACATATTCTTTCACCTCCTTGTAGAGTGGCTTCAAAACAGATGTGTATGTTGTCTGGACAGGGATGTCATCCTTAAGGTTGATAGTCATCTGTAGATTATGGATACATCCAATATTGCCATCACAAGGCCGATTGGTGTTGCCCCCGCCTGTTCAAACAAGCATTCAATGTTATCTGCTACACCAGCGCATGTGTAAAGTGTAGACGTGTCTGTTGTAGCAGCAACGTAAAATTAGAAGGTTGTATGGCATTATTCAGTCATTCAAGTATTAACTTCTTATACGAAGGTATGAAATTGGGTCTTTAATCAATATGTTAACATTTCCCAGCTTGAGCATGGTGTTTACTGTTTTTAATGTTTAATTAACAAGAAAGATGCCAAGCATAGCACATCCACACACAAATCTTGTACACAGCTGTTTTAAAAACAGAAAGAAAAATACTTTTATCCGATTAGTACTTGATATCGGCCGATAGTCAAAGCTCAGCACTCTGTATCGGCAATGACAAAGTGGTATTGCTGCATCCCTAGTTAATCTTTGTGTTGTGTGTGTCCTCTTAGAACTTCACAGGGTCTCTCCAGTGCTAAAAAAAACAACCTCCGTGTGTCACATCCCTATACACAACCACAACCATCCCTCTCTCATGTTTACGACACAAGCCTGCAGTAAATAGCCTACTGTAAGATCTGGGTGGATGAGCTACGGCCCCTGTTGTGCCTGACGTCGTGATAAACTCCCTCAGATGATAAAGATGTTGTTTCTCTCCATAATCTCTGTTCGAGTCTCAACTCTGCACACCTCATGAATCTGCGATCCCAAGGAGTGAAAGATGTAACCCGCAACAATATTTATGTGTGGATGTGTTTGACATGGTGATTTGTTGACACATTTCTCTAGCAGGCAGCAGAGGAGCTGTAGGACCGATGCTGCTGGAGCAGACATCTTGGCTGGCTCCACCCTCCTTTCCTAAAAGCTATTTCTATCTCTCTCCCTATATTTCCCTGGATGAATAAAGGTTGAGGTAAGGAAATAGGCAGTCAATATGGGGTGTTTTACTTCAATAGAAAGTGGTACTCCTCACAAATGTGCCCATGTTTGGATCATGTTTGATACTCAAATATCAACTACTCTTTTATTTTATGCACTTTGAGATTATTCTTGTATAATGAAAAACACTTTATACATATTATTGTTATTATTATTATTATTATTATTATTATTACTGTAAAGTTATTACTCTTTTTTGAAGATGACTGTTGTTATGACTCTTCTCTACTCAATTTGTTTTCCAATAGCAATTGTGCTGCTAATATTATTCAAACAACAGTTTTCACTTGCATCCTTCCTACATAACCTGCCTCCGCCCTGCACCCCACAATGTCTACTGTAGCTGAAGCACGGATGACTGATTCAACTCTCACCTTTAATTTAGTGTTTTCATTATAGTGTTCCGGACCTTTCTGTACCTGCCTACTGTATGCAGGCTGGGTTCTAGTGGGAACATGCAGTCCGAGAGGCCTGTCAGAACATGAGTTATAGAACCAACCACGGCTGTCTCTGAGCCAAACGGAGCACAGAGAGGGACACTGGTTGCAGAATTGAATTAGGGAGGTTTTGTTCTGCCCGATGGTTCCTGTGATATCTCTGTCAGAGGCCGGGCTGGAACCACTCTTCATGTTGGGGACAATTTATAACCTACTTCATTCATTAATTCATTGCATTTTTGGATCATTTGGCTGCTGTATGTCCTGTCCTGTATGACCTCATGTTTGCATGCTCTGTTCATGTTCAATGTACTTGTGTGAGAGCTGAACTTCTACTTCATCTATATGTTCAGATTTTAATTATAGTGACACTTAAGAATGACATATTTTCTTGATAGTGCCCCATTTTGTTTCCTGCTGATTAAGCATTAAAATACATACTCAATCTACGTCATAGCTTTCAGACAGATGGAGATCAAATCCTCCCCCCACCCCCTATCCTACCTCCCCATCACCCTGCTCACTGTGCTGGGGACAGAACTATAGTCATTAAACATTTCATATGCAGCGATAAAGTCAAGTAATTTCTGCCTGACATTCACCTCCTGTCTGGACCATTAGCTAGTGCTCAGTATTACACCAATATCTACATCAATGAACGTCCTATTAAACCTAAACTATTGATGACCAAACGGCAAGGTCAGACACATAACAAACTTCAGCTATCTAATGGTGCTTTTCCACTGTCACTTTTGGCATTAGTGCGTGGCCCAAAGCCTCAGACTTTTGTGTTTCTATCTCCAAGAACAGCCCAAAAAAAACACAAAAAAAAACAGGGCCATGGTCCCAAGGTCCTACCCTGACCTGGGAGGTTTTGGGGATTTTTTGGGACTTGGCCGGGTTTTGGGGGTAAGCGTGCAATGTGTACTACACCCTCCCATTGTTGTTACTGTAGGCTAGTCTATGGGACTGCTACTTGTTATGTTACAAAAGCATGAACACGCAATATAAACCGTTGGTTACTTTGTTTTGGAGTCATGTTTAGATACATATATATGCACTATTAAGTTTTCTCAGCTGTGGGAAAGCACCCATTTCATGTCTTGGGAAAAGTGACTGGCTCATCTGGCTGGCTAACTGAACAATCTATGCTAGTTTTCGTGTACAGTTTTTAAACTAAATAAAAGCCGCACATTTAACCCACAACTCCTTTCCTAGTTTGAGTAATCATGGTGGTTTGAGGGTGAAACTCTTCAGGAAACACGCTTCTGACATCGATAGTTTGCTCCTCCCTGCCCTCCCAAAGTCCTCAGAATCACCCTAGGTGGTGGAAACGCAACACACCAAAAAAGAAAAAAACTGGTGGGCCCCCCAAAAAGTCGCACACGATCTCCAGTGGAAAAGCACCATAAAAGAGGGATGAAACTACACTTTCAAAGGGACAAGACCCCGAACATCCAAGCTTGGAACACTACTAAGCTACAGTACAACCTGACATCTAGACATTTACTGTATGCACTTTCTCATTGTGCGTGTTGCTCTCTCACAGTTTCCCTAATAGACTCACTGTGGGCACTACAGAGAAGGTCTACTGGGCTGCTCAGTCAGAATACTGCATGGTGTTGAACCTGAAGACCAGATGCTGGTGGAACACTATGAAGCTAGTCAGACAGATGGTCTAGTAACGCTCAGGTGAGATGATATAAAACATCTTTAAAAAAAAAAAAACATTTATATGCCAGCTGATTTCCTGTCATATAATAATTATGTGGCGTATGGATGAATAACCCTGCAGTAGAAAATGTCATGGAATGTATCTACGAGTTGACAGTGCACATCATGGTGGGACATTGTTTCTAACATGACAAGCTCTAATGTATAGTACTGTTCTTCTCATACACTGTTCCATGGGACTGATGAATGGACTCATCAGTTTGAGCGTTTCACATGCATTCCACTCCGGGTTGAGAAGATTAATGGAACCTGAATGAGACTGTCATTGGGAAGGAAGAGGCAGTGATCTAACTGCTGGGCTGCATGTAGTCAACTATACAAAGCACATTAATCTCTCCCTGTCTCTTTCTCTCTCTCTCTCTCTCTCTCTCTCTTTCTCTCTCTCTCTCTCTCTCTGTACTCAAGACCCCCTTACTCAAGTCAAATAAAAGAGGATACAAGTAGTACAGTACATACAGTATTTAATAAGTATTTACTAGTAGAACAGACACATCTTTAAATATAATAACTTTGAATAAAGAATTAGCTTCCTCTTGGTTCTTTAGTTGCTAACGTAGTGCAGTTATTTCTTCTTGTACTCTGGGAAGAATCTTCGCCAATTAATGTTCTGCAAAGAGCAATAGAAGTCAATGTCATTTCATTTCTGTCGCATTGTGATTGTGATGTTGTGTTATAGAGTTAACTATAGTGACTCAAGGTGTTTTCAGTTCAACTTGCCTTTTTGCCCCAAGTGGACTCTCCTTGTTTGTGCTTCAGCTCTTCCAGCATCTCATAGGTGTTGCCCTGGGCGGCGGCATTGCTTTCTGGTGCTTTCAGGCCACCGTACCCTGGGATCTGCTCATAGGTGTTATCAGAAAACTGTTGACCAGGAGGGGGCATCTGTGGAACCTCTGCGTACATGCTGTCCTCCTGCTGGGGCATGGGGTTAGTAGAGCTCCAACCAGGGTCCCCTTGTGCTCCCTGGTCTTGGCTCCTCGGTGGTTTCCAGGCGCCATCCTGGTCCTCACACAACCCAGCAGAGCTCTGGTAGAGGGGGTTGGACCTCAGTTCATCCAGCCTGTCTCCGGGGAGGCCCAGGCTGGAGCTGGAAGGACGTCTGGGGTTGTCCCTGGGGTCCTGCAGGGAGTAGGTATGACAGGTGACTCTCTTGGGGGGGTTGGGGGAGCGAGAGTGGGAGGTGGGGGTGTGAGAGGGTCCGATCAGCCTGTTAGAGTACTCATCCTCCATGCTGTCGTCTAGTCTTGGTAAAGACCTGCTCCTACTGTCCCCCAGAGTCAACTCAGAGTACATGACCCCTGGTGATGTAGCAATGCAACTCGCCCCCCCATGATTATTGGTGCCCACGTCATTCAGTGTCCACGGGTCTTCTCCTCTCCAGGTACTGCTGCTTCTTCTCTGGTCCACTGTGGCGCTGCTGAGATTCCCAGTGCCTGGCAGTCTCTCTACTTCGTGTTGCTCTGCGGATGCGTGTGTGTGTGTTGGTGTGTGGGTTTGTGCATGCGTGTGCGTGTATTGAGTGTGACCTTGTGGCGTGCTCTTGTCATGGAAGGTTTCACTCAGGGAGTGACTCAGAGGTAAGCCTCTCCTTGGTACCGGAGGCACTGCCTGCTACAGACAAAAACAGAAAATACACCATGTGACAATATGTACTGTAGCTGTGTGAAATTCATTAAGGTTAAAGGTGAAAGGTGAAAAGTTATCTCCAGGCCCTAGTACAGAGTGTGGCAGCGGAGGCTGGTGGAGGGAGAGATTCCATTCCAAGTGTTCCAATGAACCCGTCCTCTGATTTTCTCTCTCTACCAGCCTGCCTTTGGGTTGCGGACTCTGCACCTACCATGATCTTGCTAGGATTTTAAAGGATACAACAGATGATACTGTAGTAGTCACAGTACAGTACCTGTGGGAGGGACTTCCTGCCAAACGAGGCAGTTCCTGTCAGCTTCCTGTTACTGCTCTTGGGCGGGAGTGCAGGGGGGCAATCTGTTGTTGGGAGGTGGCTCTGCTGGTCCCTCTGCTGGTCCCTCTGCTGGTCCCTCTGCTGGTCCCTCTGCTGGTCCCTCTGCTGGTCCCTCTGCTGGTCCCATAGGTTCCTCAGCGCCAGCACGCTCACCCCCGGCTTCTCTTTGGCTTCACACTTGAGCACATCGTACAGCTCGTACTGCTATATACAGTATAAACCAGTCACTCACCTGTGCTAGGCTAAATACAGTATGCACCAGTCACTCACCTGTGCTAGGCTAAATACAGTATGCACCAGTCACTCACCTGTGCTAGGATACATACAATATGAACCAGTCACTCACCTGTGCTAGGCTAAAAACAGGATGAACCAGTCACTCACCTGTGCTAGGCTAAAAACAGGATGAACCAGTCACTCACCTGTGCTAGGCTATAAATTAAAAACCAGTACAGCTGACCTGTGCTAGGCTTTACAAATGTGTACATATACAGTACTATTAACCCTAGAGGGACAACGAGAACACTGTTATGGGTTTCCTCTTCAGACAGTTACTCTTTAACCAAAGTCCATAAACAAGGGGGGGGAGAGGCAGTGGCTAACCTTTTGAGGAAAAGCAAGTACTTGCATCCTAATACAGCACTGAATATGGACAACAATGTGTACGTAAGGTTGTATGAACAGGGCCCAGAGTATTCCTGACCATATGCCCAAAGTATCTCATAGCCTACAACAAGGGCCACAGAGTGTTTCTTGATTAGGTCAGGTGGTCAGGAAAAACTCCTTGCCCTATGTTTTAATAAAGTAGAAATGGATACCTCTGGAAATAGCAAATCATACGTTTAACAGGGCAATCTGGATTTGGACATTTAAATTAATCATATATACCCATTGATTCTTGAAGAATATAACTTAGAAATGCCTCATGAGCTTAGCCTCATGTCCTACCCTATCAGAACCCAAAATGCAAGCTTGCTTTGCTTCATTGTTTGTGAAGAAACACTGTATGAATTCAAAACATGTATACAACTATCATGTTGATCTCATGGATCATCAGTCCTTGCATCTATAGCACCGTCTATGAATTTGAGAGTGGTTACATTTCTCTTTCATTTACCTCATCACAGCAGGAAGTGAGGTATTCATTAAAGGGCTGGATGGGGCAGACTTTGTAATGCTCTATCAGGTCTGGCAGGCTGAGGTGGGTCTGGGAGTCTCCTGAAATGATGAAGAGGCCAGCTAGGTTCTGGTTGATGACAAAATGGCGGCAACGGTCCTGTCCTCTATGGAGAAACACAGTGAGAAAGAGGAGTGAGATGTAATGCCATGGCAACAACAACTACTTTGCTACAGAGCGGGACCAATCACACGTTCTTCCTGTTTTCCCCACTAATGAATATGTTCAGAATGACTATCCTGGATTTTCAAGGTTGTATTGTCGAATGCAGGAGAGGCTAGAGGAGGTAGATATCGGAGAACGGGCTCATTGTAATCCATGGAACAGAATGACGAATGGTATCAAACACGTATGTTTGATAGCATTCCTCATTCCGTTCCATGCATTACAATGAGCCCGTCCTCCGATTTCTACCTCCACCAGCCTCCCTTGGTTGAATGTTGCAAAACCTTTGCGGCTGTAAGGTTATATGTAGAATGCACTGTATTTGGCCTGTTGTAAGTCCTGAATCCACTCACTTGTATGACAGAATGTAACCAATAGCTTTGTCACTGAGGCGGATGAGAAAACAGCCCAGAGTCTTATCTCTCAGCTGATCCTCTGCATCCCTGAGAGAGAGAGGAAGAGGGCAGAGTATACAGGACAGTAGCTCTTTGTCTAACATTGTTTCCCTCTCTTTCTTTCTTTCTCTCTCTCTCTCCGCTCAGTAAGGGTGCGGTCAGTCCCAATGATAACAGGGAGGCACACACACACACACACACACACACACACACACACACACACACACACACACACACGAGCATGTATGCACGCACACACACACAAGCATGTAGGCACACACACACATACACACACACACACACACACACACACACACACACACACACACACACCCATGCACGCACGCATGCACACACACACAAATATACACACACACGCACACACACACACACACACACACACATACACACCGTTTCTGTAAATGAACACTGCTGAATCAACACAATTTTACAAACATAAACCAAACAATTCCATAACCCTGAAAAAAAATGCATTTTTGACCTAAAAGCATTGCTAATCATTATTCTCAACAGTGAGAAGCTACATTACGACAAGGTAATGTAGATACACCTATTCCAATGGAGGCTGGTGGAGGTAGAAATCGCAGGACGGGCTCATTGTAATGCATGGAACGGGATGAGGAAAGCTATCAAACACGTAATGCATGATTCCGTTCCAGGCATTACAATGAGCCCGTCCTCCGATTTTGACCTGCACCAGCCTCCCCTGATCCATTCTTATCTATTGCTGTCCTGACTACACCGTTCCAGTGATCCTCTCTGAGGAGCTTACCTTCTGGCAGCGAACCCTCTGAACCAGTCAGGAAAGCTGCCGTTGGCCAGAATGAGAGGAGCCTGGGTCTCAGTGAACCACCTCAGCACCAGCTTCCTCAGCCCTCCCTCTGGGCCCTCCGTCTGCAGGTCCACGCTGGGCCTCTGCTCCATCATGCTCTCCTCTCCTCTCCTCTCCTCTCGCCCACCAGATCAGAGAATGGACACACAACTCTGCCGTAGCTCCAACAACATTCATTACCCAACATTTTAGGAGACTGGGTACCTTATTTGCCTATTTTCCGTTGTACGTCACTCGTGTGTGTGTGTGTGTGTGTTTGTGTGTGTGTGTGTGTGTGTGTGTGTGTGTGTGTGTGTGTGTGTGTGTGTGTGTGTGTGTGAACAGTGCCATTGTCTGAGTTTATCTTCCCCAGATGTGAGGTCATTTTACTATTGCTCTTCCTACTTCCAGGTCACAACATGAGAATGTAAATAGGGGATTTTAACAATAATAAAACAGAAGATGAGTCATTGAGCTATAGCAGAACAGGCAAGCAGGCAAATCATTTGAAGACCAATGCTGACATGTGTTAAAAGCCCAGTATGCAGATTTTAGCCTTAAAATAGTGCTAAATGGCCATGGTAAATCGGTAGCCATCAAGGAACGAGAGCACATGAAGGACGTTCAGTGCTGTATTAATCTGAACAAATAATTTTCTAAAATCTGGTGTTGTGGTCAAACACTAGCCTTTATAAGCCTATTTTACATTTGGTTTGTTTACAAGGATATGCATGTTTGATGCTATTACAAAACGTAGCATATGCACGTTTTCAAATGTTAATTGTGGCTAGCAGGGGCAGAACGACATGTTGCACTTTTAATCAGTTGCCCACAAAGTCTCTTTCAGCGTGTGTTACCAAATGTGTTGCGTGTACAGTATGCATGACGGTTTGCACTTTCACTCACATTATTTTTGATTATGAATAGTCCACAAATATTCATATAAATTCACAGATCGACTCACATCCATAAGACAGAAAGAGTGCGGATCAAACCAACTTGAAAAACCTTGTACGGTGTTTTCTGCTTTGGACAGATGAAATATGATGCCATTACCATAACATCACTGAGGAGCAGGGAGGCTGAAGTCTTCCCAGCAGTGTCAATACCTGATGCTGTAATTTCATTTCCCCAGAATCCTGTATCCCATGCCATTGGTTGTTGTTCTATTTTTGTATTTACCATTTGTCATTTCAAGTACCTGCTCCATTTAGTCACCTGGCGGGCCTCTCCTGAGGGGGGTTTGTGGGTGAAATCCTAATGTGTTTACAGGCCTCTTTCTGTAAACGCTTTGCTCTCTGTCCAGGAATATCAGCATTGACACCCTGGTTCATTAAATAAGAACCTAATATCACCAAGGTGACGGTGTTGTGGCATCTGTTAAAATCAATGGGCCTCAATTTACATGTGCACAAATTGGTAAAATTGGGGCAAGGTCTGCCATCTTTACCTTAATATTTCTAATAGACGCAATGAGAAATAATCCAATGGGAGTTTTGAATACTGCATCAAGCGTTTCCATGATAGGCAATGCTTTTTCAAACTGTTTACAAAAACTCTGATTGAATCATTACATTGTTCAAAACCATTGCTAAAATCAAGGTTTAATAAAAAAAAAGAAATCATGCTGTAGACTCTACACTGTAGAGTATTCTGAGTTGTAAGGTATTTTTTGATCTGCTCAGCACTATTTGCTCAATCAAATTGGGGCCCAATAATGTATATGATTTTGCTCATATTCCTGCACTGTTACGCCCTCTTGTGGCAATAGGAATACAGGATATTTTTTGATACAGCATATTTGTGGAGCAGGCCTAAAGGGTGTTCTCCCTTCTGTAGTAAATAGCATATATTAGGCTATGTCATATCAGCACACCATAATCATCTCAATGGAGGCAGGGGCAACAAAAAGACAGACACATACCAACTAGGTGGAGTTGGCCCTCCTATCACCTGGATATCTGTCTGTAACAGGGGAGGCTGATGGAGACAGAAATCAGAGGACGGGCTCATTGTAATGCACGGAATGGAATGAGGAATGGTTACAATGAATCAGTCCTCGGATTTCTACCTCCTCCAGCCTCCCCTGGTGGTCTACACAGAGATTAACATATTGTTCAGTACCACTGCCAAATGTTTACGTTTTGGAAAGCTACATGATAGGCTGTTGCAACAACAACACCTGAATGTTGGATACTACTAGAGAGAACTTTCAACCTCTGGGGGAGCTCTGAGCTAGGTGGGTCCCTTAAATACATAAACATATTGTCAAAAAAATACCAGTTTGGACATGGAGAACACCTCCCCACACCAATGAGCAAAAGTTATTATTTTGCAAAAGTATGTTAGCTTTAAACTAAGGACTGTGTGGTCTGCTTAGATAAGATAGCAATTAACATTATATCATGAACCATACAGCCAACATTCAAGCTCAAATTTGATGTGAAGAATTAGTGACAAAAGTTCTGTAATGTAACTTAAAGATACTGTATCTATATAAGATAATGTATCTGTAACATACATGTAGCCCATCTGACTGGCCTCATTGAAAAGCGCAGCTTGGGGTAAAGAGCAGCTTGGTGTAAAGAGCAGCTTGGTGTAAAGAGTGTGGCAGAACAGGTGGTGTTGCCATCTATAGCGCAAGCGTGTGTGCCTTGAATTTGAGTAGCCTTTGCGGGTCAGTGGAAGAAATGTTGCCTACTATGGTCAGCATAGACATTTAAAACACCAAAATACATTTGTGGATAAACTCTTAAAGAGGGTAAGAAAACATTCATTACTTTGTGTTGTTGACATAACTATAATGATTCCAGTGGTAAAACTGTATGTGCGTAGAGTAACTTCTCAGTGTTTACCTCTAATGTATGTACATTACATAATCTACTGTTTATAGTCCGAACCGTTTCTTAGGCCTATAAACATTTTCAACCTTGCCTGAAAGAGCATGGAAAAACCTATGCCAAATATGCCTACTGTGTGCTATCATGCCTTAGTACAAATAGGCCTAGAATTGTTTCGATACCGTTTTGAATGCATCAAAACTAAGTTAGCCCAACTGTTTTGTTATTCTTGGTGGTTGATATGATTGATGATCACATTTTCTTATATCAAACCTGTAGCCTGTGTGTTTAAAGCTTCATAGAGACCACTTGAATGTGTTTTCTGTCTGTTGTCACAGAGTATGTTTGTTGGATGAAGGAGTGAAGCACGTCTGGGTTTACAATATTGCACTAGCCGGACTACAGCAGACATGGCTCTGTTCAAGCAACAGAAAGTGGAAGATTACTACGAAATTGGTGAAGAATTGGGAAGGTAGGCTTATAGTTTAATAATAATCTTAACCTCTTTCTTATCTTTAATTATATGGAGTCATTGATAGGCTAAAGATTAAGATATTTGTTTTGTGGTAAAACATCTCAGTGTTGACACAGACACAGACACACATACACACACACACACACACACACACACACACACACACACACACACACACACACACACACACACACACACACACACACACACACACACACACACACACACCTGAATCTATTCTCTCTCTTTAGAATGCAAGGAAAACAAAACACCGTTAGATGCTGCCTCAAATACTGCTCTGCCATTGGTGGTCCTCTGTGTGACTACTCACTGCGTCTCCGTGGATTTTACGACACTTTTTACGATCCACACCTCACCTTGCTTTTTAAAGATGGCTTCTATCTTTAGGAAGGTCTATATCCAATCACAGAGCAGCCAGGAATAAGGAAGTGAGGGCTTAGCTTACTCACCATTCAACTGGACAACACAGTGAAAACAGATGAGAGTTATCTGACTTTTGACTGTGTTCCCTCAAACACTCTCTCTACTGCACATCAGTGGAGACTGGTGGAGGGAGAAATGGGAGGACGGGCTCATTGTAGTGCATGGCCTTCCCTGATCTACAGTATGGTCTACGGTCTATATACGCTTTATCTATACATCTGTACGTGCTATGCATGATGATGTGTTTACTTCATAACACTTCTCAACAGTGTCTCCTCATACTGTGAATGTGGTGTATTATGTAAACCCCAGAATCATCAAGCTAAGCTCCTGAGGTCACTCTGGTATGACAGCTGAATTGTCACCTCTCTATGAATAGACTAGTCGGCTCTTGTAAATCTGTCCTCGCGTTCTACAGGACAATTTGAGTAGATCTTTTTACGATAGCACACAAGCTTCACCATGCTCGTGTACTGTAGCAGGGGAGGCTGGCGGAGGTAGAAAAATTGGAGGACGGGCTCATTATAATGCATGGTGTGGAATGAGGAATGAGCCGGTCCTCATTCTACCTCCACTAGCCTCCCTTTTTGTTTAAACTGTACACAGTAGATAAGGGGACAGTGTGTTATGTTGCGGTGATTACAATTTCACAAAACATCACAGGGAGTAGTAGCCTTGCTGCTCAGACCACGCCAGGGGAGGCTGGTGGAGGTAGAAATCAGAGGACGTGCTGATTGTAATGCCTGAAATGGAATGAGGAATGCTATCAAACACCATTCCCGTTCCATGCATTACAAGGAGCCTGTCCTCCGATTTCTACCTCCACCAGCCTCCCCTCGACCGCACTGTGCACCATCTGTCTTTAGATGAACCTCCTCTGACACTGTAGTCATATCTTCTCCCCTACCCTCTTTCCCCTACAACTTTACTCACTGGGTTTTGCTGACTTTATGAACCTCTTTCTCTCTGTGGTTATGTTTGTCCCTCCGGGGCTCCAGTGGGCAGTTTGCCATAGTGAAACAGTGCAGGGAGAAGAGCACAGGGCTGGAGTTCGCTGCCAAGTTCATCAAGAAGCGCCAGAGTGTCGCCAGTCGCCGGGGGGTCCGCCGGGAGGAGATTGAGAGGGAGGTGAACATCCTGCAGCAGATCCAACACCCCAACATCGTCACGCTCCACGACGTCTACGAGAACCGCACCGATGTGGTGCTCATACTGGAGTTGTGAGTCATACCCGATTAGACTACACCAGCCTAGACCAGACTAGAAGAGTCGAGACCAGACTAGGACCAGACCAGACCAGACTAGACCAGACTACACCAGCCTAGACCAGTCTAGAAGAGTCGAGACCAGACTAGGACCAGACCAGACCAGACTACACCAGACTAGACCAGACTAGACTAGCGTAGACCAGACTAGACCAGACTAGACCAGACTAAAACCAACTATACCAGATTACACCAGACTAGACCAGACTAGACCCCCCATACAGATGCACAGAGTAGGCACCATTCCTTATTCCATTCCATGCATTACAATGTGCCTGTCCTCTGATTTCTACCTCCACCTGCTTCCACTGGTAGGCACTTGACATCTTTCTCATTAACTGCATTTGTGACAGCATGAGGAGCGCCATGTAGTCAACTAGGGTGGGATTTCTTATGAACTCTGAAGGCTTCAGCCAATTGGCTCAACGTGTGGTCTTCCTCTTCAGTACATTTATTTATAGGTTGTAAACAGCTTTCAAGTGCATGACGCCATCTACTGGTGCCAATAATATCAATGACTGACCTGAGACACTGGAGATGAGTTGATACTAAACTCTAGCACAGCAGGCGGTGTTGAATCACCAACGTTTGATTTCGATTTACGCCCGCTGAAATCACAGAAGATGAAGAAAGTTGATTACATGGTGCTCCCCATATAATCACAGTTAATTTAGGGGAGTGTGCCCTCTAGTAGTTATAACTCTATGACTAGACCAGACCGGATCAGACCAGACCAGACCAGACCAGACCAGACCAGACCAGACCAGACCAGTATGTGTGTGTTTGTGTTACAGGGTATCAGGAGGAGAGCTCTTTGATTTCTTGGCCCAGAAAGAGTCTCTGAGTGAAGAGGAGGCTACCCAGTTCATCAAACAGATTCTAGAAGGTGTCCATTATCTCCACTCCAGGAAGATCGCCCACTTCGATCTTAAGGTCCATCCCTTGTTGTGTATCTACAGTATTGGAGGCTGGTGAAGGTAGAAATAGGAGGAGGGCTCATTGTAATGCATGATATGGAATGAGGAGTGGTTTCAAACACTCATTCCTTTCCGTTCATTACAATGAGCCCGTCTTCCACCAGCCTCCCCTGATCTACAGTATGGTCTATGGTCTACAGTATACATGGTTTATCTATACATCAATCTTAATGTGGCAGTGTATGGCCATATAATTTAGATTCATAGAATGGATTTATCCATTCAGACCATTGCAATGTGGATGGTACACTAAAGATGGCCATCAGACCACCCATCAGGACCTAATGGAATGACTAATCTATTCATTCTATTTCTATGCCTACTATGTGACAGTGGGTGGTAATGACGAACCTCTCCTTTATGTTCTCCTGAGCCAGCTACCACTTAAAGAAAGGAAGCCATTCTACTGTGTAATAGGGTCAGAGCAGACCTCGTTTCTATGGTGACAAATAGTCTCCAATGAGCCTTTTAGCTGAGCAGAGCCAGTTTGTGACTCCGTCTACAGGTATCATTTATTCATCGACGAAGCTGCAACAAAGCTCATACACAACAAAGCACATACACTGTGAAACCAGTAACCGCACACTGGTTTTAGTCCATTGAAAGAGAGCAGTCATGGTGTCACTCATTTATTTATTGCATGTTAAAGCCCCAGACTTCTATCTGATAGCAATCACTCGCTATCAGATTGTCTCTTAGATGTGAAATTAGGATGAAACATTGATGACCTTTCAGCGTTCTCCTTTGACTGTTCTATTATGCACACGGTAGCTGTAGTGTTTTTGTAATCAGAGGAAAATTGACAGATCGAATGATATAAACAACCGAATGATATTGTAATTCCAGGAACTGGAATGGACTTCAGCGATGTCCATTTAAAAAAATATATCTCGCCACAGTAGCGTGTGAGCTAAGTTAATTGGCTGACTAATTTGCTCTTCTCGGGTAACGAAAAAGGGGAGGTGGTTGTTCTCGAAACATCGCTTCTCAGAGCCAATCAAAATGTGACCATTCGCAGTCTGCGTTCCTTTCAAACACACTTTCCAATGTGAATTCTCCACTTCGAGTGCTAACAACACTGGGAAGTCTGGCAATGCGAGACTACTGTTTACAAAATATAAGGGAACAGGGGAGGCTAGTGGAGGTAGAAATCAGAGGACGGGCTCATTGTAATGCATGGAATGAGGAATGGTATCAAACACGTCCTCATTCTGTTCCATGTATTCCTCATTCCGTCCACCAATTTCTACCTCCACCAGCCTCCCCTGTAGCTTAGTGAAATCCATACAGCAAAGCACTTCCCTGCAGAAACCTGTGTAGCTGAATGCCACAGATTGTGTTAGACATCTTCACTGTAGCCAAATACAACAGTGTCGACAGTTAAACAGTGTAGCTACTGCAGCAGCACACTGCGTCTCAGGAAACTGCTGTGTAGGGACCAGGGGAGGCTGGTGGAAGTCGTGTTTGATACCAATCCTCATTCTGTTTCATGCATAACAATGAGTCGGTCCTCCGATTTTTCTATCTCCACTCAATAAGTGTGCAGACAGTGATGACAGAGGGGCTCGCGCGCGCACACACGCACACACACGCACACACACACACACACACACACGCACACACACACAGACCTCCACATGCATTACAATACAATGTAGTTCACTCCCGAAGGCTACATGTTCTTGTCATCAATGTATTTACACTGTCTCATATTTGACTGGAGGCCAAGCGTTCATATACTTCAGCACGGCTTTATTACCCAGTACGATGATGGTGATCATCTCCTCATTTAGGAAGCCACCTTCATGGCCAACTTTATTCAATTCCGGTCATCGCAGAGGTGTGTAGGTTGTATTTTTCTCAATTCATTCCTGAAAATATTGAAGCCAATATTATAAGACACACATGTTTGATACCATTCGTGTTTGATACCATTCCTCATTCCGTTCCGTGCATTTATAGTGCATATGGCCCCTTTCAGCTGTCGGTTCTCTCTCTCTGGTTCTCAGCCGGAGAACATCATGCTGCTAGACAAGAACGTGCCCTTGCCGAGGATCAAACTCATTGACTTTGGCCTCGCTCACAAAATTGAGGCAGGGGCTGAGTTTAAAAACATCTTTGGGACTCCTGAGTTTGTGGGTGAGATTTCAAACTTGATTGGCTCACTTGAGATGTTGTGACTTCAGCAGGGGAGGCTGGTGGAGGCAGAAATAGGAGGATGGGCTCATTGTAATGCATGGAATGCACGGAATGAGGAACGGGAACACACATGTCCGATACCGTTCCTCATTCCGTTCCATGCGTTACAATGAGCCCGTCCGTCGATTTCTACCTCCGCCAGCCTCCACTGGTCTCAGATGATATTTGGAATTTAGCATTTTTGACACTAAAACTATCATCAATGAAGTCCTCTAATGTGCAAAATACATCCCTCCTGTCTGTTTATTGGTTTCAGCCCCAGAGATAGTGAACTACGAGCCTCTGGGACTGGAGGCAGACATGTGGAGCATCGGGGTCATCACCTACATACTGTGAGTGCACTTGAACACAAAGCATCAATGTCCACTTATTTAGCTACCATAACAGCCAACCCTGGTCTCAGTCTCAGTATGTCGAAGTTGAAAGAAGAAAGATTCAAGTTAGCACTTGAATTAGGGACTATTCCATTGTGTTCCCTAGTAGTAGAGAGAGACAAGCAAAATGTCGTACTGCTCAAGTGTTCAAAATGATTTTGATATGTGTATTTGACCCAGGTCAAGTCTGGAATGATAGTACATCAACCCAGCTCTCAGTGAGCGAACAAGGTTACTTAGCTTGGCTCCAGACCTGTATGTGCTTCAGACAACTATTGGCATTGGCCTTTGGGCAAAACAACGATTGTCATAGAAGATGGAGAACAGGGGAGGCTGATGGAGGTAGAAATCGGAGGAGGGGCTCATTGTAATGCATGGAATGGAATGAGGAATGGTGTTTGATAGCCCGTCCTCCTATTTTACTACCTCCAACAGCCTCGACTGGTGGAGAATGCACGTAGAGATTAAAGGTTACTGATGCTGCACTCCTCTCCCCCTGTCCTTGTGTTCCAGACTGAGTGGGGCGTCTCCCTTCCTGGGAGAGTCCAAACAGGATACGCTGGGGAACATCTCGGCCATGAACTACGACTTTGATGAGGAGTTCTTCTGCCGCACCAGTGAGCTGGCTAAGAGCTTCATCAGGCAGCTGCTGGAGAGGGATAAGAAGTAAGGACACACACACACACACACACACACACACACATTCATGTATACACACACACACACACACACACATTCATGTATACACACACACACACACACACATTCATGTATACACACTCACACACACACAGACACACACAGTAAGAAGTAAGGACACGCACACACACACGCACACACACACACACATACACACACACATTCACGTAAACACACTCACACACACACACACACACACACACACACACACACACACACACACAAACACACACTGTTATTGATTGGATTGTTATTGATTGGATTGTTTGTCTCACAGGAAGAGGCTCACTATTCAAGATGCTCTCAACCATCCGTGGATCAAGGTAATATGATATGAAGAATGCATGCATTGGTGTTGTACATGAGTGTACAGTGATTCACTCATGACTGATAGCTGTAGGCCTTTATCTATCAGTAAGACTATTGTTGCATGTGGTGGTTTGACTGATTGAGCCGATCTCCATGTACAGTATACATCTGCACTGTGCCTAACTCCTTCACTAATGTGCTGTACGTTTGTTGACTGTGACTCCACAACAGAGTTGCATCATTGTAGTTTACATGGTAGTTTGTATGATACAATCGTACAAAGCACGGCAATAGGGATCCAAAGTGTTTTTGTCCCATTGCAGTCCGATTGTAATAGTATTTCTTCAATTTTCAAGTAATAAGTCTTCACGTAAAGCTATACTTAAGAATAACACAACTTAATCTAAGACGGTTGATAATACTCCGACCCTTTGTTCCTACATGACCTCTGCCTGCTGGAACATTCCGCCCCAGGAGATCCTAACCTGCCATGACATGCTGTTTGTGTTACTCTAATCTGGTTGGTAGAAGAGTGTGACTCTGATGATGAAAAAGAGGAGCAACTGAGTGTCTTGCCTGTGGTTTAGAAAGGATAAACCTCATAGTTGGCTGTGCCTTTAATACCTCACGGATGTGACACACGTTACTGTCTATCTAGTCTCACAAGCCAGCCTCACATCAAAGTCTGAGTCCAAGAGAGACTATCAATGTGCATTCTTATATCATACCAACCAGGGGAGGCTGGCGGAGGTAGAAATCGGAGGATGGGCTCATTGTCATGCATGGAACGGAATGAGGAACGGTATCAAACACATGTGGTATCAAACACGTGTCAAACACGAGGGAACGGTGTCAAACACCTGCGTTTGATACCATTCCTCATTCCACTCCATGCAATACAATACAATGAGCCCATCCTCCGATTCCGACTTCCACCAGCCCAGCCTCCCCCCTGATACCAATGCATGCAGGCCGTAGAAGTGACTATTCTCCACCAGTAACGCCCCCCTCCCCTCTCCTCCCCTCCCCCTCCCCTTCCATTCTTGTCTATGAAGTCCAACGAGCACAAGGAGGAGCCCAAGGCCCCAGAGACCAAGAAACGAGAGCGCCGTCAGCTGAAGACCAAGCGTCTGAAGGAGTACACCATCAAGTCTCACTCCAGCATGCCCCCCAACAACACCTACGTCAACTTCGAGCGCTTCGCCCAGGTACCGGCGCTGGCATTGGCACTGGCACTGGCACTGTGATATGAATGATCTGTAATGGTGGAGAAGGAACTCCTGCCCACCCACCTCCCTACCAGGTTTCCTTTTGTGAATTTATTCCATTTCCACAAATGGTGGTCTGAATTATCCTTTGGAACTGATGGAGTCCTGTTGTTGAAAGTGAACCACCAGGGGGGCCTCCCTTAAAAAAGAGATCATATCTCAATGGGACTGAACCTCAATAGATAAATGAATACATATTTGTTTTGTTAGGGCACAATACTACTACTACTACTTCATTTCATGTATTCTCTCCAATGCTAAGGATGCACCGTGTTCCCCCCCCCCTAACCCAGGTGGTGGAGGACATCGGCCAGATGGAGGGCTCGTTCAGCGGGCTCACGGCCGCCCACGACTCCCTCCAGGAGGACATCGACGCCCTGGTGGCCATTTACAACGACAAGGAGGCCTGGTACAAAGAGGAGAGCGAGGCCGTGCGTCACGAGCTCTCCCAGATCCGCTACGAGTTCCGGAAGGTGGAGGCGCTGAAGAGGGGCGTGGCCGAGGAGATGAGGGCCGTGGACGAGAGCCTGAGCGCCGTCAGCGCACGCTACCAGGAGAGGAAGAGCCACTTCAACGCCCTCAGGCAGGAGCTGAGCGACGAGCTGAAGTGGGTGCAGGACGTGGTGGGGTCGTTCTCCGGGGACGCCAGCGGCGGAGGTGGTGGCGGTGGAAGTTATACGAACTGTAACTTCTCCACTGTGTTTAATAACGACGTGAACGAGGCCCTGAAGGAGCTGCTGAACAGATCCTGCGGAGGAGATCTGCTGTCTGGGATCAATCTGGACCTCACCGAGGCTGGACAGCAGAGATAGAGAGAGAGAGAGAGAGAGAGGGGGAGAGAGCGAGAGGGGGAGAGAGAGAAAGAGAGAGAGAGTAGACAACAGCTGGACAGTACAGATAGAGAGAAAGTGTTTTATAAGTGGTACAGAGAGAAAATGTTGGTGATTTTCAAAGAAACGTAAAACCTGACATACGCGTGCATTTACTGCACCCACGCTGCACCTATGTATTGAGAAGCCATTTTCAAAGACCTTTCTACGCTGGACAGCAGAGGTAAAAGCATTCGTGTCCTTTAGTCACCCACAATAGACTCATGGTTAGCAGTTAGTGAGAGGGGTTATTCTAATGTCTAGTGGAACAATGTGCTATCCTCTGATAGTGTCTATTCATTTCCTGGGAGGGAATGTAAAACCAGTTCAGTGTAGTTCAGTCATTTCATTCATTGTGTTTGACCTCCTTGAGGGGCATTTTTATTTGTGAGATCATGAACTAATGCTAAACAGAGAATGTCAAAGGAATCTCAAAATGATGGTATTTGTTAATTGTGTCACAGCAGACAGTAACAGGTCAGAGACTTCAAGTATGCTTATTTTTTCTTAGTTACACAAACCTTTTGTCATTAGATTGAGGTTTGATATTGAGTAGACTCAATTATTTACTGTAAATGATTAGATTAAGATTTTACCTCAGAACCATTATTTTTGTATGTCTACAGTATTTTAGAAGTGTGTGCCTGTGTGAGCAAGGTTATTACACTGAGCCCAGTGACCCTGATAAAGACTGTGTTTGTGTACTTGGTGATTATCACACAAATACAGTACAGTAGACACACCACTCCATTATATATTTAGCGTTAAACAACCAAGTTAGCACAAGGAGAGATTGCAGCACGTGGCACACGCTGAAGAGGGGAGGCGGGTGGAGGTAGAAATCGGAGGATGGGGCTCATTGTAATGCATGGAACAGAATGAGGAATGCTATCAAACGTGTTTAATACCATTCCTCATTCCGTTCCATGCATTACAATGAGTCCGTTCTCCGATTTCTACTTCCAGCAGCCTCTCCTGGATCTGAAGCAGAACAGAACCTCAGAAACATGGATTTAAGAGTCACAGGAATTACCCCTTTTAAGGCCTTCGTGAACCCTTTATGTGGCTGCATACTTCAAATGTCATTGTAAGAAAATTCATACAAAATAAAGGAGGTTATTATGACTCGTTAGCCACCCTTTATGTTTTAAGTAGCATACGTACTTCATGAAGTGGGTTTCCTGGTTGACGGATTTCTCTGGTGGTAGAAACGCCCATTCTGTCAGGACTAACCCATAAGGTGATGATGTCACTGCTCACAACTGGGCCAATTAGATCAGAATCTGATTAGATCAGGACCTCAACGTCATGGGACTTCTGAGTAAATGGGTTAGCTCTCGGTTACGTTACGTAATGTACGATATTGCCTTGTCATCTCAGCAGAAAGCCATTCCCTTCTTCAGCTCCATATCTATACACGTATATGATCTACCCAGATCCTTATCATGTAAGTGATAAAGCAGTTGTATCTATATGTTCACTTTTATGACGGTATTGTAATCCTACTGTAACCGGTCTCACCTAGTTTCCACAGGGGAAGGGGTTAAGGGATACTGTAAAGCCCAAACTACCAGTGTGTTGTGAGAGGGATCAGGAGGAGGAGGAGACAAGGAGAAGAAAACCCCAAACTAGGGAGTGGAGCAGCGCCTTCTGAAAACAACACCAAAGTTCTCAGTTCCATTCTGGATCTCTCATTGAGTCACTTATTACTGGTTTTGAGTGAGCAGGATGGGAGAGCAACAGTGTTGTTGGAACTGACCCCCAGATTTATCATTCTTAAAAGCAGAGACTACTAAAATCAGAAAGCCTTTTAACTCAACGTGCCACTCCAAACTGTCTCCACAAAAGGGGAAAATATATGACTTTTTACAGTTAACAAATATGTATCATCACCATCCTCCTATTGAATGTAAGTGTTCACATTCTTGAACTATAGATGCTCACCAGCCTAAACTCATCAATTCTATGTATGTTACAGTTTCAGTAGTGTTATAAACAACAGAAGTTACTGTAAGCCACTAACCGGGTTCTTGCTTTCGAAAAATGGCGAGGGAAAACCCAAACCCTGTTAGCGTCTTACAGCATGGGTAACGTCCTTCTCTATGTTCCCTCTCCAACACTGCTGTAACTGTAATGTACATAGAGTTGATCAATGCAGTTTCCCCTCGCCATTCTGAGAAAGCGCAGCCCAGAAGACTGGATATGAATGGCATGTGACCTCCACATAAACTTCTATCATCACATGGTTTTAATCCAGTTAGCTGGCTATGTTTTTCTGCAGCAATTAACTTCTCTCAGTAGAAGGTTCCTGATGGAAGAGGATTGATATTTGCTCTTTTTGTTTACAGTATAAGTACAAAGATATTTAGCCAGTAGATTCTACCTGTTTTTGTTATGATCTATCAGTGTCCCACAGTAGAGGCTGGTGGCCTCGCTCTCCACACGGCCTCGCTCTCCATTTTCTACTTCCACTAGCCTCCACTGATGTACTGTACAGATGTATCATTTTCTCCCACTACACTTATCAACATGCATATGACTTACTGGAAATGAATCAATACTTCATATTTAATGAGCTTCCTAATGGGTCTAATGTTTTGTTTCAATGTACACATCTGCATGATCCTACAGAGTGTATGTGTCATTATCAACTTGAACGATGAGAGAGAGACTGAATCATCATTGTATTGTACTTACTGTGTGTACAATCTGTCACCTGTCATTCATATCATCCAATTAGAACATGTTGTGTGAACTTGAGCGTCTCTGAAAATATGTATTTCTACAGTATAACAGTATTTCTACAATATATATATATATATATATATATATATATATATATATATATATATATATATATATATATATATATATATATATATATGATGCTACTGTCAGAGCTGCTCAGCAGACAGACCTGTTGTCATGAGTGTCAGCCATCAGTGATGTCAGACAAACAGTCTGCTTGTCTCACATTGGAGAGCTCCACCATGACAAAGATCACTAGTGTTCACTTGTTGGGTTTCTCTCTACAGATGCCTGTGCATGGGTGTGTGAGAAGTACAATATGTGCTTGGCTGGGAGGCTACTATGCAAGGGCCAGCAGCCTCAGGCATGGCCAGAGGACATGAGTGGCCCTCCCTGTGGGTAGAGTCCATCCCCCCGCCAGATCAGAAGATACAAAGAGGTGAGGTTCAGTTCTGGTTAACGGTCCCTCCTAAAAACCTCTTCACCCCCACCACCCCCCTGTACAAGTTTCTCTCCTGTTATAAAAAACAAAATCCTTCTTCTAGCATTGTGACTGGTCCGAGCATTGATTACTTTATGTTATGATGACTGATGGATAGATGATTCACTTACTTAAACAAATGTATTTGTTGTAAGTCGCTTTGGATAAAGGCGTCTGCTAAATGCCATAAATGTAAATGTAAATGGTTATACTGTGTGGGCCGATGAGTTGAGCATGTGCATGGGTGCAGGTGCAGGTGCAGGGGAAGGTGCGCGGGGCATCTTGGGGGAACCTATGTTATAAACTTCATCTATAACACCTCACTCCAATAGAATCCGTCGAATAGAATCTGTCCTGGTATGATCCGTCAGATGGCACAGTAAGACAGTGCTTTGAAGTGTCATAAGTGTAAGCCACTATCATTGTTATTTTACAATCATTTTCATTAGATTACTCTTAACAACACCTTATCTGTCAGATCTGGCAAGGGAACACTACTACTACTACTACTCTGAGACGACACCGGCATTAGTGTGGTGCACGAAATACACTCACCGGCCACTTTATTAGGTACACCTTACTAGTACCGGGTTGGACCCCCTTTTGCCTTCAGAACTGCCTTCATTCTTTGTGGCATAGATTCAACAAGGTGCTGGAAACATTCCTCAGGGATTTTGGTCCATATTGACATGATAGCATCATTGCTGCAGATTTGTCGGCTGCACATCCATGATGCGAATCTCCCGTTCCACCACATCCCAAAGGTGCTCTGTTGGATTGACATCTGGTGACTGTGGAGGTCATTGGAGTACAGTGAACTCATTGTTCATGAAACCAGTTTGAGATGAGGTTTGTGACATCCTGTTACATCCAGTTATCCTGCTGGAAATAGCCATCAGAAGATGAGTACACTGTGGTCATAAAGGGATGGACATGGTACTAAGGGGCCCAAAGTGTGCCAAGAAAATATCCACCACGCCATTAGATATTTGCGTTAACGAGCAGTTGTACCTAATAAAGTGGCCGGTGAGTGTACATTCTAATCTGATCTGTGGCCCTATTCCAAAAGCTGAGGTGTTTTGAGTCTGAGATGTCATGGTATGTTATTCCCTGTAGGGGGCAGCAAACACTGTAAAAACCCAAAACCCATATCATCATTACAAAAAATGCATTCAAAGTTAACTCTGCATTTTGTTTTCCTCTTCAATGTTCTGCTGGGGGTAAATGTTGATAATTAAATCCAGTGGGCCCAGTGTAGTCTGATTGACGATCAACCTCTTACCTCACTTTGTCCAGTTACCAGTCCAGTATGGTTCAGTTATCAGTCCAGTACGGTTCAGTTACCAGTCCAGTATGGTTCAGTTACCAGTCCAGTATGGTTCAGTTACCAGTCCAGTACGGTCCAGTTACCAGTCCAGTATGGTTCAGTTACCAGTTTGGGAAGTTGGTCTGTTGTTGCCTTGCTATAGGCAATGACCTGCTGGGTCACATGGTACACAGTGTACATAGTAATGGCAGATAACTGAAGCGATAACTCATAAAATGTGGAACCCCGCACGTACGCACGCACGCACGCGCGCGCGCGCACACACACACACACACACACACACACACACACACACACACACACACACACACACACACTATGTCTCTCTCTCTCTCTCTCACAGCATGCAGCATAGATATTTACCAGGGCCCCTCTCCCTGCCTCTGCACAGCCTAGATAACCACACCATCGCATACCCGGATCCTCTTGTAAGTATGGATTATCTGTATCAAGAGGCAAGTGCATCCACTCTATTCACTTTCAATTTGGTTTCAGGAGTAGCCAAGCAACAACATTAAGAGTTATTTATCGGAAAGCAAGGGCCAAACAAAAAGTATTGCACTTACTGATCAAATGTTTTTTTTTTCTTTACAGAGATCAGCTGTATGTTATCTGATGGAACAGAGATTAACTACTTTAACTGCTCAAATCAATTTACACACTCCTGTGTAACTGTGTAATTATAGCCTATGATAGAGGATGAACTGATAGTCTATGCAATGAAAGCAAGCTAAATCAAGCACACCGCACGTTTTTTGTTTTTTTTAAATGTTTGAAACCATTTCAAATCTATTTCTTGCCCCAGCCTGTAGTCTACTAGAACATACTTGTCTGTGTTCAAATCAACAATGACGGTGACGATTCATGTCCACAGCACAGTGGCATTCATTCCATGTGTCCCTTTTCTCCTTTGTTTTCTGGAATTGAGATGTCCTGGAGTATCGCAGTCAGTAAACAGACAAGACACACAAACACGCACACACACACACACACACACACGTCACTGCGCCCTGGCTGGGGCTGGGGCTCTGCCGAGGGGAGTGAACCTCTTGTCTGAAACCATTGCAGTACAAGTTGCAGGCAGGAGATCGGGAGAGGAGGGAGCATGGAAACCTGCCCCTGGCTCTAAACCTTACTAGCAACACCCAGAAACCTCTTCTGTGGTCTCTGTCTGCGAATACCGGATACCCATACCAGACCTGTCAACATATTGTCTGCAGACATTTTTTGCAATGAAGTGCAGTTACATTTAGGCAGCGGGAGGCCTTGGCTGACAGTTGATGGTGGTAAGCTTGCAATCAAGTCTGCTTTGTAACGGTAGCTGGCTAGTAGCTACTAGCAAGGTATGTCAAGAGGTAGCTATCTCGCAGGTTTGTTCATTGTTTCCTTGCTAAAATACCTGCCGGTCAAGTTACGATCTAATGTTGTCGTACTAGACAATCTCAATGCAGTGGCCGGTGGCCTTTCTGCCCCTGCAAACCAGCTGACAGCTCACAGGTAGCCAGTGAACTAGCAAGCTAGCTAGCCAGCTAGTAGCTAACTAGTAGTGTCTTCATATTAAGCCAGTCAGACAGCAGCTTGTTTGTCAGATTCAGTTAGCTCGTAGTAGCAAGCAAAGTCTCTTTCAGAGGTGTTGCCAGTGGTGCTCGTTGGGCAGGACAAGAGGTTTGACAGCTAGCTAGCAGCTAGCTCCTGTCGCTACAGTCCCTGCAATGCTGACCAGCTACAAGATAGCTAGCTAGCTAAGTTAGTTAATAGTTAGCAGAAGCTGCTAGCCAGGCAGAGCCCTTGTTGTGACTAGCTTGCTAGGCTAACTAGCTAAGGCTATAGCTATGTTTCTATAAGGATCACTTTGGCTAATGCGTCAGAGGTGCGAAGGTGTTATAAAAAGCCAGTATTTCATGACAGTGACGCTAGCTACATGATAGCTTCTATCTTCTGCTGGCCTTGCCTTGCTTGCTGGGTCTGAAAAACTAGCCCGGACCAGAGAGGTACAGGTAGAACAGGAATTTGTCTTTTTTTTGCACAAGAAGTAATTGGGATGACAAAAATGCACTGTCACTCCCCAGAATCACTTCTGCACACTTTGATCAAAAGCAACCCAGTCCTTGCAATATTTAGATCCAATAGTTGTAATGCTGGTTGAGACTAAAGGTAACTCACTACTGTATTAAATTTGTTCTGGGCATAACATATTTCTAGAACATATAACAGTAAAACATACAGGCCTTTGCCGGGCGCCTTAGTACTGATAAGTGTGTAGGCCGTGGGCTATAGCAGACATGATGAGTGAAAACCGGTATTATTTGTCAGTTGCATCACACAGTCTGAAAAGCAACTATATAGCCTAGGCCTGGGTCTAGTTGCTTATGATAATGTTGTTACTGATAGTTGTGTAGTCGTATAGCAAACATAGTAAAGATGTGAGTTTTCTTCGCATAGGTTTCAGAACTGACCTATTTCACTTAGTGTGCCATCCAGATAAAAACAGGTTAATCATCTATTTAGAAGTGATGTCGAAAGTCTCTTCAAATGATCACATATAGTAGGCCTGCATTTGTTGCATGTAGGCCTCTGGCCCGGCAATGTTAATGTGACACTGTCAATCTGGGATTGGTGCATCCATTTTGGGACTTTTTCAATTAATGTCATTTATTCTTGAAGAATATAGCTTAATTTATAAATGCCTCGTGATCTTAGTTCAACTGTCCTACCCGAAGTATACGATTATTTCACACTATGGTTTGGAAACAATGTTATTGTAAACAGACACTGGAGAGCATCAAAACATGGTCCAAACTGTCATTTTGGTCTCATGGATGGTCAGTCCTTGCATCCATAGCGCTTTCTATTAATTTGAGAGCGGTTACATTTCTCCAACCCAATCCCCTTAGCTGTTTACCAAAAATAGGTGGCGGGGTGACCGCTTTGTTTTTGTTTGAATCCCAGATTGCCCCTTTAACTGTTATTGTAAACACTGACTGACTGGGTGATTGAATTAGCTTGTGAGGACTGTCACAAGTTCTTAATGACAAGTTTACTACTGTGTGTTAGCCTGTTTAAACCTCAATGTTATCAGGACCTCTTTGAAATGTTTAGGTGTAATGGGGAAAGTGCAAAGTCGTGGTTATTTTGAGCAGAATGAGAGGATAACCATGACTTAATGGATTAGCAACATCTCTTGCCCCCTGGGACAATTGGGGATTTCCACCTATCTAGCCTAACCTAACTATTAAGTATGCATCACTGGCCTAGTTGAAGTTATGTTAGTCACATTCCCAGACACTTCTGCCGACATGTGCGAAAGGTCTGGCCAATAGAAAGACCATAAAAAAACGGTGGCCATCAATCGTCTTCCACAGCACTTCCCCCCCACCCCCCAGTGCTTGCCCACCACACATTTCTGATTCGGAGCCCTGTGTGATTCGATGAAATCAACTAATAACAAATACATCAATCAGTCAGTTCACTCCCACTAAGGCCAGGTTTGTACAGGCACTGTGCTCAATAGCCTGGGGACAAGGTTAGAGTTATGTTGACATGAATGCTGTCGTTCCATCTCCCCCTCACCCGATTGCTGTTCACAACAGATGTTCAGTCAGTCAATGGTTGTTCTTTGGCATTCATCTGGTTGTCATTGTGTTGTCCCCCCCCCCATCCCCCCCGTCAGGACTGATGGCCCCAGAGTAACGTCCCAGGTTGCCAGCACCATGGCTCTGATGATCCCCCCAGTGAAGCTCAAATGGCTGGAGCACCTCAACAGCTCCTGGATCACGGAGGACAGTGAGTCCATTGCCACGCGGGAGGGCGTGGCCGTGCTCTACTCCAAGCTCCTGGCCAATAAGGAGGTGGTTCTGCTCCCGCAGCAGGTGAGGAGGAACGACAACACTGGCCTTCGTCTGAGGGGCCGCAACATCATGACAGTGATTTGAAAACACTTTCTCTACTTGTCTAACCCTAAATGAACCTTAACCCCCCTTAACCATAATCATTTCCCTACTTGGAACCGTAACCCTTAACCCATGGTTACCTGTAACCCTTAACCGTAACCCGTAACCCTTAACCAATGTCAGCGACTTTTGGGGGAAAAAAGAAAGTGAAAGTGAATTTCACAGCGAGGTGGACCAAATTGGCGAGAACTCGAGAGAATCATGTTGTGCCATGTCATCAGCCCTGACTGACCCCTTGTCCTACCTCGCAGGTGTTGTGTCTGAAGGGTCCCCAGCTGCCGGACTTTGAGCGAGAGTCCCTCTCCAGTGATGAGCAGGAGCACTACCTGGATGCGCTGCTCAGCAGCCAGCTGGCGCTTGCCAAGATGGTGTGCTCGGATTCGCCGTTCGCCGCCGCCCTGCGCAAGCGCTTACTGGTGCTCCAGCGCATTTTCTACGCCCTCTCCAACAAGTACCACGACAAGGGCAAGGTTGGTTGGTTTGTGTTGGTTTTGTTTGTGTGTTTTTGTCGGGGACGGGACGGCACGGGAAAAAATTAGTATTTTATCGTACTAGATTCCCAAGGAGTGGATTGAAGCACCCAAAATAATATCTGTTGTGTCATATTGTATCATGTTGCGTGTGGCATATTGTATCATAACGAATGGTGGTATAGGGTTGAGTAGCTGGCCCTAAGCTGGTATCCAATTCACGACCTTCCGCGTACAAACCGGCAATGCTAGCTACGACATCAAGACAGTGAACTGGCTTGGTGGAGAAGCCAAAAGCCCTGATCAAGGTGGTTACCAGTGTTGTTTGGTGTCTCAGGTCAAGCAGCAGCAGCACTCTCCAGAGAACAGCTCGGGCTCAGCGGACTGCCACTCCGTCAGCGAGCGCCCGCGCTCCAGCACCGACGCCCTCATCGAGATGGGCGTCCGCACAGGCCTCAGCCTGCTCTTCGCCCTGCTGCGCCAGAGCTGGCTGATGCCCCCCCCGCCCAGCCCCGGCGGAGGAGGAGGAGGAGGAGGAGGCGGCCTCAACCTCTGCAACGACGTCATCCACACGGCCATCGACGTGGTGAGCTCCCTCCCACCCCTCTCGCTGGCCAACGAGAGCAAGATCCCGCCCATGGGGCTGGACTGTCTGGCCCAGGTCACCTCCTTCCTGAAGGGGGTCACCATGCCCAACTCCGGGGCGGACATTCTGGGTCGGCGGCTGGCGTCAGAACTGCTGCTGGGCCTGGCCGCCCAGAGGGGTTCCCTGCGGTACCTGCTAGAGTGGATCGAAATGGCGCTGGCGGCCTCGGCCGTGGTCAGCACCATGGAGAAGAGCAGAACGGTCCAGAACCAAGAGGGACTCATCGGCTACGACTGCTTCATGAACATACTGATGCAGATGAGGCGGTCCCTGGTAGGCAACCGTTCGAAACGTTTGTGTGTATGTGTGTGTGTGTATGACGGCGTTGCGTTTTTGAATGTAGCCCTAAAGCTTGTTGAAACAAATGCCTTGTTGAATCAGATGTTATTGAATCGGCGTTTGGTTGATTGTTTTATCTGCTCATCCCCTCGTTTCTCTCCCAGGGTTCATCAGCCGACCGCAGTCAGTGGAGGGAGCCCACCCGCACGTCAGACGGCCTCTGTTCTCTGTACGAGGCGGCACTCTGTCTCTTCGAGGAGGTGAGACAAGGCCGCTCGAGAGAGAGAGAGAGAGAGAGAGAGAGATCTCACACATCCGTGTATGAAGGTGCCATGTAGTCAGGGGAGGCCGGCGGAGGTAGAAATCGGACGACGAGCTCATTGTAATGCCTGGGACGGAATAAGGAACGGTATCACACACAGACACACACAGTGTTCCTCATTCCAGTCCATGCATTACGATGAGCCCGTCCTCCGATTTCTACCTCGGCCGGCCTCCCCTGGCGTCAGCGGATGACTTTCGCTTGAATACGAGATGAAATGAGACGTACGATAACCCCTTATTTCAGGAAATGACTCCAAAAAACACAGTCACCCAATTGACTCCAACCCCTAACGTCATTCCGATTCAGCAAAAACGTTGTTGTCCATCCCGTCCTCATTCCGACAGGAAATTGTCTTGGACATAGGCTCACTTCCTTAAAAACAACAACACACGCACAAGACGCACGGAACACAACACCGTACGTTCTCACACCAGACGACCCGGAACAAGAACCACTGACCCGTAGGGACGCCGCTTTGTTTCCCCAGGTGTGTCGGATGGCGTCGGACTACTCCCGCACCTGCGCCAGCCCGGACAGCATCCAGACGGGCGACGCCCCCATGGTGTCGGAGACATGCGAGGTGTACGTGTGGGGCAGCAACAGCAGCCACCAGCTGGTGGAGGGAACGCAGGAGAAGATCCTGCAGCCCAAACTGGCGCCCAGCTTCGCAGACGCCCAGACGGTGAGACGGGTCACAGGCAGATGCAGACACACACACACGCAGACAGACAGACAGACAGACAGACAGACAGACACACACACGCAGAAACACACACACACACACACACACACACACACACACAAACAGTCCAAAGTGTGTGTGTGTATGTGTGTGATTAATAATTAAAAGTAATTTTAGTGGTGGTGTTGTCAACATTAGTCTTTCTTCATTATTTGTGTTGTTGTTGTTGTTGTTGTTGTTGTTGTGGTCATGGTCAGATTGAAGCCGGTCAGTACTGCACCTTCGTCATCTCGTCCGACGGCTCAGTCCGGGCCTGCGGGAAGGGCAGCTACGGCAGGCTGGGGTTGGGCGACTCCAATAACCAATCCACTCTCAAGAAGCTGACCTTCGAACCCCACCGCGCAATTAAGAAGGTGTCGTCGTCCAAGGGGTCGGACGGCCACACGCTGGCGTTCACCACGGAGGGGGAGGTGTTCAGCTGGGGGGACGGCGACTACGGCAAGCTGGGGCACGGGAACAGCTCCACACAGAAGTACCCCAAACTCATCCAGGGCCCGCTGCAAGGAAAGGTAGGCTACACCCAACCAGAGGACTTATGGCTGCTTCAAATGTGGGTGGGTGGGTGTGGGGGTGTTTGTGTAACACTGGTTGTGTATGTGTGTAACACTGGTTGTGTCTTTGTGTGTGGGGGTGTAACACTGGTTGTGTGTGTGTAACACTGGTTGTGTGTGTGTGTGTGTGTGTGTGTGTGTGTGTGTGTGTGTGTGTGTGTGTGTGTGTGTAACATTGGTTGTGTGTGTGAGTGTGAGTCTGTAATACTGGTTGTGTGTGTGTGTGTATGTGTAACACTGGTTGTGTGTGTGTAACACTGGTTGTGGGTGTGTGAGTGTGTAACACTGGTTGTGTGTGTGAGTGTGTAACACTGGTTGTGTGTGTGTAACTGATTGTGTGTGTCTAACACTGATTGTGTGTGTGTTTGTGTGTAACACTGATTGTGTGCAGGTGGTGGTGTGTGTGTCTGCTGGCTACAGACACAGTGCTGCCGTCAGTGAGGACGGAGAGCTCTACACGTGGGGTGAAGGAGACTTTGGGAGATTAGGTGACGTAGAAACACTTCAGATTATCCTCCAAATAAAATGATCCTCTTCTCTTTTTTTCACTTGTGTGGCTCCTTAGCTGATATACCGTATTGTGTATCATGGGAGGCAGTCAGGGGAGGCTGGTGGAGGTAGAAATCGGAGGACAGGCTCATTGTGATGCATGGAACGGAATGAGGAACGGCATCAAACACGTGCGTTCCCGATTCCGTTCCATGCATTTACAATAAGCCTGTCCTCCGATTTCTGCCTCCACCAGCCTCCCCTGGAGGCCGGTGGCCCTGTTTTGAACACTTACAAAGGCATCCGTCCTTCCTCCCTTTCTTGAAGTAATCACTGATCAGCTGTGATTGGATTAGTCAGAGCAAGCGTTCCGCTGCGTTGCTTTCACCAATCACGAGGCATGTCAGTGATTTCTTCAAAGAAGTGGGAAAGGGAGGATGCATTTACTTACATATGTCTGACAGATGGAAAAACCCCACCTCTTAACAGTCTTTTTCTCGTGTGTGTGTGTGTGTGTGTGTGTGTGTGTGTGTCTGTCTGTCTGTCTGTCTGTCTGTCTGTCTGTCTGTCTGTCTGTCTGTCTGTGGGTGTGTGTCTGTGTTTGTGTGTCTGTGTCTGCGCACATCTCTCTGTGTGTGTGTGTGTGTGTGTGTGTGTGTACGCGTGCCCACACAGGTCACGGCGACAGCAACAGCAGAAACATTCCTACACTGGTGAAGGACATCAGCAACGTGGGGGAGGTGTCCTGCGGGAGCTCCCACACCATCGCCCTGTCCAAAGACGGACGCACCGTCTGGTCCTTTGGCGGCGGGGACAACGGTCGGTTAAACCTCAATGTGTCCCTCTGTCCATCAGCGGAGGCGGCCATCATGTGCGATCCGTGGTCGTATTTGACAACGTGTGTAGACAAGGACAATTTCCGGGCCATTTAGAGAGTGACATTTAGAGATTGACATTTACACAACGTCGAACCTGTCAGTTTACTTGAAAGCAGGTCAAGAACTGCTTGTACTCAGTCACCTGACAAATAAGCTTGGTTCCTGGTTTTATATCCATTCAGGATGTGCGTGTGGGCGGGCGTGAGAGAGAGAGAGAGTGTGCGTGTGCACGTGTGTGTGTGTGTGCGCGAGTAAAAAAATCAAATAAAAATAATAATCATTTAGTTTTGCAGTACAATGAGCCCGTCCTGCGATTTCTACCTCCACCAGCCTCCCCTGGAATAGATGTATCTGCATTACCTTGTAGTAGTGTAGCTTCTCACTGTTGAGAATAATGATTAGCAATGCTTTTAGGTCATTTTTCAGGGTTATGGAATTGTTTGGTTTATGTGTTTCCTCCGATTCCTACCTCCACCAGCCTCCTACTACTACTGTCAATATGTAATATGTATATTCCTACATGAAACCGACAGTATTAAATCCTAAATCCATCTAACCCTGTGTTCTTGTAGGAAAGCTGGGACATGGGGACACCAACAGGGTGTACAAGCCCAAGGTGGTGGAGGCCTTGCAGGGGATGTTCATCAGGAAGGTGTGTGCTGGGAGCCAGTCCTCCCTGGCCCTCACCTCCACCGGACAGGTACGCCATGGACGCTGACCGTGACCTCACTGGTGTCAGGGGTCACAACAGGACGGGGGGGGGGGGGGGGCTGTTTATCTGGGCACTTTCACTAACAGCTAACTGTTAGCATTTTTAACCAAAAACCCAATGCAACTTAAGTTAAGTTATCATGTTAGAAGATGTCATGCTCAAATCATCTCAAAGTCGTTTAAATCAAGGAATTACGTCTCTTCTGAGAATTTGATGGGATTTGGCCAAGACATTTCAAAACACGCTCATTTGGGGTCCATTGACTTCTATTGGATTCTGGTTAAAAAACCCGCTACGAATTAGCGGTTAGCGACAGTGCCCAGATGAACAGAACCAAAGTGTTTGATCTAAGTCTGTCCTTTGTCCATGGACTCATTTCTGGGTAAAGAACCAAATATGCGATTATGTCATTTGGGTGAACTGTCCCTTTAAAAGATGTACCTTGTTGGGTGGCAGCAGTGTGTGTGTGTCTGTGCTGACAGGTAGGCTGACATGGTGTGTGTCTGTGCTGACATGGCGTTTGTGTGTGTGTGTGTGTGTGTTGCAGGTGTATGCGTGGGGCTGCGGGGCGTGCCTGGGTTGTGGCTCCTCTGAAGCGACCGCTCTCAGACCCAAGCTGATCGAGGAGCTGGCCACGACCAGAGTGGTGGACATCTCCATAGGGGACAGTCACTGTCTTGCTCTGTCACATGGTACAGTACTGCCACCCCCAAATGTTATTGTTGCCTCTAATTACATTTTGTCATTGGCTCTGAGTGTCTCCAGAGCCAATGACATCATAGCAAACACAGTTTTGGGGCTACTTCAGGCTATCCTATCACTGTTATTCATCATCTATTAACCCTAGGGCGTTGTTACAGTAGCAGTGACTGTGTCAGTCTTTGGAAAGCTTTTCAGTTGAAATCAAATATTGAGCATGTGAAGTCCACAGAAGTCCTTAGATACTCAGTCTCTGTAGGTCCTGTCGATACCAGTGGAGGCTGGTGGAGGTAGAAATCAGAGGACGGGCCTCATGCTCCCTTCCCTCTTCCCTCCTCCTCTCTCCTTCCCTCCTCCCCAGACAACGAGGTGTACGCGTGGGGCAACAATTCCATGGGCCAGTGCGGCCAGGGCAACTCCACGGGGCCCATCACCAAGCCCAAGAAGGTGGTGGGTCTGGACGGGGTGGCCATCCAGCAGATCTCTGCCGGCACCTCCCACAGCCTGGCCTGGACCGCCCTGCCCCGGGACAGGTCAGTACTCTGGACTTTACCCCTTCCCCAACCCCCATGTGGATGTGTAAAGAACGTGTGTTTTCAGTCAAGAGCAAAGTCGGTGCGAGGGTGAAGGTACATCCAATTCAGCCAGGGGCTGTTATTGAGACAGAAGGATAGAGGGATTTGAGATATTAGGATGATCGTGGGCGATACATCCAAGCCAGAAGAGGCTGGTGGAGGTCGACGTCGGAGGACGGGGTCATTGTTACGCGCGGGTGGATCGGAGTGAGGAACGATATCAAACACACGTGATGTGTGTGTATACAAATTGTTGTATGAAAGCGGTAATGCTTTCGAGGCATTAATCAATACTGTCAATATTGCCGCTTGGTAGGGGGTTTGCCTAACAACTCCGCCTACCCGTGACGATATTGACTCACGTGGTGTTTGATACCGTTCCTCATTCCGGTCCATACATTACAATGAGCCCGTCCTCCGATGTCTACCTCCACCAGCCTCCCCTGGTCCAGGCCTCTATGTTCTCTTTCCTAGGCTGACTGTCTGTCTGTGTGTGTGTGTGTGTGCGTGTGTTTGTCCTCAGACAAGTGGTGGCGTGGCACCGTCCCTACTGTGTGGACCTGGAGGAGAGCACCTTCTCCCACCTCCGCTCCTTCCTGGAGCGCTACTGTGATGGCATCAACAGTGACGTGCCCCCCCTGCCCTTCCCCTCCTCCAGGTAGGCGCTCTGGGGGGACGGGGGAACGGGACGCAGGGGGCGGGAGGGGGGAGTACAAGCTTGTCATGGATCATATTCAAAGTTTAAAGTTGCTTGGATCACACAGGCCTTAGTCTCATTCCCAGACACTTCCGCTGAAATGTGCCAAAGGTCCACTGGACCAAAGGTCTGCTAGACTAAAGGTCTGCTGGACCAAACTTCATCAAGGCCGATAGAAAGACCGTCGGAAAAAAACGGGCGGCCCGTAGCCATTGGCTTTACTTCACGTCAATCATCTCCCACAGCACTCCCCCCACCCCCCAGCGCTTCCACACCACACGTTCCTGATTCGCTCTGCCTCGCGGCCCTGTGATTAACTGAAATAAAATCATAATAAATAATAATCACTTAGTAAATTCACTCCCCTAAGGGCAGGTTTGAGTGCTTGTTATTCCAGCCTTGTTATTCCAGCCTTGAATTCCAGCCTTGAATGTTCAATAGCCTGGGGACAAGGTTACACAATGTTCTACACACACATACATGTACTATAAACTTCCTAAACGCTAAAATACATAAAGTACTTAGTTCATGTAGACCAATTCACTCTTCATCACCTCGCCACTCCATCATCATCATCATCACGTGTGTTCCATTCGGCAGGGAGCATCACAACTTCCTGAAGCTCTGCCTCCGGCTCTTGTCCAATCACCTGGCTCTGGCTCTGGCCGGGGGCGTGGCCACCAGTATCCTAGGGCGCCAGGCCCGCCCCCTGCGGAACCTGCTCTTCAGACTGATGGACGCGTCCGTGCCTGACGAGATCCAGGAGGTCAGCTATACCGGGCTTTGTGGTTCTGTCTGTATACCATGGTTTCACCCTGCCTATGATGAGGCCCTTATGTTCTACACCCTAGATGGCCTCTTGGTCTAGGTCTATAAGTGATATGGACTAAGATTTCCTGCATTTGGTAAAAGTTTGCCAGTTCTAATGGGATTTGAAGCTACTGGAAGTAGAAGTTGATAATAGTTATTTCTTTGTGAACCTGAACCTGTCTACCGGCCAACAGATAAGCAATACCAACAGAATCTCTCTCTCTCTCTCTCTCTCTTTCTCTCTCTCTCTCTCTCTCTCTCTCTCTCCCTCTCCCTCCCCCTCTCTCTCTTTCTCGCTTTCTCTCTCCCTCTTTCTCTCTCTATCTTTCTCTCTCTCTCCCTCTCTCTCTATTTATCTATCTCTGTGTGTGTGTGTGCGCATGTGACTGTGTGTGTCTGTGTGTATGATTGTGTGTGTGTGTATGACTGTGTGTCTCTGCATTCGCGTGTGTGTGTGTGTCCGTGCGTATCCAGGCGGTGATCGAGACCCTGTCGGTGGGGGCCACCATGCTGCTGCCCCCCCTGAGAGAGAGGATGGAGCTGCTCCACTCCCTCCTGCCCCAGGGGCCCGACCGCTGGGAGAGCCTTTCTAAAGGACAGGTACATTCCTCTCCTACACCTTCCAACTCATCTAGCACTGAGGGTATCTCTGTGATACACCTGGTACGGTCCTCTGTGGCTCAGTCGGTAGAGCACGGCGCTAACAACGCTTCGATTGGGGGTTCGATTCCCGCTGGGACCATATATACTGAAACACGTACGCACGCACTCACCGCAATGTAAGCCGCTTTGGATAAAAGTGTCAGCTAAATGGTGTATATACACTCACCGAGCACTATTAGGAACACTATACTAATACTGGGTAGGGCCTCCCTTTGCTCTCAAAACAGCCTCAATTCTTCGTGGCATTGATTCCACAAGATGTTGGAAACATTCCTTTGAGATTCTGGTCCATGATGACATGATTGCATCATGCAATTCCTGCAGATTTTTCAAGCCGTGAATCTCCCGTTTTACCACATCCCAAAGGTGTTCTATTGGATTCAGATCCGGTG
>NC_139665.1:8610336-8632836 GCF_951799395.1 Argentina silus
AAAACTCTCTCTCTGTTCCTCTCTCTCTCTGTATTGTAGATGATATAAAACTCTCTCTCTGTGTTACAGATGTGATCTACGTATCGGCAGCTGGCAGCATGCTGTGTCAGATCGTCAACTCTCTCCTGCTGCTGCCCGTCTCTGTGGCCAGACCCCTCCTGGGCTACCTTCTGGACCTGCTGCCCCCCCTGGACCGCCTCAACAGGCTGCTCCCCGCAGCCTCCCCCCTGGAGGACCAGGAGCTGCAGTGGCCTCTGCATGGTCAGGACCCCCCCACACTAACCATAACCCTCACATACCTCCAGAAATCCATCCATCCCTCTATTCTTCTCTTGATAGTTTCTTGATCCTTCCTCCATTTTCCTGAATAGTTTCTTTATACTCATCCATTTTTTAAAATAGTTTCTTGATACTCATCCATTTTCTTGATTTAGTTTTTTCAAACTCCCTTTCTTTGATAGGATGACTTATCTAAACATAATTGGATACGTCAAAGCGAGCTGTCAATCAATGGACGATCCGAATGTGTCTAATAGGTTTCTTTTTTGTTATTGATTTCCAGAGTTCCATGTTTATTTGTCATCTTACCCTCTCTCTTATTGTCTTCTCTCCCCCCCCCCCCCCCCCCCCCTCCAGGCACGCCAGACTTTGTGGACCCAGCGGGTCAGCCCCTGGCCCAGCCGGCCCAGTCCTGGGTGTGGCTGGTGGACCTGGAGCGGACGGCGGCCCTGCTGGTGGGCCGCTGCCTGGGGGGCATGCTGCAGGGGGCGCCCACCTCCCTGGAGGAGCAGGACACGGGCTATTGGCTCAAAACGCCGCTGTTCAGCAACGGCCTGGAGATGGACATCCCTCAGCTAGGTAGGAGGGGTGTGCGTGTGAGTGTGCGTGTGTCTGCCTGCCTCTGTGTGTGTGTGTGTGTGTGTGTGTGTGTGTGTGTGTGTGGGAGGCTGTGTTCCTTAGCTGGGGAGGCTGGCGGAGGTAGACATCGGAGGACGAGCTCGCTCGTTGTAGTTCATGGAACAAATTCAGGAATGGTATCAAACGTGTGTGTGTGTGTGTGTGTGTGTGTGTGTAAACACTTGAACCCGTCTTCCGATATTATATACCTCCACCAGCCAGTTCAGCTGAGTTGAGAATTGAATGATATCCCACATGGCTAACTGTTCTGTAGAGACCGTGATGAGAAACAGATACTCTATGGATTGCAGATCACTGCAGTGTGTACGTTTCGTCGTATGGCCTTGCATTGATTTGCTGATGGACATCAGTGAAGTGTAGAGACTCTGCTAGAGGTCTACACTGAGAGCGTTATTGTCATTACTGTCAAGAACAATCTGACAGAATGTATTGTACATTGGAATGTATTACCTTTTTCGTGGATCAGATGGCCTAGGTTTGTTTATAGGCTACATTATTTTGTTGACACTAGTGCGTGTCTGTGTGCGTGTCTGTGTGCGTGTCTGTGTGCGTGTGTGTGCGTGCGTGTGTGTGTGTGTGTGTCGTAGACAACTGTATCAGCTCTCTGCTGGAGGCGGCCCTGTCGGGGAACGAGGAGCAGAAGCCGTTCGACTGTCCCCTGAGGGCGGACATGGCCACCCTGGTAGACCTGGCCCTAGGCTCCACCAAGGAGCCCACCAACAGCCTCTGGGTCAACCTGCAGGACTATGCTGTCAGCAAAGGTGTGTGTGTGTGTGTGTGGGCGGGGGGGGGGGGGGGGGCAGAGAGAAGGGGACATCTATCACTGAACCACTGGGCACATAGATAGATCTGAGAGAGTTGGATACTGTACCTTTTCAGGAGGAGATATTTGCTCCTATATTGTATGGTGATACAATAATAATGTGTGTCTGTCTGTCTGTCTGTGTCTCTTTGCATGTGTCTGTGTCTGTGTGTACACGTGTGTGTGTGTGTGTGTGTGTGTGTGTGTGTGTGTGTTTTTCTCTATTTCTCTCCAGACTGGGACAACGCGTCCCTCAGTAATGAGTCTCTGTTGGACACGGTCTCCAGGTTCGTCCTGGCTGCTCTGCTCAAACACACAGGACTCCTGGGCCAGGCGTGCGGAGAGGGCAGGTACGCTAACGTCTCTCCCTACTTCTACACTACAGCGTTCTCCCCAAACAATGTCAAATGGGAACATTTCGACGCCACTATGTAAACATTACAAGGCAAATTCAACTATATATTTAGTAATGATAGAGTAACTATCTTTGATCGCCAACAACATCGCTGTTAAAAACGCAAGTGAAAGCGTAAACACAAGTTGGGTTTTGATAATGCAATCCAGCGCCACACTGTTAAAAAAATCCTGGGGAGAACCCTGCACTAGTTACATTCTTCTTCTTCTTCTTCTTCTTCTTCTTCTTCTTCTTCTTCTTCTTCTTCTTCTTCTTCTTCTTCTTCTTCTTCTTCTTCTTAATTATTAGCAAGGAAAGGCCAACATATGGTTTTAGCCGTCTACTTGTCTTGTATCCTAATCATGCGCTGGTAGCTACTAATCATGCAAGAGTAATCATGTAAGGAAGACTGTATGGTTTACGGTTCATTTTGTGTATCCATTTCGACTCAAATGTGAACCCCAATATGATTATGATATTGTCAGATGTTCATTGGTATCCTTGGTGATTATTGGTCTTTCTGGACATCATCAGAGAGCCAGTCAGGTGTCATGACCAGAGTGTGTCTCTGTGTTTGTCCAATCAGGTACCAGCCCTGTAAGACCCTGGCGGAGGTGTACCGCAGCGTGTACAAGGTCCGCAACCGCCTGCTGGCCTGCAAGAACATGGAACTGATCCAGACCCGCTCGTCCTCCAGGGAGAGGAGGGTAAGTCCCCCCTCATCCTTACCTCAGGTTTATCATCCTGTTTTTAAATACTCATCCTTTCCTCCTCAATTCCTTAACTCATTGAGTGCCGAGGCTGAATAAAGTCACCCAAATGGTCAACATTCGAGTGCCAAGGCTGGCTTTAATCACCAAAAATGCCTAAATGATTATGCTTTATTTTGTAGCCAATCAACGTATTGTTGCTAGGTAAATGCTGCATAAAACACCTGGCACTCTAGGTGGTGAGTGTTCCGGAATTATTTGGCTTTTAGTGAGTTAAAGAAATCACCACTGATCAGACTCATCAAGGTCGGAAATTGACCAGAGAGAATCTCATTGGGATCCCCCGCTCGCTTCCTACTCAACACGCATTGGAGGAGAAGATCTAGATCCCTCCCCTTAGAGATTCTCCTCCAATGCATTTTAGAGAAGAAGCGAGTGGAGGACGGAGGAGAGGACGAGTGAGGAATCGGGTATTTCCTACCATTGAGAAAGGGCCAATCATGTGCTTGTGTTGTTGATGGTGGGGGGACGCCTGATCAGATTTCAGACAATCAGGACTCTCTGGAGATGGACCCCCAGGAACACTCGTTCACACGCACCATCGATGAGGAGGCGGAGCTAGAGGAGAGGGCGGACCGTGAGAGGGAGGAGGGGCATCAGGAACAGGACGAGGAAGAGGAGGAGAGGGAACACGAAGTCATGACCGCTGGGAGTGAGTAACACCCCACGTCCCCCCCGCTCCCTGTCCCCCACCTCTGTCATCAACAGATGGAGAGACAGCTCAGCTTACCCAAAAGCTTCTTCATTTGTCCCTTGTAGGGGAACCCTTTTTGGCGCCATGTAGAACCCTTTTCACAGAGAGTTCTAAGTAGGAACCCAAAAGGGTTCTACAGGGCACCAAAATGGGTTCTTCAAAGGGTTTCCCTACAGGGACAAATGAAGAAGCCTTTTGGAAAGTGTGTACCGTAGCTCTGAACTGACCTAGCTTGGTCATACATGTTCCTCTGTTTCTGCACACTGCTGCCTCCTTGGCTTTTTGAATGCCTTGCATGAGCTCACTCAGTGTTTCCCCAACCATTGAATAAAACCTTTTGGCTTTCATAGAACTCCATAGTTGGTAATGGCCGCCCTGGATGTGGATGTTGGGCCTCTGCACCCCTGCCTAAAGAATAACCTGAGGGAAACACTGCATGCACTGTGACTTTGCTGTCCCCCCCCGCCCCCTCGCCTCCCTCATAGGGAAGCCCCCCCCCCCCCCCCCATGTAGGGTCCCCCCCCCCATATATAGGAACCCCCTCCCCCCTCCAGTGTGGTGCAGCAGCTTCCTCTAACCTGACGTTCCCCTGCCTGTGTCTGCTTTGTGTCGCACGGCGCAGAAATCTTTCAATGTTTCCTCTCAGCGCGGGAGGCGGCCAGGAGCAGAGAGAGGGAGCGGACCAGCAGCAGCACCACCGCTGGCCTGGGCCTGGCCCCCGGACCCCGAGGAGGCGGTGGAGGAGGAGGAGGTGGAGGAGGAGGAGAGGAGGAGGCCGTCCCGTCCCAGGAGGAGTGTAGGGACAGCGTGGGGCTGCCGGAGGGCCAGGATCTGTACACTGCGGCCTGTAACTCTGTGATCCACCGCTGTGCCCTGTTGGTGCTGGGGGTCAGCCCTGTCCTGGGGGAGCAGGGGGAGCAGGGTCAGGAGGACGGGACCACCCTGTCGGCCAGTGCGGGGGTCCAGGACGGAGGCGGCTTCATGACCAGGTGAGAACACAGGGGATAGGCTCGGGGAGGGTCTAGGTTACAGCTGGTGGTCGATATATACAACACTGTAGCATACTTACCCTGTACCCCAAACCAACCCCTAGTCCCTAACCCTCTATACACTGTACATCTGAGATGATTGGATACATTGTTAGGGTGGGAATAGGGGGACAGATTCCACCTGGCCATTCAGATTGAGCTTCTAGCATATGGCTTCCTCCTATCTCATCCTCTCAGACCTCCACAATTGCAATAGCTCAACGAACAGTATTCCTCTGAATCATGTTGTTCTCACGCCTCCTTTGGAGTGTCTGGAGAATTTTTAGATTAGCCGTTCTGGCTTGGGTTGAACTGGACGGAGCGATGGGAGAATGCGCTCGCAATTTCATTGGATGTGACATTCCAAGAACCCTCCCCTCGACATGCCCGTAGAATGGTTGCTTGTTGTTTTGTGCATTGTCTTTTTTCCAACTGGGTGGACGATTTTACAGAGAGTTGTTGCCTATGCTAGCTTGCAACATTGAAGAAAACTAAAGAACACCCGAAGGGAAAACTGAATTTTGTCTTTAGGCGTCACTCATTTCAAACAGGGTTTCTACCCCTTTAAGGCTACTTTCTGCAAAGGATTTCCCCGGGCGTTCCGAACTAGGAAAGCCTGGTCTCAACGTACAGTATGCCACAGAGAGAGGCACAGTTCAACGCGCCTCTCTCTGCTCCGCTAGCTGCTAGCTACCTCCACTCTCCTCTCACTCGGCTCTCAGAAACACACATTATTCGTTATTCTGGAGAGCCGGACCAGTGGCCTGAAGTGAAGAGTGTTCCTGAATACATAGTTGTTTGAATAACAAGAATCAGTGCTTATAGCCACAGGGACAAACTGGAGAGATTCTTTTTTTTTTATCTGATGTTTTTCCCCCATGCCAAGAATGTGATGCATGCAGGAACACGTCGTGACCCAGTTCTTCCCATTTCAACATGTTTTTATCGGAGCAGTGACCCATTTCCATGCCTTACAGCGCCGTCCATGTGGAAATAATACCAGAAAGTTTTTTCTTTTTTTTCTTTTTAAGCTGTCTTTCCTCCAGGTTTTTTATGGTGTCTGTTTTAGTGCTTAGAATGCCCTTCTCCCTCGTTTATCTTCAGCATGACACCAGACTTGACCCCTACAGCCACTGATATGAGCCACTAGACTGTAGCATGACCCAGTTTTCTAGTTTCAGAGCAGTCAAGGCTGGTGGAGGTAGAAATCGGAGGACAGGCTCATTGTAATGCATGGAATGGTATCAAACCCAATCTCTACCTCCACCAGCCTCCCCTGTTTCAGACATTATCATAACAAGCAGCACTATGTGTGTTGGCCTTATCTCATTACAGGCAATATGCTAGTCCAGTCCTGATTCCCTAACTACTGTATGTTGGAATTGGAGTGTGGACCAGTTCCATGTCTTATTTGATCGCATTCTAGTTGGATATGTTAATTATTTAATATTGGCACCTTTTTTTTTTATTATTATTTTATGAACTAGAAAAGATACATGCTATGAAGAAAATTGACCTTGGCACAAAAATGAAAATGTGTGTCTGTGTCTGTCTGTATGTGTGTTTGTGTGTGCCTGTGTGTGTAGGAGTGAGAGTCTGAGTGCGGAGAGCCGTTCGGTCCAATCCAGCCCTAGCTACAGATTGATGAAGTCCAGGAGTGAGTCGGACCTCTCCCAGCCCGAGTCTGACGAGGAGGGTTATGCTCTGGTGAGTTCCACACACCAACCAACCAACCAACCAACAAATCAGTGTTGGGTTTCCTCAGGCTGTCTGTTTTACCATCTATTCTATTCTTCCCCTGGTCTCTCCATCCTGTATCGCCATAGACTGGCCTGCTCTTCCTCCTAGACTTTGATTGCTGCTTATATGATATGTTTTTTTTTGTTCTACACTTTAAGATTATTCTCGTGTCATAAAAAGTGCTTCATCAATGTAATAAATTATGATTATTAAAACATTGAAATTGTGTTCTTCTGGTCTCCTTCAGAGTGGAAGAAGAAACGTTGACCTGGACCTGGCCTTCTCCCATAAAAAGAGAGGTAAACAAGCCATTCAATCAAACCCACAATAACAATTTTGATATGCGGTTGGTCTAGTATAGGTACATGTGGTTAAAATGTGTTTTCTGTCTTCTTGGTTTTCTGTGTGGTAGTGTATTTGCTCCTCTTGGGCCAGTTGAGCCCTAGAAACAAGAGGAGCTCCAAGCAAGTAAACCACGGCATGTTTAATCCTCTTCTTTACTGCCAGCTCCGAGCACCATGACCGGAATGCCCCATTCATCCCCCCCCTCCCTCGACTACTGCCTAAAGGCCTGGCCCTAGGAGACTCTCAACCCCCACTAGTTTACTGCTCCTGAAAACAACACATTTTTGTTTAATTGTTGGGTAGACTTGTACTATTCACACAATCATTGCTAAATGCAGTAGCAAGATTTGCTTGCTATAGAGTATTTTATAAGTATTAACATTATTCATATTTAGTATTTCGGTTTTATTTGAATTATTGTCATAATTCAGAGGTCTCACATTTGGCGACCCCCCCCCCCCCCTCCCCCATTATTCCCCCTTTTTCAGTTTGGAATGTTTTGATCATTTTTGCACAGCGACGCTTTGAAACAATGAAAAACGTGTCGCTTCCGGTGGAGCGAGACCCAATTAGTGTGTGTGTGTGAGTGTATGAGTGTGTGAAGCGTACTGCTGCTTGACAGGGTGCGGGGATGGCCTAATAATAGCCACCCTTCGCCGAAGCTCAATGACTCATCCATCCAGAGAGGCCGAGCCCTACAGACACCTGTAGATCGCTGGCTGCTCTTCCACCGTACCAGTCCCATATCTGCCCACCATCTCAGTTTCCCTCCAGCATCCCGTGGGTCTCCGAGGGAGAAAGACACACATTAAAAGATGCAGTGTCATATCATGGCTTATTATGAAGGCTCATAGCATGGTGTGTCAGAGCCAGCCCTGGAATGAGAGCATATACAGTATGAATGGCATTTATAGATCTCTATTTATGTATTTATTTATATCCTTGACTACGTTGAATGGAGATTACAATAACACCATACCCACCACCACCACCACCAGAGAGAGCCTGTAGGTTGTGTGTCTGAAGTGCTCTCTGCCCCCCCACCCCTTCAGGCCCCCTCCACAGCTCTCCCGACTCCCTGGCCGACTCGTGGTTCCGCGCCAAGCACAGCCGGGACCGCCTGTACGGCTCAGCCCACTCGTACGAGGAGTCGGACCTGGACCTGAGCCGCTCGCTGGGCGTGCATGCGCTCATCGATAACATTGTCAGCTTCACCAGCGGAGACGTGGGCAACGCGCCCGCCTTCAAGGAGCCGGAGGAGAGCATGTCCACCAGCCCCCAGGGCACCGTGCTGGCCATGGAGCAGCAGCAGAGCAGGGCCGAGGTAGGGGACGGAGGGGCTCTGCTGGGCTGCCTGGGCCTGGGCCTGGGCCTGGGCCTGGGCCTGGGCCTGGCTGAGGGCTGAAATCAGACAAATATAAAAGTATTATTCTTTTCAATTCTGTTTTCTCTTGGGTAGATCGTTTACCTGTGATCGGATTCTTTTTATTGTGATATGTAACTCAATAACTGTGTGTGTGTCTGTGTGTTTATCTTGTGTGTCTCTGTGTCTGCCTCTCTGTGTCCCCCCATGTGTGTCCCTCCCAACCTCCCTCCGTCTATCCGTGTGTGTGTCTAACCAGCTGCGTCTGGAGGCCCTGCACCAGATCGTGGTGCTGATCTCCGGCATGGAGGAGAAGAGTAGCCAGGCTGCAGGTTTGGGCCGCCCCAGCGGGGTGTTCCAGCCCTTCTCCTCCTCCTCCCAGGCCCCAGGCTCCGGGCGGCCCAGCCCCAGCACCGCCTTCCAGTCCTCCTCCCTCCTCACCTCCGTCAGGCTGCAGTTCCTGGCCGGCTGCTTCGGCCTGGGCACCGTGGGCACCGGGGGGCTGAAGGGAGAGAGTGTCCAGCTACATCATTATCAGGTTAGTGGATTGAATTGATCAGATGAGGCTGGTGGAGGTAGAAATCGGAGGACGGGCTCATTGTAACGCATTGAACGGAATGAGGAACAGGTATCAAACAGGGCGTTATTCTACGACGGGCTTCTTGTACAATGAGCCCGTCCCCGTCCTCCGATTTCTACCTCCACCAGCCTCCCCTGGTGTTGACACAGTGCTTTTTCCAGTGCTGTGGTTCATTCAAGACTACTAACTGTCCTCTCACGCTGTTGTGTTGTCGACGCAGGACGGCGTGAAGGCGGCCAAACGGAGTCTTCAGATGGACATCCAGACGGCCGTTCACAAGATCTACCAACAGCTGTCTGTCACCCTGGAGAGAGCCCTGCAGGCCAACAAACACCATATAGGTCTGTCTTATATGATATATTTCTCAATGAATTACTCATTCTGTCTTCTTCCCCCACTCTTTGGAGCACTCTCCCAAACTACTTCAAAGAGCCCAGCATGCTCTCCTCCTTCAAACGATCCCTCAAAACCCATCTTTTTAAACTTAGTAAATCTTTAACTATGTTTATTGTTGTTTTTACTGACTGTGCTATTGTTTGACTTTTTATTTATCGATCTATTCTTGTTCTCTCCATGGAATGTAGTGTCTTTGAGTCTGAGAAAAGCGCTATACAAAATACATGCATTGTTATTATTTTATTCGATCCTCTCTTAAAAAAAACTCACTCACACTTGATATTTCTCCTCTCTTGTTCTGTCTTCCAGAGGCTCAACAGCGCCTCCTCCTGGTGACGGTGTTCGCCCTGAGCGTCCGCTACCAGCCGGTGGACGTGTCCTTGGCCATCTCGTCGGGCCTGCTGAACGTGCTATCTCAGCTGTGCGGGACAGAGACCATGCTGGGTCAGCCCCTCCAGCTGCTGCAGAAGCCCGGCATCTCCCAGCTCTCCACCGCCCTGAAGGTGGCCTCCACACGCCTGCTGCAGATACTGGCCATCAGCACCGGGTAAGAGACAATGATAAACGTGTGTGTGTGTGTGTGTGTGTGTGTGTGTGTGTTTTGTGTGTCTAACACCCAGGTCTCTCCAGGCATCATTAATCCCCTGTCACCTAGCGGTATGCTAACTACCACTCACCCTCAAGGTGGCCTTCGCACACCCGCTTATAGAGTCGATAGCCTTTTCTCAATGGTCACGAACACGACTACTGAAATCATATCAGAGCAGGAGATCTAGGTTCCTCCCCTTCGATGTTCTCCTCCGATGCTTTTAGAGGACAAAGTGAATGGAGAACGGAGGACGTGAGGAGTCATGTTCCTGACAACACACACACACACACATCCACCCCCCCACCCCCTATCCCCCTATGACCTGTGTGTCCTTGTGTTGTGTGTTTGTTCCAGGACGTATGCGGATAAGCTGAGTCCCAAGGTGGTCCAGTCTCTGCTGGACCTGCTGTGTAGCCAGCTGAAGAACCTGCTCTCCCAGGCCGGGGGAAGTCTGCTCAACACCGGGAAGGATGAAGAGGAGGAGGAGGAGGAGGACAAGAAGTCTGAGGACGGGGCGGAGGCAGAGAAGAAGGACTTCAGAGGTAGACATGGAGTTTTGGTGTCTGATTTTTAGTGTGAGATGGATGGATGGATGGATGGATAGATAGATAGATAGATGGATGGATGTATGGGTCATAATGGACGTGAAACTGAACATGTGACATGAGTTCTGATCAGTGGAGGCTGGCGGAGGTATAAATTGGAGGAGGGCTCATTGTAATGCACGGAACGGAATGAGGAACGGTATCAAACACGAATGGAATGAGGAACGGTTCCTCATTCCGTTCCGTGCGTTACAATGAGCCCGTCCTCCGATGTCTACCTCCACCAGCTTCCCCCGGTTCTGATTGGATGAGTCTACGTGGTGTTTGAGGTGGTTTCATTGGTCCGTCCCCAGCGTTGGTGCGTAAGCAGCACACCGCGGAGCTGCACCTGGGGGACTTCCTGGTGTTCCTCAGACGGGTGGTCTCCTCTAAGGCCATCCAGGCCAAGATGGCCTCTCCCAAATGGACCGAGGTGCTGCTCAACATCGCCGCACAGAAATGCTGCTCAGGTACAACTACAACAATGACAACTCATCTCATGTCTATCTGAACGTTTCAGAACACATTGTGAGATAGTATACAGTAGGACTTAGTAGTATAGATTTGAGTGCAAGAATTGACTTCTGATCAGGTCAATAGATCAAAGAAATGTATTTGTATGGCGCTTTTTACGAAGACAATTGTCCCCAAGTGTTTTACAACGAGAACAATATGAAACAATAGATACAATTAATACCATACAAACTATATGAACTACCACCGAACCATAGACCACCAAAAAGCAGGTCAGTAGTAAGGGAAATACCAAATATTTATATATAAATATTTCTACAGCGGTGCCAAATAGAAGTATGCCATTATACAACAAGGCCTATATTTTGTCACAACTGCCCTCCATTCAATAAGCTGTCTTGTTCCACGTGTTTAAACCTGAGTTGTGTTGTGTTTTCCTCAGGGGTCCCCCTGGTGGGCAACTTGAGAACTCGTCTTCTGGCGCTCCATGTGTTGGAGGCCGTCCTGCCGGCCTGCGAGGCCAGCGTAGAGGACGATCAGATGACTCAGGTAGGCAACAGTCCAGAGGACAGGTATGCAAGAGTCCAGAGGAGGATGGTGGAGGTAGAAATCGGAGGCCGGGCCTCATTGTAATGCATGGAATGGAATGAAGGAGTGTTATCAAACACTGAGGAACACCATTCCTTTCCATGCATTACAATGAGCCCGTCCTCCGATTTCTACCTCCACCAGCCTCCCCTGCAACAGTCAGATAGATCTGTGACCCAGACCTGGGTCATTATACATTAACTTATTTAAGGAGACTCAGATTTATTCCATTGTACGAGTCAAAATTAAATTGAGCACAGCTCAAGTATTTTATCGTTTTTAAGATTGAAGTATTTGACTCAGATCTAAAGTAAAGTATGTATGGCTTTGCCAGTATCTGACTGACTGATTGGCTGACTTGCTGTGTGTGTTTGTCTGTAGGTGGTGGAGCGTCTGTTCTCCCTGTTGTCTGACTGCATGTGGGAGGCTCCCATCGCCCAGGCCAAGCACACCATCCAGATCAAAGAGAAGGAGCAAGAGCTAAAACTACAGGTAGAGTACAGACCAGGGGAGGCGTAGACATCGGAGGACGGGCTCATCGTAATGCACAGAACAGAATGAGGAATGGAAGAAATCACCCCCGTTTTGATACCGTTCCTCATTCCGTTCCACGCATTCCAATGAGCATGTCCACCTCCGCCAGCTTCCCCTGGGTATAGACCCATCCCCATCTCCCATCACAAACTCACTAACCTCCGTCACGGATCACGGTGGTATTTTCTCTCTCTCGTACCTGTCCGTTTGATTGACGTCTGGTCCGGTTCCCACAGGGGGAGGTGGAGGAGGAGGATGAGAACCTGCCCATCCAGGAGGTGTCGTTCGACCCAGAGAAGGCCCAGTGTTGTGTGGTGGAGAACGGCCAGGGCCTGACCCACGGCAGCGGGGGAAAGGGCTATGGCCTGGCCTCCACAGGCATCTCCTCCGGCTGCTACCAGTGGAAGGTACTAGACACACCAACACTGTTACACCTCAGACTCAAGGCCCGGGCCCCCATACACACCCATCCAATCCCACCATACTTAGGATGCCAAAGACGAGGACGATGGAATTCTTATAGAGATGTAATATTTAGAGGATTCAACAACCACAAGTGCCTATCCGTAACCAACCCCTCAGCAATGTTAAATACTTTTAAGTACTGTATAAAAATAAGCACTCTCAAGCTCTGTATGTACAATATGTAGAACTATTCTTTGTTACCAAGGCCACAGCAGCTCCCAACACTGAGAGAATGTGCTCTGCGTTGCCAATACCTTGTGAAGTGCGTCATGTGCCAACATCAATCTGAACGTTGATCGTTCTGTCTAGGCCAGGGCCCTGTTAGAAAGGCGTACACTATGGTTTTTGATTTTGGATTCCGTTTTGGATTCCATTTTGGACCGATCTTGTTGTGTTGAACCTTGCGTTTCATTTCACAATGTGTTCCACTCTGCTTACACTATGCCCAGTCACCTCAGATCTGAAGAGAGTGAATGAGGGCATATGGGGAAGAGGTCCCAACTGGAATGAAATGCAGCCCTGGCCCTTTCTCAATTGTTAGAAACTCAATTCCTCACATCCTTTCATCCGTCCTCTCCACTCGCTTACACCTCCGAGCACATCAGAGGAGGAAGATCTAGGTTCCTCTCCCTCAGATATTCTCCTCCTGTGCTTTTTCGAGAACGGAAGCAAGTAGAGGAAAGGACGCGATGAATCAGGTTTCTAACAATTGAGAAAGGGCCCCTGTCCCAGAGCTGAGGAGGGGCAGGCAGCAGCCATCTGTTTCAGTAGACTAGCCACTGCCAGACACAACATGGAGCTTCCAATGTCCTACAGCCAGCTCTGAGGCCCTCAGCCAATCAGCCGTCTATTAGCCACCTCCCATGGCTCCTACTGCATCTGAGAGCCAATGACACCTGTTACTGTAGCTGGGCATATGGGTCGTTCAAGACTTGTCAGAAAACTTGGAAATACAAGCTCCGTTTTTTGAGCGGCCCTCCAACTCGTAATTACAAGTGGGAAACTCTGGGAGCTCCGAGTTTCCAACCTGTAGTTCCCTGACATCATGTCAGCAAGTAACCATGAGCATGGCAGGATTTGCAGAAGCTAAGTAAAGTGGAAATATGACAACAATGTGTTTCTAAGTTGTTGAATACACCCTGCAGTTTGTTTTCATGAGATGAGATGAGTTGTGGAGAGTTGTAGACTTGCAAAATTGAAAGTTATCCCCGCCCAATGTTAGCCATCCCCTGTGGGCGTTCACGTTGTTTTGAGTTTTTGACCTCAAATCACTTGAATGTTCTGAAACTTGGAACACCGTTGAACTCCGTTTGTTGATCTCCCCGAACAACCTCCATTTTAGTTTTCTCCTTCGTCTTCTCCCTCCTCAGTTCTACATCGTGAAGGAGAACCGCGGGAATGAGGGCACGTGTGTGGGCGTGTCCCGGTGGCCCGTGCACGACTTCAACCACCGCACCACATCGGACATGTGGCTGTATCGGGCCTACAGCGGCAACCTCTACCACAATGGAGAGCAGACCCTCACCCTCAGCAGCTTCACCCAGGGAGACTACATCACCTGCGTCCTCGACATGGAGGCCAGGACCATCTCCTTCGGCAAGAACGGAGAGGTGAGGGGGTAGGGAGGGAGAGGAGGTACAAATCGGCTGGCGGAGGTACAAATCGGGAATACGGGGGCTTGTTGTAATGAACGGAACAGAACAAGGTTTCTTAAAAACCGCTCCTTATTCCATTGGTATCAAACTCGATACCGTTCCTGATTCCGTTCCACGCATTACGATGCGCCCCGTCCTCCGATTTCTACCTCCGCCAGCCTCCCCTGCTGCAGCGACTGTAGTGTAGTAACCATATTTTGTTGATATATGATTATACATTAGAGAGAGTCATTTACCACCCCTTTAATCTCCCCTGAAACCTCATGTCAGCCAACAGCTGCCCGCAGCTGGGATTAGCATCAGAAGCCAAGCCATTAAAGTCTGCAGGCAGACAGGTGTTGTCTGGAGGATCACAGTCAATCACAGAGGGAGAGCTACGCGATATCAATAGCTCTCTCTCTCTCTCTCTCTCTCTCTCTCTCTCTCCTCAGCCGTGCTCACCTGCAGGCAGGCTTGTCAAATCAGCAGGGGGTTAATGATGCCAGGAGAGACCTGGGTGTTAGATAGACACACACACACATATACATAGACAGAGAGACACACACACACACACACACACACACACAGACTACTGTGATCAGGAGGGTGTTTTGATGGGTGTACTGAAGCCTGTGATTGCTCGCTCTCTCCACAGGAGCCCAAGTTAGCATTTGAGGATGTGGACGCTACAGAGCTGTACCCCTGCGTCATGTTCTACAGCAGCAACCCCGGGGAGAAGGTAAACCAAGACACCTCACGGATTTAATAGCGTCAAAAAGTGATAAAGACTTAACATATAAGTAACTGAGTGTATTATTCTAGGCTGTTACCATCCTTCCCCCCTATCCTGTTCACTGTCGTTTTGTTTTGCTCTGTGTTTTCATGTCGGTGTCAGGGGAGGCCGGTGGAGGTAGAAATCGGTTGTAGGCTGATACCAAGAATCCTCTTTCCACTTTTATTGTTCAATTCCTTCCTTTCCCCTCGTCTCACACAACCTATGTTCAGTTGTACGTAGTGGGATTCTGCCACCCTGTGGTCGATTGTGGAATAGAATGTAATGACCTCAACATGGGATATCTTTATGAAGACCAGTTTCTCTCGTGATACATCTGAGTTCCCAGTTTCCTCTCGATATGTTGGATATAGTCAGGGGAGGCTGGTGGAGGTAGAAATTGGAGGACGGCTCATTGTAATACATGTAATACAACGGAATGAGGAATGGTGTCAAACACAACGTGTTCCAGATACAGATCCATCCCTGTATACCTCCATCTCTCCCTCCTCCCTCCCCCTCTCCAGGTGAAGATCTGTGACATGCAGATGCGGGGCACCCCCAGGGACCTCCTCCCAGGTGACCCCATCTGCAGCCCCGTGGCCACGGTCCTGGCCGAGGCCACCACCCAGCTGATCCGCATCCTCCACCGCTCGGACCCCTGGACACACACCATCAACAAGACCATGATGGAGCGCCTGCACAAGATCAAACCCTGCTTCCGAGACACCGGAGGGGGCGCTGCTACCTCTGGAGGGGGCCAGAGGTGGGTTGATTAGTGGGTGGGTGGGTGGGTGGATGGATAGATGGTTGGTTGGGTTGGTTGTGTGGTTGGTGGGTTGGATGGTTTGTTGGTTGGATGGATGCTTGGTTAAATGCATGATGGTTGGATGGCTGGATGGATATCACCCATGTCCAAGGTTTTTTAATGCAGTGTTCCCAGTACAGAATCCATTATTTGTTTGTGAACAAATAATTAGGTTAGTGTGGGGTACAGGGGAGGCTGGCGGAGGAAGAGATCTGAGGCAGGCTCATTGTAATGCATAGAACGGAATGACAAATATTATTTGTTTGATACCATTCCTCATTTCATTCCATGCATTACAATGACCCGGTCCTCTGATTTCTACCTCCACCGGCCTCCACTGGTAGGGTCCTACAGCCATACCGTTGCTGCTGTCAGACAAATGTACTGTCCAACACAACACGCACAGTGTGAAGTGACACATCAAAATCAAACAACCCAACACCTCTGTGTTCCAAGGTTAAAGAAGAGCCGCTCGGTTCAGAGCCGCGAAGAGCATGACCACGCCCAGAGGGAAATTACCCATGATCCTCAGCAGCAACAGCAGCAGCAGCGGGTGGGAGGTGAGGAGGAGCGCGGTCGCCACAGCAGACAGCACGGGGGTCTCGGCGAGCTGTCGGACCACCACCTGAGGACCCTGTGTACGGAGGTGTGGCCCGTTCTGGCCGTGATCGGGGGGGCCGACGGGGGGCTGCGCGTGGGGGGGCGGTGCATCCACAAGCAGACGGGCAGGCACGCCACCCTGCTGGGCGTGGTCAAGGAGGGAAGCACCTCGGCCAAGGTGCAGTGGGACGAAGCAGAGATCACCATCAGGTACTGGGGAGGGAGGGAGGGAGGGGTGGGGGTGATGTGGATTAAGATGAGTTTGTTGTATCTTGTGTTTGATTTTAGTATGCAACAAGGGAGGCTGGCGGAGGTAGAAATCGGAGGACGGGCTCATTTGTCACGAATGAAATGAGGAATGGTATCAAACACCGCGTGAGGCCGTCCTCCGATTTCTACCTCCTCCAGCCTCCACTGGTATGTAAGTATGTGGGCTCTCATATACTGTGTACGCTGTTCATTTGGCCTGGAACTGTTCTTGATTTTGCTGATCACTGAACATCAGTTTGATATGATGTTTTGATATGGCTGTGTCTACATGTTTCCCAGGGGAGGCTGGTGGAGGTAGACATCGGAGGACGGGGCTCATTGTGATGCATGGAACGGCATTGATCCCGTTCCTGATTCCTTTCCATGCATTACAATGAGCCCCGTCCTGATTTCTACCTCCGCCCAGCCTCCACCGATGCTTCTGTATAACTCTGCTCTAGCCTTTTCTCAACACTTCTCCCTAAACTGCTCTTCACTACCCTCTCTCTATCCTCCCATTCACAGTTTATTCATTCACCCCTTCTTTGCGTGGAAAACTTGCATGAGTCTTGACTCTTTCCACCAGACCTCCAATCATCCACCATCAACCATTCACCTCTCACGTCTTTTCTCAGTTACTCCATGGCTGCATCTCAGGGGGGAGGCTGGTGGATGAGCCCGTCCTCCGATTTCTACCTCCTCCAGCCTCCACCGCTGTATCTTCAAAACGTGTAAACAGGCAGTCCTCTCCTGGTCTCCTCTCCTTCATCGGCACTGATGTGAAACAACTGGACAAGGGGGAAACGAGTTCCCACAAGGCGGGCGGCCATGTTGTTTAGCCCTATCCACATCACTGTTGTTGAAGGAAGAGGAGGCGATAGGAGGACGGCCCTTTAGGCTATTCGCTGGTACAGTGATGACATCACCGTCATAGACAAGAATACCGTGACAAACAGAAATATCTTGGAGACAAAAACAAAGCAAGCTTGTCCATAGGAGACTCGTAAATATAGCTCCTTTCGAGATGTTTTGAGCGAATATGAATATTTAATGTTTGACATTGGAGACATTTGTTGTGGTACAAGGAAACATGGCTAACGTGACCGGTCGCTGAAAACCATTTTTTTGGGGGGGAAAATAAAGTCTTCTAACCTGCGCAGTTTTTCCACATCATCTCCGTTTCTGGGATGGGGAAAGTGACTTTGATGATGGTGGGATTTTTTGGGGGGGAAGTTTGGCAGCCAAATACCTGCATCATCATGTCAGTGTTACAGAGCTGTGCACTTGTTTGGGTGCCTGCCAGTGACGTTCCACTTTACCAGCGTATTGAGATACACCCCATGCCCCCCGACCCCCCACCCCTCCATGCATGCCTCTTCTCCTCCTCTCCTCCTATCTTTTTCCCTCACTCTGTGTTTTTCCTGTCTTTCTTTCTTTCTTTCTTTCTTCGCTCCTCTACCTCTTTTATTAAAGCTTCCCAACCTTCTGGTCGCCTAGTGACACTCCGCTGTACAACCTGGAGCCATGCGAGCCGCTGCCCTTCGACGTGTCGCGTTTCCGCGGCCTCACCGCCTCGCTGCTCCTCGACCTCACCTACCTCACCTCCATCCACGAGGACGCCGCCAAGCTGGGCGCCCGGCGCCACGAGAAGAAGCATCGCTCCGGCGGCGGCAGTGGCGGTGGCGGGGGGGGCGGGGCTCACGACCCGGCGGCTCACGACGACGCCGTCGTCAACAAGGCCGAGGCGGAGGGTCACAACAGGGCCGAGGCTAAAGACGCGGCGGCGACTGTCGCGGCGGCGACTGTCGCGCCGGCAGTGGCGACCTCTGACCTGCGGGTGTCCCACAGCCTGGAGGAGGTGAAGGCCCACGCGGCGCCCAGCTCCAAGTCGGAGAGCGAGATCTGCTTGTATGCCCTGGACCCCCAGCAGCTGCAGACTGGAGGAGGGGGAAGCCTGGGGGGGTCCGACACCCTCCCCCCAGCCCCTCAGACCCCCCTGGAGTGCAGCAACCGGAGGCGGGGCCACGAGGCCCACCACGGCAGCCGCAGCCACGAACCCTTCCCTTCCTCGGCGGTGGCGTCGGCAGCCAGCCAATCAGAGATCCACGCGGTGCAGCTGTCCTACCTCTACCTGGGCGCCATGAAGACCCTCAGCGCCCTACTGAGCTGCAGCAAGTACACAGAGCTGCTGCTCATCCCCAAGGTCAGGACCACATCCACCACATCACTCTGGCTTGTTGACTTGTTGACTTGTTGACTTTGTTACTTGTTGACTTAGTTACTTGTTTATTTTTGACACTGTGAAATAATCAAAAGTACCATGAGAAACACAACACACGTTATGTGCCGGTCAGGATTAAGAAACTCTTCGTAGGTTTAGGAATAAGGAGTCCTCACCGTAATCTACCTACAGCGCCCTGCGGAAGTCATGGGACAGCAAAGCATTTTCTTCTTGTTGCGGCTCTACACTCCAACAGTTTGGATTTGAAATCAAACCATTACCATGAGGTTAAAGTAGAGTTCCTCAGCTTTTGTTGGAGGGTGTTTGTGTACATGTTGGTTTCACCGTTTAGAAACACAACATTTTCTAACATCAACTTTTGTATATTGAGTATCGAGCCAAAATAATTAAAAAAAAAATGATGTCACTGTCCCATTACTTTCGCAGGGCGTTGTACTGTACGTTAGGTTTTTTTCCCGCTCAATAACCCGATCCGTCCCACCTCAAGGTGCTCCCGGAGACGGCGGCCAGCGGCCACAACGCCGACCTGAACGCCAGCTCCGGCGGCGGCGGAGCCAGCTCTCCCGTGTGCCAGGAGGAGGTGGACATGAGGGCGGCACTGCAGTTCCTGATGCGTCACATGGTGAAGCGGGCGGTGATGCGCTCGCCCATCAAGCGGGCGCTGGGATTGGCTGACCTGGAGCGGGCCCAGGCCATGATCTACAAACTGGTGGTCAACGGCCTATTGGACGACCACGGCGGGGGAGGGGGCAAAGCCAAGATGGGTGAGGCCCACGGTCTGACCAGGGGGAGGCTGGTGGAGGTAGACATTGAAGGACGGGCCTCATTGTAATGAAGAACGGTATCAAACCCGCATTTTTATAATATACGCCATTGAGCTGACGCTTTTATCCAAAGCGACTTGAGTGCCTACTGCAGTGAGTGACGGGAAACAAAGTTACAACCTAAGCGTTGTTAGCGCCATGCTCTACCCACTGAGGACCACAATGTTTGACGCCATCCTCCATTCCGTTCCAAGCATGACAATGAGGCCCGTCCTCCGATGTCTACCTCCGCCAGCCTCTCCTGAATCAAACATAATCACGTGCCTAGTCTTCTCAGAAGAGGCTACGGCTGTAGTAGGAGTTTGTTTGTGATTGAGACATATTTCTAGAATACAAACGAATAAACTACAAGGTAGCTACTAGCAAGGTAACAAAATGAAAATATATTTGAGCGATGTATTTTGAAGTGGGATATTGCTTCGAAATGATCTTTATGGAGTGGATGAACGTCAGTGTGTACTCCATTGGTTTCGAACATTAGTCTTTGTGTCTCTTTGTACTGACTGACTGTGTGATTGTAATTGTTATTCATATTATTATGAAATTCATATAAATATCTCAGACAGGGGAGGTCCTACTGAGACCAATGTCTCTTTCTCAGAGCAGCCCTGCTTTACAAACATGAAACAGATCGGAAAAGTACATTCAAATCACAAACGTAAGACAATTCATTCATTCCATATCAATATCTGGTTGTGTGTGTCTAGGCGCGAGAGCTGACCCAGAGTGTGAGGAGGGGCTGGAGGGGGACCAGCAGGCCCAGACCCCCGTCACCACCAGCCCCTCGGCCTCCAGCACCACCTCCTTCATGAGCTCCTCCCTGGAGGACACCACCACCGCCACCACGCCCGTCACCGACACAGAGACTGTCCCCGCCTCCGAGTCCCCCGGCGTCATGCCCCTCAGCCTGCTCAGGTACACACACGTGCGCACACACACGGGTGGACAGACAGACAGACACATACATACATACATGCATACATACATACATGCATACATACATACAAACACACACACAGACAGACACGTGTGCACATACATAAACACACACACACTCACGCGCACACACACACACACACACACACACACATATACCAGACACGCACATACCAGCCACGCACATACCAGACACATACCACACACACACGCACAAGACCCGAGTGGAAAAGAAAAGGACTGTTATACACACATCTTTAGGGGTTGTGTATTCATGGTTGAACATGTGCGACCCGTGCTTCTCTCTGGACAGGCAAATGTTCTCCAGCTACCCCACCACCACTCTGCTGCCCACCCGCCGCGCCCAGACCCCCCCGGTCTCCTCCCTCCCCACCTCCCCCTCAGAAGAGGTGGGCCGCAGACAGAGCCTGACCTCCCCAGACTCCCAGCCCTCCAGGCCCGCCAACCGAACAGGAACCTGTACGTACCCCCCCCCCACACACACACACACACACACACACACAACGTATGTCACATTTGACATAAGATATGATGTATCCCACTTATCATTGCCCTATAATGAGCCTTATATTGTTGTAGTCTGTGTGAGATGTGTCCTGTTGTGCTGTGTTGGAAGCCAATAAGAATTTCAGGGGGGGGTTTACGTGAAAAATGAACAACAATAAATGTAAACAAACAAATAAATAAATAAATGCTTTTCAAATGTTACTTTCCTTCTGGTCCTGAGGATAATGCATTCGGCTGCGTGCAGTGATCAGGAGAGGTCTGGTGTGTGATGTGTGTAATGTGTGTGTTGTTGCGTCTGCCATGTGGTCCCCAGCCCTGTCTGACCCCAGCAGCAGGCTGTCCACGTCCCCTCCCCCCCCGGCCATCGCTGTCCCCCTGCTGGAGATGGGCTTCTCCCTCCGACAGATCACCAAGGCTCTGGAGGCCACAGGTTAGACTGACCACTACATACTACATCCTACACACTACACACTGCATACTACTACCTCCTCCTACACCCTACACACTACACACTACAACCTCCTACACACTACCTACTACAAACTACTACCTCCTCCTACACACTATTACCTCCTCCTACACACTACACACTACATACTATACACTACCTACTACACCCTACACACTACGCACTACTACCTCCTCCTACACACTACACCCTACACACTGCTGCAGACATTCTGGTCAGCCAGTCACTGTTGGGAGGCTGGTGGAGGCAGAAATTGGAGGACGGGTTCATTGTAAAACACGCGTTTGATACCGTTCCTCATTCCGTTCCATGCATGACAATGAGTCCCGTCCTCCGATTTCTACCTCCACCAGCCTCCCCTGTAGTTGACATATAGCCTATATCTCCAGTGGTAGCGATACACAAGGTCTGTCCATGATCTAACCGTGCCTCTCTGTGTGTGTGTGTGTGTGTGTGTGTGTGTGTGTCCCAGGTGCCCAGGGGGAGGCAGACGCCCAGAACATCACGGTGCTGGCCATGTGGATGATAGAACACCCCAGTATGGAGGAGGATGAGGACCACCACCCCGGAGGGGGAGGAGGAGGAGGCGGTGGAGGCCCAGACTCCTGCCCAGGGGCCACAGCCTCCGGAGGGGGGGGCAAGTCTCTGTGCTACCTCAACTCCCCCGGGGACATCCCCAACGCAGACGCTGTGGAGATGGAGGAAGGCTTCAGCGAGAGGTAGGGGAGGGTCCGTGTCCGGAATCATCACTGCCCCCTATGGGCCATGTACGGTACACTATTTCGGGATGTCGGTCACAATGCCACGAGTGTTCTTTGTAATATATGCCATTTAATATACGCCATTTAGCTGACACTTTTATCCAAAGCGACTTACATTGCAGTGAGTGCATACATTTCAGTATATATGGTCCCAGCGGGAATCAAACCCACAACCTAAGCGTTGTTAGCGGCGCCATGCTCTACCAACTGAGCCACAGACCTCTTTGTCTGATGTTTTTCCCAAACAAATATGGCGGCCGCGTTGTGTTGAAAAAGCAGAATGTACTGGACACTTATCAGGAAATAAATCGACGTGTTTTCTAAATGCTATAAAACAGGGAATGAGCGTACGACTTTAATAGATATGTTTTAGTTTGCTCCTATATTCCTGAATAGGAGGTTATTTATGAAAA
>NC_139665.1:8637836-8690336 GCF_951799395.1 Argentina silus
AGTTTAAATCTGTACGACCGTAATGAACCCTGTTTGTCGAAATCTGTACAGCCCTAAATGAACCCAATAAGTCTACATCTGTACGACCGTAAATGAACCCAATAAGTCGAAATCTGTACGACCCTAAATGAACCCAATAAGTCTAAATGTGTACAACAGCAAATGAACCACTGTGTCGAAATCTTTGACTGTAAATGAACCACTGTTTTGTTGAAATCTGTACGACCATAAATGAACCACTGTGTGTCTAAACCTGTACAACCGTAAATTAACCCTAAGTCTAAATCTGTATGACCGTAAAGTAACCCTATAAGTCTAAATCTGTACTACTCTAAATAAACCACTGTGTGTCTAAACCTGTACGACCGTAAATTAACCCTATAAGTCTTAACCTGTACGACCGTAAATTAACCTTATAAGCCTGAACCTGTACGACCGTAAATTAACCTTATAAGCCTGAACCTATACGACCGTAAAAGAACCCTATAAGCCTAAATCCTGTACGACCGTAAATTAACCGCCGTGTCTTTCTCACCCTGTGGTCTTCCAGAACCTGATCTCTGCGGCCACGGGGATGAACCTGACGACCGTGGACGACCCCATCCAGAGGAAGTTCCTGCCCAGCTTCTTGCGGGGCGTGGCGGAGGAGAACAAGCTGGTGACGTCGCCCAACTTCGTGGTGACCCAGGCGCTGGTGGCCCTGCTGGCCGACAAGGGCGCCAGGCTCAGGCCCAACTACGACAAGACGGACCTGGAGAAGAGAGGTCCGTTAAGGGTTTCCTACCTCACACACTGGACAGGGCCGGCCTGGACTGTGGACTCTGCGGTTTGGAGGCCGGGGGAGGTAGAAATCGGAGGACGGGGCTCATTGTAATGCATGGAAACGGAATGAGGAATGATATCAGACAGTTCCATGCGTTAGAATGAGCCCCGTCCTCCGATTTCTACCTCCGCCAGCCTCCCTTGGGGCACAACCCCACAGCACTGCTCTGGCTGGCCCTGTCGTGTGGTTAGGGTCATGTGGTTGTGTTGAGGTTAGGGTCATGTGGTTGTGTTGAGGTTAGGGTCATGTGGTTGTGTTGAGGTTAGGGTTGCATTGTGTTAGGGTTGCAATATGTTTCCCACATTGTCTCTCATTCATTACACATGAGTACATGTCATTTCAATATGTTTTACAACATATTCTTATTGAATATTAAGATATTCAATATTATTATTGAATAATAATATTTTGTTTGGAATTACATTTTGTATATTATATATATATATATATATATATATATAATATTGAATATCTTAATATATATATATTACATGTTTATTTTGTTAGTTGTCATTATAATAACTGTTAGTTGTAGTGATTGTAGTACATTCATAGCTGTTACTGTCCAAGCAAACTAGTGTAGCGTTAGCATTGCTATTAGCTTGTGCTAGCTCGTCACCGCTAGCTCCATTTCACCATTTTCTACCTTTTGCTGTGTCTGTGTGCTGTTTTTTGCTTTTGTTTTTGATTCGTTGTCCCTGTTTTCTCCCCTCTCTTTCACTCACCGGGGGCGGCCTGGCTCACTCGCCTCGCGTGTCGTCCTAGCAGGTCTAATTGCCAGTTTGTATGCCCACCCCTCCTATAACCCTTCCGCTGTAGGCCCCCTGGAGCTCGCCAACGCCCTGGCGGCGTGCTGCCTGTCCTCCTGCCTCTCCTCGCAGCACCGCCAGTGGGCCGCGCAGCAGCTGGTCCGCACGCTCGCCGCCCACGACCGCGACAACCAGAGCCGGCCGCAGACCTTCGCCGACATAGCGGGGGACTTGCGCAAGTGCTCGCTGGTCAAGCTGGAGGCTCACCAGAGCAGGGTGAGACGGTTTGGAATGACGTTAAAATGGCCGAATGATGTTTGTTTGTTTGTGGTTTGAGTTGATACAGAGAGGATGCTTGGGGTGGGGGGGTGGTAGGAAGGAACCTTGAACGAGGACGTTTTTCTTTTCTGCCAGTCCCCCCCCTGAAACTCCCCCACCTCTCTACTTCCCTCCCTCCATCCTCTTCTCCAGGGAGATTATAGCATCCTTTAGACACAATACCTCACACACACACACACACAGGCACTCACTCACACACACACACACACACACACACACACACACACACAAAACACAGTTTGTCAACAACTGAACTACACTGTTGGGAATCTGAAAAAGAGCCTGTAGGACTGTAGAAGCCCCTCTGTATTCAGGTGGTGTGTTCGTAAAGTACCCCTCTCTCTCTCTCTCTGTGTCAGTCAGTCACTGATGGATCGTGTGTGTGTGTGTGTGTGTGTGTGTGTGTGTGTGTGTGTGTGTGTATGATTCTGATTCCAGGTGATCACGTGCGGTTGCTGCAGTAAGAAAGGCCTTCTGGCCACCAGCGGTAACGACGGTACAGTCCGGGTCTGGAACGTCACCAAGAACCAGTACACCCTGCAGCAGACCTGCATCTTCAACAGAACGTAAGCGGCTGTCCACCCTCTCTCACACACGGTTCTGCGGAGAACCTCGACTCCGCGGTCCTCTGCTGAGGCTCAGTCAGCATGGCTCTAACGACACTTAGGTCGTGGGTTCGATTCCCGCTGGGACCATATATACTGAAATGTATGCGGTCACTAATGTAAAATGCTTTGGATCAAAGCGTCAGCTAAATGCCATCAATAAATGAAGTAAATGGCGTATATTAAGGTATATATTATAACCTCCTCATGTCTGATGATGAGCCTGGCCTGACCACATGTCTGACTGTGTCACATGTCTATTTAGCCTCTTACATGCGCCTAGATATTTTCTTTACCGTTCATATAGAAAAAGATCAGTTGCTCCGCCTGAATAAAGCCATTTAGGCTCTATATAACACATTGGCAGCACAGCCATTAGAATCGCTCAACGCTGCCCCCTGGTGGAAGACCTCAAATACGACATGTGAAAAGTGGAAAAGTCCAGTTGACTCGTGCCGGTACCGTGGCTCAACCATGACCCATTTAAACACTGGTCTACTGGATGGTGTGTCTCTTACATGTGTGCTGTGTCTCGTCTGTGTTTGAGCTTATATTTGTGTTCATATGTTTGAAGTATTTATATATAATATAATATATCATTCTGTGTGTGTGTGTGTGTGTGTGTGTAATACATAATTCTGTGTGTGTAATATATCATTCTGTGTGTGTGTATAATATATCATTCTGTGTGTGTAATATATAATTCTGTGTGTGTGTAATACATAATTCTGTGTGTGTGTTGTGGTCCCCAGCGAGGGCTGTCCAGAGGAGTGTTTAGGTTCCCCTGGCGACCCCAGCCTGTCCCCCGTGGCCTGGAGCGTCTCAGGGAAGTACCTGGCAGCCTCCATGGAGAAGCTGGTCAACATCTGGCAGGTCAACGGTGAGGACAGACACCAGCACGACACACACACACAGACACACTACACACACACAGCTTAAATACACAGCTACGGTTGTCTGTGGGGGGTTTAGAAGAGATTTAGTTTAATTTGAATTTGAATTTGACGGACACACTACCGTACACATGCAAGCTAAAAACGTGAAAGTGAAATAGTTTGTGAAATGTAGTCGTTTGATGAAAGACTAGGAGCGCTCGGCGCGGTCCAGCGGTATGACCGCGTCTTGGGTGGTGTGTGTGAGGGGGCAAACAAAATATTTCATATCAGACATTAAACATTCATAGGCCTACAGGCTTTTGGGTCGACTCAAGTTCCGGCCTCCAACAGTGCTGCAGCCAAGACACACACCCCCCCCCCTTTCCTCCCCCCTCCCTCCCACCCACACACACCCCCATATCACCGGCCATCTGTCTTTGAACATGTTCTATAGCCCGAGGTTGTGGAAGTCGACAATGAAGGTCCTCTTTGAGTGGATGGGCCTTGCGTACTAGCCTGTGGTGTGTTACCAACCCCTCTACAGCGTGTTCTGTTGAACTCTCTATAACCCAAACCTCCCCGTATGTCTCCTTGGGCTGCGGGCTTCGTCAGCTTAGTTCCGGACCCATTTGCTTTACAGCTGTATCAAGTAGGTCAGCTCTCAGTTGAGTCAAGCTCCATTATTATTATTACTACTACTGTACTCACTCTTCGGTCTCCCGAGACACAAGTGTCTGCCCATGTCCAAATGAAACAATGACTGTGACCGGAACTTGCGGGTCATTCTGTGTCAAATCACCGAATCAACAAGCCGTGACACCCCACCGCCTCGGATTCGTTCTGAAACGGTTTCTGTCGTGAGAAAGCGGTTTCGTCCCTGATGAGTAAGAGAATGTGGGGGGCGCTTAGTGGCGTGGCACGCTAAGGCGCTTAGCACGTCATCACAAGGTTCATGGTTCGATTCCGAACCCTCGACCTATCTCGCATGTTATCCCTCCTCTCTCTCTCCCATCCTTCCTGTCAAGCTCTACTGTCTCTATCCCAATAAAGCAGAAATGCCCTAAAACACATTTAAAAAGAAAAAGAAAAAGGTCAGAGAAAGGTCAAAAGATCGATCCGTCGGTAAAGGGTCATTCCGTGTGAAGAGGATTTCGACACTCACTACCTCTGATGATGGACGTTCTGAGATGTTGTTAGAACGTGATACGATACGTATTCCTGCATCATTATTTTTGAAGCAATATAGTTTCATCCCTGAGAAAATAAGCGAATTGATTGCACCCAAATTTTGTGGGATTCATATCATCCATAATTGGGTGGGTTTGGTGGGAGTTGGAATCGTCTTCGGCCCGTTTATTTGACATGGGATGACCCTTGACCCCCCCCTCCCCTCCCCTAGGTGGTAAGGGGATCCTGGATGCTCAGCCCCACTGGGTGTCGGCCCTGTCCTGGCCAGAGGGGGAGGCTGTGTCCCTGTGGAGCGGAGAGCCCCGGGACCTCCTCCTGGTGGGCCGCATGGACGGATCCCTGGGCCTCATAGAAGTCCTGGACGCCTCCACCATGCACCGCACCGAGCTGGAGCACTGCTACCGGAAGGACGGTCAGTACACTGTGTGTGTGTGTGTGTGTTGTAATGTTGTAATGTTGTGTGTGTGTGTGTGTGGTGTACCGCTTGTGGTGTGTGTACCTGTTGTGTTGAGGAGTACCTATCTGGTGTGTGTGTGTGTGTGTGTGTGTGTGTGTGTACCTACCTATTGTGGTGTGTGTGTGTACCTACCTATTGTGTTGAGGAGTACCTATCTGGTGTGTGTGTGTGTGTGTGTGTGTATATATGTATATGTGTGTGTTTTCCTGCTCCATCACGTCGGGCCATGAGAGCGAGTGTATCTGACACGTTGTCTGTCCCTCACAGTGGCGGTGATGCACATCGCCTGGTACAGCGAGGACCGGCCGTTCGCCGTGGGCTACGCTGACGGCAAGCTGCTGATCGGAACCAAAGAGCCTCTGGAGAAAGGAGCCATCGTGGTCATCGACGCACACAAGGTCCGTCCAACACCCACATCACTGATAGGAGCAGACATTCTTACAGACAACATACAGCAACCTCCATCAATTTTTAATTCTTTAATTAAATAACATTTAAAAAAAAAAATTAGATTGGGTCCAACATTTAGAAAGTACAACATTTTTTAAACATACTCCAACATTTTTGGGTGATTAAAGTCACCCTTGGCCCTCCAGGAGGTTGACAGTTTGGACGACTTTATTCACCCTCGGCACTAAATGAGTGAATAGAACCTGAACATTTACATTTACATTTGCATTTATGGCATTTACCAGACGCCTTTATCCAAAGCGACTTACAACAGATACCTTTGTTTAAGTAAGTGAATCATCTGTCCAACAGTCATCCCTCCTGTGAACACATGAATGAAATACGTGTTTTTGGTGTTAGGAGTCTGTGACCAGTATGAAGTGGGACCCCAGTGGTCAGATCCTGCTGTCCTGTGCCAAAGAGGAGGCGGTGAAGCTGTGGTCCAGCCCCGGGGGCGGGGGGACGGGGGGGGCGGCCTGGCGCTGCCTCCAGATCCTTACACACCCTGCCCAGGTCAACGGACTGGCCTGGTGTGGCCTGCCAGGACACGGCTCCAAACCTCTCAACATGATGGCCACGTACGTAGCAAAGTTGGCACACGCACGCACACACACACACACAACGCACACACACACGCACACACACACACACAACGCACACACACACACACACACACACACATACACACACAACACAAAACATACATGCAAAAAACACACATACACACACACACACACATATAACCACGCACGCACACACACACACACACACACACACACACACACACACACACACACTGTATCACACACACGAACACTGCTGAGACGTTGGAAGTGCTGAATGTCATCCAACTAGAAACAACCATTCCTCCTAACAGCTTTCTCCTTGAACACCCGCCACTCCAAACACACAGACTGAGGTTTTAACATTTTAACATTCAACATTCTTTAACTCTCTCCAACTGTAACCTTCTCATTCCTTTCTCCTGGTCTGGTCTGGTCTGGTCTGGTCTGGTCCGGTCCGGTCCGGTCCGGTCCAGTCCGTGGTGACAGAGAGGAGGCAGGCTTGTTAACAGGGTTTTGTGTTTGTTTGTTTTTGTTTTTTGTTTGTTTTTCTCAGATGCTGCCAGAACGGTTTAGTCTCCGTCTGGACCGTCCCTCAAGACCCCTCCAGCTTCCCAGAATGCACCTCTTCGGGCTCGGAGGGATGGTGGGAGAACGAATCCAAAACCAAAGTCAAGGTGCTTAGTTTGAACCCCCCTTTTTAAGCACGGATACAGGGGCAGGGGAGGCTGGTGTGTTTGATACCGTTCCTCATTCCGTCCCATGCGTTACAATGAGCCCATCCTCCGATTTCTACCTCCACCAGCCTCAGGGACATCCTCTCGTCCCTATAATGGGTATGGTTAGGATTGGGGGGGGGGGGGGGGTTAGACATGGTACAGTTTCCCCTTCTATTCCCATGTCTGCGTGTCTGTCCATCAGCAGTGTGTATATCTCTAACCCCATCCCTTCTTGTGTCTGTCTGTCTGTCTGTCTGTCTGTGTGTGTGTTTCTCTCTCTCCAGAAGTGTTCCAAGCGGGTAGAGCAGGGTGCTGTGTGTGTGTTGAAGCTGAAAGGCCACATCACCCCGGTCAGGACTGTGGTCTTCAGCCCTGACGGTCTGGCCCTGGCGTCAGGAGGGGTGGGAGGCCTCATGAACATCTGGTCCCTACGGGTGAGGTTTACACACACACACACACACACACACCTTTCCATTTCAACCTGTTTATAGTGCCATTAAATACCTTCCCGGTTACCTCATTGTGTGTGTGTGTGTGTGTGCCTGTGTGTACACGTGCCTGTGTGTGCACGTGCCTGTGTGTTTGTGTGTGTGTGTGTCCTACAGGACGGCTCAGTGTTACAAACGGTGGTCACCGGGTCAGGAGCGATCCAGAACATCGTCTGGATCCCAGATGTGGGTGTGGCCGTCTGCTCCAACAGGTCAAAGGTGAGGTTTTCTCCCTTTTTTAAAATAAAGTAAAAAAATAAATTAAATAAATAAATTAAAAAAAATAGAATATAAACAGTAGTATCTTAAGTTGTAATTTACATGTAGAAGTGTGTCCTTGTCGTAGGATATCAGTGCCAGTGAGTTTCTCACAAAGAGAGAATTTAGAAAACACATAAAAGCTAAAAAAACGCACAGCCTCTGCGGAGCTCTCACAACGTCTGTTAGTGACGACCAGCTCTGCCGCCCAGCCCAATAACAGTGTTCCTTTAACCTCGTTGAGACCAGTTCCTCGTTCAGAAAGCCTGGGGGAAACCCCCAATGTTAACGCTAGCCATTCGACAGCGCGGGTGGCGGGCGAGGGGGGGGTGGGGGGGATTTGACCTTGAGGAGTGAGTTTACCATCTCAACTCGGTTACACTCGCGACATGTTAAACCCATCGAATATCTCTTGCGCAGAGATCCAAAAAACTGAGGCATTTCATCTTCCCTTTAGGTAATCTTCCATTTTGTTCAATGTTGCCAGGTAGCCATAGGCAACGACTCTGTGTAAAACAGTCAGAAACAGTCAGAAATAGTCAGAAAAGACGCGCACGTAACCACAAGCAACCGTTCTACGGGCGTGCGGGAGGGGAGGGTTCTCGGAACGTCACGTCCAATGAAATTGTGAGCGCATTCTCCCACCGCTCCGTCCCGTTCAGCCCCCCCCCCCGCTGTTCTAAAACTCTCCAGAAACGGCCCAAAGCGTTGTGAGAACCGGGTGACTCAGGCGTGATGTTCCATAAACCAGCCAGACCGACCGCCCGCCCATCCGTTTGTGTGACGGTGGTCTGACCGCTGTCTCGACAGGATGTCCTGGTGGTGAACTGCTCCAGCGACTTCCTGTCCTCCAACCACGTGCTGGCCACCTGCCGCATGGCGCTGAAGAAGCAGGGGGTTGTGGGATTGAACATGGCGCCCTGTATGAGGGCCTTCCTGGAGAGGCTGCCGGTCATGCTGCAGGAGCAGTACACCTACGAGAAGGTACGTTACCACGGTGTATCAGATTTAGTTTAGAGTAATGTCAATAAAAGACCGGTCCATATTCACTTTTCATTTTTTTTTTCTTTACTTCATCATTATTTGAGTTCTTTTTCCCATGTGACTCCGATCTAATTGTTTCTCATGTTATTCTGGGTGTGTGTGTGTGTGTCTGTCTGTCTGTCTGTCTGTCTGTGTGTGTGTGTCTCTGTGTCTGTCTGTCTGTGTGTCTGTGTGTGTGTGTGTACACGTCTCTGTGTCTGCGTCTCTGTCTCTGTGTTTGTGTGTGTCTATGTCTGTCTGTCTGCATCTCTGTCTACCCCCCCCTCCAGCCCCATGTGGTGTGTGGAGAGCAGCTGGTCCACAGCCCCTACATGCAGTGTCTGTCCTCCCTGGCGGTGGGCCTTCACCTGGACCTGCTCCTCTGCTGCCCCCCCGCCCCGCCCCACCGCCGCCCCCGCTGCCACGCCCCTCCTGAGGGCCCCCCCACCGCCACCGCCTGGGGCGCCAGCGAGTGGGCGTGGCTCGACGGCTTCTCCACCACCGTCAAGGCGGCCGAGGCCCTGGCGAGAGGCGTGGCCTTCCCGGAATCCTTCGCCGTGCCCGACCTGGAGCCCGTGCCCAAGGAGGACATGGCCCTGCTGATGGTGAGGGGGCATTACTCCATCGTAGTGGACCAGGGGAGGCTGGCGGAGGTAGAAATCGGAGGACAGGCTCATTGTAATGCATGGAACGGAATGAGGAAGATACGATTCCTCATTCCCGTTCTATGCATTACAATGAGCCTGTCCTCCGATTTCTACCTCCGCCAGCCTCCCCTGCTCCGTGCCGTAGACTCTTAAGAGCACCCTATTGGTGAGAATAGACGCCTATAGATATGGTGTGTCACGATGAGTGTGTGTGTTCTCTCTGTCCAGGACAACAGTAAATGAGTGTGTCATGATGAGTGTGTGTGTGTTCTCTCTACAGGACAACAGTGAATGAGTGTGTGTCATGATGAGTGTGTGTGTTCTCTGTCCAGGACAACAGTAAATGAGTGTGTCATGATGAGTGTGTGTGTTCTCTGTACAGGACAACAGTAAATGGGGGTCCGGCATGGATGAGCAGATCATGTCCTGGGCCACGTCTAGACCAGAGGTACAGTAAGCTCTTCACTGATTGGTCGCTTCGTTAGTTATGGGGGGGGGGTCCGACCTCTAAAATATTAAAAGTGATGACTTTCCCTTAAGCTTGTTAGAAATTGCTAATTGTGTGTGTGTGTGTGTCTGTCTGTCTGTCTGTCTGTCTGTCTGTCTGTCTGGCAGGACTGGCACCTGGGAGGGAAGTGTGACGTGTTCCTGTGGGGCGCGGGGCGTCACGGCCAGCTGGCAGAGGCTGGCAGAAACATCCTGGTGCCAACCACCGCCCCCTCCTTCTCACAGGCTCAACAGGTAGGCACATACACACACACTACATTACACACACACACACACAACATTACCACATCACACACACACTACCATACGTCACCATGTACACACACACACACATACACACACCTAAACACAAGTACACACACTACCATACATCAATATGCACACACACACACACACACACACTCCTCAACACAACACGCACCCACATTCCCCACGTTAACATTCCTTCCGAGAGGAACATCAACAACCCCTGAAGCCCTCTGACAGGACTGAGGAGAGAGCTTGACCCACTCTCCTTCTTCACCAACCTGTCTCCTTCAGGCCACTGTTTCCTATTAGTCACGGTATGAACTCTACGTCTGGACTAATATCGGTCTCTCTCCCCCCCTCCCCCCTCCCCCTCCCCCTCCCCCTCCCCCTCCTCCCCCCAGGTGGTGTGTGGTCAGAACTGTACGTTTGTGATCCAGGCCAACGGTACGGTGTTGGCGTGCGGCGAGGGCAGCTACGGCCGTCTGGGCCAGGGCAACTCTGACGACCTCCACCTGCTCACCGTCATCTCTGCCCTGCAAGGTACACACACACACACACACACAGGGAGAGAGTCACTTCATTATGGTTCACTAAACATGTTCTTAATGTAGAGCATAGATACATATAGGTAGAGTACAGTACACACACGAGTCCAGTTCATGAGTCACTTTGTTATGGTTCAGTATGAAAATATGGATGCCTCAAGGTATTCAAGGTACATTCTCATAGTGTGTGTGTGTGTGTCTGTGTGTATGTGTGTATGTGTGTGTGTCTGTCTCTGTCTCTGTCTGTGTGTGTGTGTGTGTGCCTGTGTGTGCGTGTGTCTATGCCTGCATGTCTGCGCGTGTGTGTGTGTGTCCCAGGTTTCGTGGTGACCCAGCTGGTGACGTCGTGCGGCAGCGACGGCCACTCCATGGCGTTGACGGAGAGCGGCGAGGTGTTCAGCTGGGGCGACGGGGACTACGGGAAACTGGGCCACGGGAACAGCGACCGCCAGCGCCGACCCAGGCAGATAGAGGCCCTGCAGGGAGAGGAGGTGGTGCAGGTCGGTTACAACTTTCTGTGGAGGGAACCGGGTTCAGGTCACGCCGGGTTCAGACACAACAGGAGAGGAGAGAAGATGAAAACGGACGTGTTTTAGAATGTTTGTGATAAAAAATAAATTAAAAAAACCTCTGTAGAAAACGATGGACTAATCATGCTCGCTCGCCAAATTGAAAATCAAATTATGAAACAGAATCAGAATTCTTTTATTTGGCCAAGTATAGATTAGATTAGATTAGATTCAACTTTATTGTCATTGTGCAGAGTACAAGTACAGAGACAACGATATTTATATTTGCACATACAGGAAATTGACTTGGTGAGGTTGGTGCATGGGACATAAAAAACAAATAGCAAATAGCAAATGAATGTTTAAAGGTTTAAATAATTCTTAATAATAATTAAAAACATGGAGACAGGCGCTCTTTGAGAGCAGGCTGGCTGCTGCTGTTACCTGGCCAACAGCACAGCAGGAATAAATATATATACTCATATATACTCTGAAGATAAGAGAAACTTAATAATTATCAAACCTGGAAACGGTTTCAAACGGATACCTTTACAGCTCCCTCACAACAAAAAGAGAGAAATGTTTGCTAGCTAGCGTGAGCGAAGGGATCCGACTACCTAGAAAGCTAGTTATAACGAGCTAACTGTGTTAGCATCAGTGTTTTTGACGGCTTATGAGTAAAAGTGAAAGATTTGACATGTTGAGAAATGACATGGAACCGCCAACAGCTGACAGGAGACGTTCTAAAATGAAATCGCGTGTGTGTGTGTGTGTGTGTGTGTGTGTGTGTGTGTGTGTGTGTGTGTGTGTGTGTGTGTGTGTTGTCGTGTCAGATGTCCTGTGGGTTCAAACACTCTGCGGTGGTGACGGCGGACGGGAAGCTGTTCTCCTTCGGGAATGGAGACTACGGCCGTCTGGGCCTGGGAAACACCTCCAACAAGAAGCTTCCGGAGAAGGTCACAGCACTGGAGGGCTACCAGGTTGGACAGGTAAACACCACAACAACAACACTACTGTGGAAACACCACTGCCCCACACTACGAAGACTTGTAGTATTGTGTTATTGCATTGCTACAGTCTGGTACTGTAGATGTTTCATCAACATGATAGTGTTTTATTTATTCGTGTTTTATTTAGAGCCCGACCGATACTGGATTTTTGGGTCCAAAGCCAATTTATGGGGGGCAACATTCACTAACCAATATATCTGCAGATAGATAGATAGATAGATAGAGATCTTTTTTTTTTATTTATTTTTTTATACAGAGTTCCTTTTTAGCACAGTTTTCCTAAAACAATGGCAAAAATATGCTCTTAATGCAGATTAGGCACAAATCCATACGTCAATAACGACCTGAAACGATCCCTCTATTGATAAAATAAATCTATGTTGCTCTATTTACGCTCCAGTTACTTGTACTACGCCAAATGAGGATTCCACAGCTCAGCGTGCTGCATATTCATATCAGCGGTCTGCCGTTCAGTCTAACTTGTTGTGACAGTTTGATCACCCACTGAATTATTAGTGTTATCCTCAGTGTATTTCATTTACGAAACATACAAAAATGCAGTGTGAAAAGCCCTCTTAAAACAGAAGAGCTGCCAACCTCTGTCATTTCCACTAACGGTTTATCCCAGCCCTCCACCTTCCCTAACACGCTCCCTAAACACCAATAAACAAGTGTATTCATTCATAAAAAAAGCGTACGTGGATAATTTGCTCTGGAAAAACCCAACGACACCGATTTTTCGATCATTTTTGGAATGTGGGGGGGGGGGGGGGGTAATGCGCTAATGCGCTTACCACGTCATTGCAAGGTTCCTGATTTGATTCCGACCCTCGACCTATCTTGCATGTCATCCCTCCTCTCTCTCTCTTTCTCACCCATCCTTCCTGTCAATCTCTACTGTCTCTATCCCAATAAAGCAGAAATGCCCTAAAAACATATTTAAAACAAAAAAAAACACACATTGGTGCATTATCAGAGGAATGTGTGCCGTGTCAGATATTCCTGGAAAAGGCCAATATCGGTGCTCTGATATCTGTCTAGTTTTTATTGACAGATTGTGTGTGTGTGTGTGTGTGTGTGTGTGTGTGTGTGCGTGTGCGTGTGCGTGTGGTGTGCGGTCCCAGGTGGCCTGCGGTCTGAACCACACCCTGGCTGTGTCAGCGGACGGCATGATGGTCTGGGCCTTCGGAGACGGAGACTACGGTAAACTGGGCCTGGGGAACTCCACAGCCAAGTCCTCCCCTCAGGTGAGTGAGTGAGTGTGTGTGTGTGTGTGTGAGTGTGTGTGAGTGTGAGTGTGTGTGTAGTGTTGACAGTAACTCAAGTGTGTGTGGTAGTGTTTACCATAGCTGCTGTTGACTGAGCTGTCTAGCACTCTTGAGTAGAAGAGTGGAACCTCGGATGTGACATTCGTGGTGTTTTCGATGAATGAGGCTCTTGACTCGTGTGTGTGTGTGTGTGTGTGTGTTTACCAGAAAGTAGACGTCCTCTGTGGGATCAGCGTGAAGAAAGTCTCCTGTGGAACACAGTTCTCCGTCGCTCTCACCAAAGATGGCAACGTCTACACGTTTGGCCAAGGTCCGTACACACACCAGGGGAGGCCGGCGGAGGTAGAAATCGGAGGACGGTCTCAGATACAGATAGAGTGTGTGTTCCACGCATTACAATGAGCCCGTCCTCCGATTTCTACCTCCACCGGCCTCCCTGACATAGAAGGTTTATAGTATAGAAGGACAAATCTAGTCCAATCTGTACCAAACATGACTCAGTAGTGACACTGTTGTTGTTGTTGTTGTTGTTGTTGTTGTTGTTGTTGTTTAGACCGTCTGATCGGTCTTCCGGAGGGCCGAGCGAGGAACCACAACCGTCCCCAGCAGGTCCCGGCCCTGGCGGGGGTCTTCATAGAGGACATCGCCGTGGGGGCCGAACACACGCTGGTGCTGTCCTCCACCGGGGACGTCTACACCTGGGGGAGCAACTCAGAGGGACAGGTAACACACACACACACACACATAATCACACACAGACATACATAAACACACCTATGATTTCACTGTTACACACACACACACACACACACACACATATAGGATATGATTGTGTTTTCTAGACAGTGTGTTCTGATAGAGAAGTGTGTGTTGACCTGACTGTGTGTGTGTGTGTGTATAGCTGGGTCTCGGCCACACCAACCATGTGAGGGAGCCCACCCTGGCTGCAGCCCTGCAGGGGAAGAACATCCACCAGATCTCTGCTGGACGCTGCCACAGCGCCGCCTGGACCGCCCCCTCTGTGCCCCCCAGAGCACCAGGTACACACACACACACACGGACACATGCATGAGCACACGCACAGCCTAGACTGCCTGTTCTGTATTAGAGCACCAGATGTACACACACGGACACGGACACGGACACACAGACACACGCGGGCGAACAAAACAAGCACACACACACACGGACACACACACACACATGAGGTCACACACACACACACACACACACACACACACACACACACAGCCTAAACTGCCTGTTCTCTATCAGAGCACCAGGTGTACATACACACACACTCTCTCTATTGTAGTAGTATAGTATAATGGGCAGGTATGTTAGAGGGGGTCAGATGTCAGCCCTGCCACAGGGAGAACTTACCATCCTAACACAGGAAGTGACGTCACATACTACAGTGTCATTGTTGTTGAGCCAGAGCAGGAAGTGACATCACACGCTGTAATTGTTGCAGGAAGCAGTGGATTCTCGATAACATGAATGACCTCAGGGTCAAGATTCTCCTCCTGCTGGTTAGTTGTTAACTTGGATTGATCTCTCTCTCTCTCTTTCCCTCCCTCTTCCTCCCTCTGTGTGTCTGTGTGTGTGTGCCTGCGTGTGTGTGTGCCTGCGTGTGTGTGTGCCTGCGTGTGTGTGTGCCTGCGTGTGTGTGTGTGTGCCTGCGTGTGTGTGTGTGCCTGCGTGTGTGTGTGTGCCTGCGTGTGTGTGTGTGCCTGCGTGTGTGTGTGTGCCTGCGTGTGTGTGTGTGCCTGCGTGTGTGTGTGTGCCTGCGTGTGTGTGTGCCTGCGTGTGTGTGTGTGTGCCTGCATGTGTGTGTGTGCCTGCGTGTGTGTGTGTGCCTGCGTGTGTGTGTGTGTGTGTGCCTGCGTGTGTGTGTGTGCCTGCGTGTGTGTGTGTGTGTGTGTGCGTCCAGGCTCCTCGGTGCCCCTCCAGCTAGGCCTGCCCCTGGCCGTGCCCCCTCAGTACAGCGCCCTGCGTGATGTCAGCATGGAGGCGGTCCGCGCCAGACTCCGCCTCCTCTACCACTTCTCTGACCTCATGTACGCCTCCTGGAGGCTGCTCAACCTCAGCCCCAACAACCAGGTACACACACACACACACACACACACACACACACACACACACACACACAACCTCAGCCCCAACAACCAGGTACACACACACACACACACACACAACCTCAGCCCCAACAACCAGGTACACACACACACACACACACACACACACACACGCACACAACCTCAGCCCCAACAACCAGGTACACACACACACACACACAACCTCAGCTCCAACAACCAGGTACACACACGCACGCACGCACACACACACACACACACACAACCTCAGCCCCAACAACCAGGTACACACATGCACGGACACACACACACACACACACACACACACAACCTCAGCCCCAACAACCAGACACACACACACACACACACACAACCTCAGCCCCAACAACCAGACACACACACACACACACACACACACACACACACAACCTTAGCCCCAACAACCAGGTACACACACACACAGCAGTCACTTACCTTGGTCCAGTGACTCTGACTGTGGCTCATCTCTATGTGTGTGTTCAGAGTTGCACGTCTCACTACAACGCGGGGACGTGGGGCATCGTTCAGGGCCAGCTGCGCCCCCTGCTGGCCCCCAGGGTGTACACGCTGCCCATGGTACGCTCCATAGGAAAGACCATGGTGCAGGGCAAGAACTACGGCCCCCAGATCACCGTCAAGAGGATCTCCACACGGTCAGTGGAGGGAGGGAGGGATGGAGGGGAGGGAGGGCGGGAGGGCGGGAGGGCGGGTGGTAGGGAGGGATGGAGGGGAGGGGTGGGTAGATGGATGGGTGGGTGGGTGGATGGATGGATGGATGGATGGGTAGGTGGATGGATAGATGGATGGGTGGGTGGGTGGATGGGTGGGTGGGTGGATGGTTGGATGGGTGGGTAGGTGGATGGATAGATGGGTGGGTGGGTGGGTGGATGGATGGATGGATGGGTGGGAGGCTAGATAGACAGATAGAACAGCATTGTGTCTCTAACGGTTCTAATCGAATGGTTCCCTCCTTTTCTCTCTTCTTTCTACTCATACCTCTCATCCTCCTCTTTATAAACCTCCCTTCTTCCACCATCATCTTTTCACTCCTCACTACCTTTTTTCTTTCTTTTTTTCTTCCTTCTTTCTCCTTCCTCTCTCTCTCTCTCTCTCCCTCCAGGGGTCGGAAGTGTAAGCCCATCTTCGTGCAGATCGCCCGTCAGGTGGTGAAGCTGAACGCGTCTGACCTGCGTCTGCCGTCGCGGGCGTGGAAGGTCAAGCTGGTGGGCGAGGGGGCGGACGACGCCGGGGGGGTGTTTGACGACACCATCACGGAGATGTGTCAGGTGAGAGGAGGAGGAGGAGAAGGAGAAGAAGTCGAGGGCTTAACCATCCCTCAAAACCCATCTTTTTGCCTCACTCACTGACAAAGAATTCCAGAACACTCGAGTGTTTTATGTGGCATTTACCTGGCAACAACCCTTTGATTGCAATTGAAAACGAAGCATTATTATTTATGATTTTTGTTTTGGTGATTTAAAGTCACCCTTGGCATTCTACAATGTAGACCATTCCGGGCGACTTTATTCACCCTCGGCACAAAACAAGTCTTTAACTATGTTTATTGTTGTTTTTACCCACTGTGCTTTTTTATGTATCTTATCTATTCTCGTTCTCTCCATGGAATGCGGTTTCTTTGAGTCCTGAGGGAAGCGCTACAAACAATAAATGCGTCATTGTTATTGTTATCATTATTAATGACAAACCAGGGTTCTTCCCCAGGGTTTTTGAATAAACGTGGCGCTGGAGTGCATTATTAAAACCCCGACTTGCGTTTCTTCATGTCGAAATGCGCTGGGAAAAAAATACCACTAAAAAACGCTGAATTCAGGAACGCTTTCACTTCTCGCTTCGGACAACGATGCCCCGGGCGATCGAAGACATGTCGCTCCATCATGACCGAAACATCAGTTTCATTCGCTCGGAAATGTTGACATCGTGGCACAGAGCCCCTCTTCCATTCTTTTTGGGGGGAGGGACCCTGCATACGTTCAGCGGTTACTAGACGCTACGTGTGTCTGTCTCTGAAACGTGATAGATGGCTGGTGTCAGATGTGTGGAGTGGTTGAGTTGATCCTGGTCTTTGTGTTCTGAGGTGACTAGTACATACTTTACTACCTCTTTGTGTACCGGTATGGTTTGTTATTTCCCTTTTTTCAAACACAAAGGGGGTCGATGAGTCACCAAGTCGCTGTTATTCAACCTAGAATGTGGACAGGATATCCTGTGAGACTGACGCGTGTGTTTTGTGTATATGTGTGTGTGTGTGTGTGTGTGTGTGTGTGTGTGTGTGTGTGTTCCCTTCCTCCCCGGGTGTGTGTAGGAGTTGGAGACGGGTGTGGTGGACCTCTTCATCCCCTCCCCCAACGCCACGGCCGAGGTGGGCTACAACAGAGACAGGTGAGGACCCCCCCCCCCACACACACACACATACACACACAGAGGAACATTGTACACACATCCTTGTCCCATAACTTTATGCCTGGGTGGCTGTTGTACATTTTGCAACGAAGTATTTTTGAAAAAGGCACTATACAAACACGGTTTGATAAATCAAGCGTCTCACCCCTCCATCCCTCTCTCTCCCACCCCTCCATCCATCCATCCCTCTCTCTCCCACCCCTCATCCCTCCATCCATCCATCCCTCTCTCTCCCACCCCCTCACCCTTCCATCCATCCATCCCTCTCTCTCCCATCCCTCCATTCCTCTCTACCCCCCCCCCCCCCCCCCATCACCCCTCAATCCTTCTCTCTCTCACCCCTCCACCACCCACCCCCCCCTTCCCCCCTCCAGATTCCTCTTAAACCCGTCGGCGTGTCTGGAGGAGCACCTCCTCCAGCAGTTCAAGTTCCTGGGGGTCCTGATGGGCGTGGCCATCCGCACCAAGAAGCCCCTGGACCTCCACCTGGCGCCCCTGGTGTGGAAGCAGCTGAGCTGCATCCCCCTGACCCTGGAGGACCTGGAGGAGGTGGACCTGCTCTACGTACAGACACTCAACTCCATCCTGCACATTGAAGACAGCGGCATCACAGAGGACAACTTCCACGAGGTGGGGAGAGGGGGAGGGAGGAGAGGAAGGGAGGGAGGGGGAGGGTGGGGAGAGAGAGAGAGACACAGAGACACACACAGAGAAACAAAGAAAAACAGACAGAGAGAGAGAGACACACACACACACACAGACAGAGACACAGACCCACACACACACACAGACCCACACACACACACTGAACTGACATTCATTTAGTTTTGACTCCCAGTCCTGCTTACACTGTAGGTGCCACATTTTATACTTCACAATATTACTTCATATAACATCAGTCTGTCTGATAACATGGTTCATTACTGCAGTATGGTGGAGACATGCCACTGCGAGCACCAAAAACAAGAGGCATGTTTTGTGGCAGGGACACTGCACTTGTAGTTGTAAGCACTTGTAGTTTTAAACGCTTGTAGTTATTATAACCACTTTTACAGACTATTTTCTGGAGGAGAACACTATCAAGATCCAAATAGTCAATCATAGGTCAACCTTGCACACAGTGTTTCTCTTTCTCTCTTCCCCCCCTCCCCCCGGCCCTCAGTGATATGGATACAATGTCCAGCCCCCCCCCCCCCCTTTCCCATTGGCTCATCTACAGATGGGATTACAGTTATGCAAAGCGAACCCACTCAGTTAGTCAATCCTAAAGCCCCCTCCTATTCAAACGTCCTCACACAACCCCTACACACACACACACACACACACACACACAGCCCTGTACTGTAGCAGACAGCCCTGTTGATACAGCACATCCTGTCTGGTGGCTTGGCCTGACTCCCAGCCTTGTAGAGGGGAGAGGGGGGGTAGGAAGTGGGAGGGAGGGAGGGACGGGTCCCGGGGTCTGGGGGGAGGGAGGGGAGGAAGGGGGGAGGACTGCATCTGCTGCTTTGGCATGGTCACCATTGAGGAAAAGGCAGAGAGACTGGAGAGGAGAGGGGGAGAGAGACAAGAGAAGAGAAGAGAGGAGAGGAGAGGAGAGGGGGAGAGAGGAGAGGAGAGGAGAGGGGGAGACGGTCTCCTCCTGTGTCTTCTCTGTTGCCTGTGGTTTTTAGAACGGAGTAAGAGGAAGGTGGCAGCGTACCGTAGAAGGAACGGGCGTGAAGGCCGGCGGTTCCGATGTTGTCTTCTCTCAGTGGTATTCTGTCTGGACGGAGAGGGTTTGTGATGGTGTTATGTGTCTGTTGTTTGAGACAGTAAACCACGTTATTGATGCTATTGAGTCACTGAATTCCTCTCTGCTGTGGCAGGTCTGACTGTGCCCCCATGTGTTGTACACAGCAGTCCACTCTCCAGAACAACTATTCACATAAAGACACATCTCTCTGTTACCTGAAATATTCTGGAGGAAGAATTAAAACACTATGTAGTGTGACAGTTCTACTGTATGTATCTGGTTCTGTTTGTTTGTCTGTCTGTCTGTGTGTGTACATTTACATTTATGGCATTTAGCAGACGCCTTTATCCAAAGCGACTTACAACAATACATTTGTTTAAGTAAGTGAATCATCTATCCAACAGTCATCATAAGGGGAGCCAGGACAGTGAAAAGCCGTGACCGAGTAGCGCGGCCACTGTATTCACGTTGAGGCGGCGGTGCCAGGCGGGCAGCCGAGGTGGACGAGCAGAGTGATCTTGCAGGGGTTTGGGGGCTAACCATTGCTTGCAAGTAGGGAGGGGCTGTTCCCCTTGCCGCCCGATAGGCGAGCACCAGGGTCTTGAATCTGATGCGAGCTGCTACCGGGAGCCAGTGGAGGGTGCGGAGGAGGGGTGTGACATGGGACAATTTGGGGAGATTGAACACCAGACAAGTGGCAGCGTTCTGGATGAGCTGCAGAGGCCTGATGGCGGAGGCGTGGAGTCCGGCCAAGAGTGCATTGCAGTAGTCAAGGCGAGTGATTGGACCAAAAGTTGTGCTGCTTCTCTGGTGAGGAATGGACGTATCCTTCTGATGTTGTAGAGGAAGAATCTACAGGAGCGTGCTGTCGCTGTGATGTTCGCCACACAGGATAAGCGGTTGTCAAGGATCACCCCAAGGTTCTTGGCTGTATGGGAGGAGGTCACAGTAGAGTTTTCTACTGTGATGGAGAAGTCTTGGAGAGGGCAGGCTTTCCCTGGGAGGAAGAGCAGCTCAGTCTTGTCAAGGTTGAGCTTTAGGTGGTGGGCTGACATCCAAGCAGAAATGTCTGCAAGACATGCCGAGAAACGTGTTGCCACCTGTGAGTCAGAAGGGGGGAAGGAGAGAAAAAGTTGAGTGTCATCTGCGTAGGCGTGGTAGGAGAAACCATGTGAAGAAATTACAGAGCCGAGAGATTTGGTATAGATAGAGAACAGTAAAGGCCCAAGGACAGAGCCCTGGGGGACACCAGTGGTGAAGGGTCGTGGAGAGGACAGCGATCCTCTCCACGTCACCTGGTAGGAGCGACTGGTCAGGTAGGATGCAAACCAGGAGAGTGCAGAGCCAGAGATGTCCAATTCTGAGAGGGTGGAGAGAAGGATTGGGTGGTTTACTGTGTCAAATGCAGCAGACAGGTCCAGAAGAATGAGGAGGAAGAGGAGAGGGAGGAAGCTTGAGCGGAGTGGAGAGCCTCTGTGACAGCGAGGAGAGCAGTTTCAGTAGAGTGCCCAGCTTTAAAGCCGGATTGGTGAGGGTCAAGGAAGTTGTTTTGAAGGAGGTAGTTAGACAGTTGGTTAGAGACAGCATGTTCAAGAGTTTTAGATAAGAAGGAGAGAAGGGATACCGGTCTGTAGTTATGGACAGCAGACGGGTCGAGAGTTGGTTTCTTGAGAAGTGGCTTGTCTTGAAGGCAGCTGGGACAGATCCTGTGGATGGAGAGGAATTGATTACGGTGGTAAGGAACGGAAGGAGGTCTTTGGAGATGGATTGGAGAAAGGGGGAGGGGATAAGATCGAGGGGGCAGGTGGTTGCCCGCTTGGATGTGACCAGCTTTAGAACAGCTTTAGGGGGGAGAAATCTGATAAACCAGAGACTGGGTGTTGCGCAGTGGGTTTGGGAGGAGAGGTAGCATTGTTGGTGAGAGGTAGAGGGAAGGAGCTGCTAATGTCATCAACTTTCTTTTCAAAGTAGGTGACAAAGTCATCGGCAGACAGGGAGGAGGGGGAGGAGGAGGGTTGAGGAGTGAGGAAAATGTGGAAAAAAGTTTCCTTGGGTCAGAGACAGAGGATTTAATTTTGGAATGGTAGTATAAGGCTTTAGCAGCTGATGCAGATGAGGTGTAGTTGAGGAGGAGAGAGAGATAAGGATCTAGATCATCAGGAAGGCCAGATTTTCTCAATTTCCTCTCAGCTGCCTGGAGCCCTATTCTACAAGCTTGCAGGGTTTCAGACAGCCAGGGAGCGCGTGGAGTGTGTGTGTGTCTGTGTGTGTGTGTCTGTGTGTGTGTGTGTCTCTCACTTATGGATGATCACCTGACTGTGTGTGTGTGTGTGTCCGTCCTCAGATGATCCCTCTAGACTCGTTCGTGGGTCAGAGCGCCGACGGCAAGATGGTGCCCATCATCCCGGGAGGAAACAGTATCCCGCTCACCTTCTCAAACAGGAAGGAGTACGTGGACCGCGCCATCGAGTACAGGCTGCACGAGATCGACCGCCAGGTACGACACACACACACACACACACACACACACACATCTCTGCACACACTGAGCCCCGCTTAGAAACACATCCTGGATTAGAAACACAATGTTGGATTTTAACAGAAAGAGCAATCAGCAGAATTTGGTGAATGATAACCAGCTTAGAATGTACACATTTTAGAATGGTCTTTGTTCGGATGTACAATATACTGTAGATGGTGTGGGTGTCTGTCTGTCTGTCTGTCTGTCTGTCTGTCTGTCTGTCTGTCTGTGTGTGTGTCTGTCTTGTCTGTCTGTCGGTCTGTGTCTGTCTGTCTGTGTGTCTGTCTGTCTGTCTGTATGCGTTCAGTACACTACTGTATATATTTCCAACTATCTGTACATTCCTATCTACATGTATGTGTTTCCGCCCCCTCCCCCCTACCCTCCCCTCCCCTCCCAACCCAGGTGGCAGCGGTGAGAGAGGGCATGTCGTGGATCGTGCCCGTGCCCCTCCTGTCCCTCCTAACGGCCCGCCAGCTGGAGCAGATGGTGTGCGGCATGCCCGAGATCTGCTGCGACGTCCTCAAGAAGGTGGTCCGGTACCGGGAGGTGGACGAGCAGCACACGCTGGTCCAGTGGTTCTGGCAGACCCTGGAGGAGTTCTCCAACGAGGAGCGGGTCCTGTTCATGCGCTTCGTGTCGGGCCGCTCCCGGCTGCCGGCCAACACGGCCGACATCTCCCAGAGGTTCCAGATCATGAAGGTGGACCGGGTGAGAGGACGAGGCCCGACCGGCCCGCGCGCACACACACACACACACACACACACACACACACACACACATATACATATACATTTCTTATATACATCTCACACACACAAACACACACATACATATACATTTCTTATATACATCTCACACACACAAACACATACATCTATTATATACATCACACACAACCAGATATAACAGATATATACATCACATATACACATACATTTCTTATATACATCTCAAACACACACTCACATATGTACATCTATTATATACATCCCACACACACAGATATATACATCTCTCACACACATACATTTATTATATACATCTCACACACACATATACATCTATTATACTGTATACATCACACACACATACTTATATTATATACATCTCTCACACACACAAACACACACACACACACACACACACACACACAATATAATCCTCTAAGCAAGAGGGGAGTGCAATCCTTTTCCTCCCACAGTTTTGGACCGATGGTCACACTGTCAGGCTCAAACCAACCGGTCTGTCCCCGAGCAGTGAATCAGGCTACTTCAGAATGTCGGTGGTCCGTGAAGCGCCGCATGGTGTCTAATGGATAATGTCTCTGTGTTTGACCCCCCTCCTCCCCTCCCCTCCCACACCTCTGTGTTTGCCCCCCCACCAGCCGTACGACAGCCTGCCCACCTCCCAGACGTGTTTCTTCCAGCTGCGCCTGCCCCCCTACTCCAGCCAGGCCGTCATGGCCGAGAGGCTCCGCTACGCCATCAACAACTGCCGCTCCATCGACATGGACAACTACATGCTCTCACGCAACGTGGACAACGCAGAGGGCTCCGACACGGACTACTGACGCGGACGAGACACACGATCAAACACACGCGCGCACACACACACACACACACCACCCCCCAGGAGAGACTGGGCCTGGTCATAAGACTTTGTCCTCTCACAAAAAAAAAAGACACACACATAACAGGAAAAAACCCAGAGGTGCATCATTTTCTTCATCTTCATCATCTTCATCATCACCCAAACGACGTAGGAACTCCGGAGCAGAAGAGGCATCCACTTTTTAATGCATTCTATTTTCCGCACTCACCGCGAGACACAACGGATTCTTCACCTGTTTTTTATTTTATTTTATTTTCACCTTGTGGTTTATTAGCAATTTGAAAAATGGCAATCAATATGAGCAGTGCATTGAGTGTTACCGTATATACTGGTTCTTTTTCCATTGCTCCATCCTATTTTCAGGGTTTTTTTCTGCATGGGGATATGTTTATTTTGTTTTTGGAAATGTGTATAGAATATTCAACCCAGTGAAAGAAAAAAAAAAGAAAAAAAAAGAATATTGTACATTGTGTATAATGCTTCATTATTAGACAAATGTTTTACATAAATATCCATATTTATTTTGTTTTAATTTTTAAATTGCCTATGCCGAGTTTCCTAAAGCAGAAAAAAAAAACACAATAAATGCTTCTGAATTGAGTCTGTTTGTTCTGTTGTGACTTGGGTGAAATGGTTTATCAGAACAATAAAAACGCTCAAATGAAAGGATAACACTTGCTTGCAGAGAACAAATATCATCACATTTATTTATAAGTATAAAATGTCACAAAGGCCACCTTTTAGTGGGGAAATTAACCTTAAACATTATCCAGAATATTTACAAACTCCTTTCATTATCAGACACTGAATCAGACATTGTTAAGCGCCTCTTGATTCGGCCATTTTGAAGCGCACCCCTCGGTCTTGTGTGTAGGATGACGTTGGCAAGATGAGCTCATCCTTACAGTTTTTTCTCGATTGCTTTAGTACATTTCTTGAAACAGTATTAAACTTTTCTAAACACCTTGACAACACATTTCAACCTTGACAACACATTTGCCAAAACACCACAGTTCTTTTGCAAACTGCACCACAACTCTTAAAACATCACAAAAGAAAATTAGTGCATCCAAACAGTATCCTTTGTCATCTAATGAAAAGTTCAATCCACCATTACTGTTATAATGACACACTAAATAGTAATGATAACCATCAATATGCATTGCATTTCTTTTAAAAACATGGGTGAAAAACTGTAAGAATTTCACTCAGCAGAAAAGCTTTGTACTATATAGGCTAGTTTATGGAAGTACTGCCCCTGGCAGAGAATATGACTGCTTGTCAACACTTACTCAATTGATGTGTTTTGCTGAAAATGTAACTGTTGTGCTCATTCATGTATGTTATAGCTGTTGGCATGTGAACTGAAATGGTGTAAGCAATCGAGGAAAAACTGGAGTTTGAATACAGGAAGTGGCAAGTTGTGTTACTAGATCTCTGGTTTGTAATGTCCCTATTAGGGGAGTACTCTGTAGTCCCTGTAGTTCCTCTTGTAACACCAGTATAGGCAAAATGAACTGTTTGACAGGCACTGTCTGCCGTTGAGCAGGAACTGAAGTCGGTATCAGTCAGTAGTGAACTAGAAACTGAAGTCGGTATCAGTCAGTAGTGAACTAGAAACTGAAGTCTATCAGTCAGTAGTGAACTAGAAACTGAAGTCTATCAGTCAGTGTGGTAGAAGGTCCTCCCAGTGGCCAGGAGTCAGGGTTCCTCTATTCTCGCGTAGCCAAACCTCCAAATTGTTCTCGCGTCTTTTGGGTGTCTGGCGAGTTTTAGATGAGCCGATCTGGCTTGGATTGAACTGGAAGGGAGCGATGGGAGACTGTGCTCGCAATTTCATTGGATGTGACATTCCAAGAACCCTCCCCACCACATGCCTGTTGTTGTTATGCATGTCGTCTTTTGCGACCGGGTAGGACTAAGAGAGTTGTTGCCTATGCTAGCTTGCAACATTGAAGAAACCCTGATGGAAATAAACAGAATTCAGTTTTTTTTTTGGAGCTCTGATAGGTTTAAGCAAGATGGCAATGATTTTACCGAGCCTATCAGAAGACAAGGTGGAATTACTAGCGTCTTGTTTGTACCTATCCAGTCCTTTCACATGTCCTTGTGTCTAGGGAGTAGGGGCTAGGGGTTGTTTCTGGATTGGGCCTACCACTGGCTACGTAGTAGTTTATTGGTTCTTATTAAGTGCATGTGAGATGGTCACTGTCTGTAATTGTTGTCTTTCCCAATGTTTCTCAACTGCCAGTCCCTGCGACGTTTCTAACCAGTCCCTCAAAAATGGTTAGCTGACACAGATCTAGTCAGTTCTCAAGTGTTTGTCGGATACTTGAGGTCCTCGGAAGAAGAAGGTCTCTGGGACCTGGTGATTTGAGAACCACTGATATATCCTCTATCTGTATCTGTTGTCTCAAGCCTTGACTTGGTGTCAACCTGAGGTAGAGGAATCTTATCAACCACCTCAGCTAGAGGCCGGTGGATGAAGTAACAGTCGTAGTGTTTTAACTGGCAGAGCTACCATGGGTATTACACACACACACACATTCTCAGAGATGTCGGAATAACAATGTTCCCAAATTCCATCACAATATTCCTGCTTCTACATCCCTTCTTCTCTCCAGATGTCAGTCATGTATATGAGGGAAGAATTCGACCTATGAGAAGACCTCACCAGTAAGAAACTTCACCAGTAAGAATCCTCACCAGTAAGAATCTTCACCAGACAGAAAAGTTCACCAGTAAGAAACCTCACCAGTAAGAATCCTCACCAGTAAGAATCCTCACCAGTAGGAAACTTCACTAGTAAGAATTCTCACCAGTAGGAAACTTCACCAGTAAGAATCCTCACCAGTGAGATCCAACATTCTCAACCTATCCCTATCCACACTTTCCTCAATGTGATCACACTCAGGTCTAGAAGAACTGTGTCCATCTCAAGTCCAGCTATTTCATCTCTCTCCCATCATCACAAACCAAGGTTAGTCTGCCTTCAACAGCTGACACAAGTCCCGAGCAGACACATCCACTACTCTGTCCTCACGTCAGTGTCTCTTACTGCATGTCAACAGTAACAGGATCCCCATGATCTTCTCTGGCGACCTTTGAACTCTGCAGTGTGTGAGCCAATCAGGGCCCTGTGTGGAGAGATCCAGCCCTGCTTTTGTGCTTGCGACACAGACCTGCCAACACTGTCCCTGGATCAGCTGTCTGTCCTCCACATAGCCCCTCACTGCATGGATCATGCTAGTAAACACTGATCTGAGTCCAGTCCTCCGTCATTAGGACCAGCTGCTCTCCCGGCTCCCTCCCGTGGAGGGTCTGGGGGTGATGAGGCTCTCCTTGGCCCTCAGCAGTCTCTCCAGGCAGGGGGAGCTGATCTTGCCCTGGGGGGGTCCTCGTCTAGGGGGGCCACGGCAGTGGGGGTGGGGGTGGTGGTGGTGGTGATGGTGGTGTTGGGGGTGGTAGTGGGGGGGAGCCGTCTGGGGGTCAGTGCTGGAGGAGACAGCATTGTCCTGGGTCACATCCAGATGGTGGTGGTGGGGAGGTGGAGGTGGAGGGGGGCAGGGGGCTGGTCGCTCCAGGGGGGGCTGTTCCAGAGTCTTGGAGGAGCAGGTGGGGAAGGTGTGCAGCCATTTGAGGTGTGTGGAGGAGTAGGGGGTGTGTCTCAGGGCCCTGTCCCCTTCAGGGAGACCCGCGGGGGGCAGAGACCCTTGGGAGCCTGGGGGGGCGGTAGTGTTGTACTGCTATGGAGGGAGAGAGAAGAATAGCAGGTTAGAATAGTGTCTCTCTGGCCAAAATAATAATAATATAATATATTCCATTTAGCTGACGCTTCTATCCAAAGCGACTTACATTGCAGTCAGTGCATACATTTCAGTATATATGGTCCCAGCAGGAATCAAACCCACAACCTAAGCGTTGTTAGCGCCATGCTCTACCATGTGATGAGATAATAATGAATACATTTTTTTACCCACTACACACAATAGTACCATCTGTGAAATAACAATAATGTGTGTGTTATGTGCAATTAATTACTTACAATTAATTACACTTATTTGTGCATTCACTTGATGAGCTTTCATTCTCTCTAATATGAAGTTATGTCGGTGGGAGTGGAGAGTCGTCTAGTCTAGTCTATGTACAATAAGAGCATTGTATTTTCCCTTCTCTGTCTTTACCAGGGGAGGCTGCTGGAGGTAGAAATCGGAGGACGGGCTCATTGTAATGCATGGAATTCCTCATTGCGTTCCATGCGTTACACTGAGCCCACCAGCCTCCCCTGACCTCCACCTGTCCTCCCAGACATTCCTCTCTTAATAGTCTGCCACTCCAGTCTAAACCTCATTGTTCTGACCGAACATGAGACCTTTAGAATTCCTCTCGGCGGTAAACACAGATTGTAATCCCTCCTCCACACTCGTTCTGCCATCTGGGAGGATAAGAGATCTGTAGGTTTCTGAGGGCTAAGTTACACACGCTACTGGCTATTGGTTTTTTGGTTTGTTTTTTTAATTAGCCCAGCCCATCATCAGAGGACCTTAAGTACTTTGTTTGTTTTTTGACATAGACATAATCTACAAGGTACTTTTTTCTTTTCTTTTTAATTATGATTTTTTTTTTTTACACATTATAAAAAACATTTAACAGGGTGATTTCAGTCCTTTATGGTATATTTGGTATTATTTCTGGTGTACATGCTAAGATATTTTTCATTTGATCTGATATATAGAGACTATTGTTTCCATATCCACACTAACGTAAGGCCCATTACATGTCCTCATTCTAGGTGGTGTGTTGGTGTGTTAACAGTGGAACCTGGATCAAACCTCCACATGGACAGTACCTTGTGTCTCTTAGCTGGAGTTCTGGAGTCACCCTGGCTGGTAGTGTCAGTGGGTCGGACCGGGCCGAGTCGGACCTGGGGGAACCAGCTCTGGAGCATTTCTTCCATTTTCACGAGAATGCTGACGTAGCGTTCACTGGAAACAGAAAACAACAAACGCAGGGTTTGGAACGAGGCCGTTTAAACAACGTCATACTGTATTGTAGCCTGAGCTGAATTTGAGTCCCCCGAAACAGCTGCCAAAGAAAATGATTTAGAAGGGATTTTTTTTTCTATGTTAAGTGATTTACAGTAACACTGGCCAGTTTCCCGGACACAGATTAAAAGCTCAACCCTGGACTAAATCACCCTTTCAATAGAGACTCTCCCTTGAACATGGTCTACGACTAGGACTAGTCTAGTCTAGGTCAGAGAAACTCTCACTCAGCAGCTGAAATACTGTAGCTATCTGGGAGGAAAAAGAACCATTACATAATACGCCATAGAAGCACAGACACTTTGTGTTCTTTACCTCTATCTGATTGGTAGACTGAGAGCATAGTCGCACAAAGCCTACATATCCTGCCCCAGAGGCAGAGTTTATTCTACTGTGTACATTCCTCCTGAATGCATGTGATCTGTCTAGTCTACATTCAAACTGTCTGGAACACACGTTGCCTGTGGAAGAGGACAAACACAGCGTGTACTATACACATGTATACACACACACACACACATGTTCCGACACACACACACACTTGCTCCAGCACGCACGCACGCACGCACGCACGCACACACATATACACACACATATACAAACACATATACACGCTCGCTCCAGCACACACACGTTCCAGCACACACACACACACACACACACACACACACACACACACGTGGCAGCGGGGAGGAGTCACCGTGTTCTCATTTCATTCACATCTATAAATAGAGCAGTAAGCCCTCCAGCCAGACGAGTCTGCCCCACCGTGGCCCCGCCCACCTCGCGGCTCAGAGCACGGAGCCGGATTTAAAACACCTACGCCCCGCCCACCGTCTGTCTCCAACGGCGACACACACATACAGACAGGATCATGCCTACTCATTACTCCTCTGCTGACAGAGAATGGGGATTTAGTCCCCTGTATATCACATGTCAACACGCCACCTGCTGGCCACTCTCTACCTGGCGGCCCGTTCCCCTGACTGAAACTCCATTAGAAAAGACGAGTCTCATCGACTTCAATGCGACGTCCTTTGGGGGAGAGAGACAGAGGCTGTCGGTGTGTGGACTGCAGGGTACAGTAGTGATGTTGCCATTGTCTTTCTCCTGGCTGAAGAAGCAGACAGCTGGTGAAGCATGACTTTTAAAACATTTACATTGACATTGAAGTCATTTAGCAGACACTTTTATCCAAAGCAACTTCCAATAAGTACATGTGTCTCAAGTAAGTGAATCCACTGTACATCAACCTTCCATAAGAACAAGTACCACTGCCTGGTGCCTTTTAGATGGGCCAGTTGGGGCTCTGAGACGTTCCCTTCGGGTCCTTCCTCTCTTTCGGACTATGGTTCTGATGGCTTGGTTCTGATAGCTTGGCTTCGCCACATCGCGTTGTGCGTGCCAAGCTAGCTCCGAGGTGGAACAGATAACCACACACACACACACACACACACACACACACACACACACACACACACACACACACGCTCTGTTTCCGGATCATATCGGCTGGGACATTTTGAGACTGCCGGCGAACCTTTCGCATCAGACTGCGAATAGACGCTCCCCTTTAGTGCGCTGATGTGTGTCCGTCGTGAACCGTGAAGAGGCTGGATGAATGGGAAAGCTATAGGCGACCGTTATCTACAGCAGAGGACGGTTCAGCGCTTCTCTTAACGGTCGGGCTGTCTGCCTGCCTGGGACGGTTCAGCCGACCACATCGGCTGTTGCTTAGTCAGCTACGCTACCCCGACCTCCCCTATACATCTGTCACTCCTGTAGACTGCTGCTTTCTCAGAGGGGGGGGGGGGGGCAGAGCAGGGCAGGGCAGCAAGAGAGGGAGGAGGAGAAAATGTAAAGAGAGGGTGGAGGAGAAGAAGGTGGAGAGAGAGGGAGGGCAGAGAGAAAGGGAGGAGGAGGTGGAGAGAAAGGCAGGGCAGCAGAGAGAGGCAGGTGAGAGAGGGAGGAAGAGAAGAAGGTGTAGAGAGAGGGAGGAGGAGGTGTAGAGAAAGGCAGAGCAGTGAGAGAGGCAGGAGAAGAGGAGGAGGTGTAGAGAAAGGCAGAGCAGTGAGAAAGGGAGGAGGAGGAGGAGGAGGAGAAGAGGAGGAGGTGTAGAGAAAGGCAGAGCAGTGAGAGAGGGAGTAGGAGGAGGAGGAGGAGGTGTAGAGAGAGGCAGGAGGAGGAGGAGGAGGAGAAGAGGCGGTATTTACCCCATGGCTGGGTTCTGAAGAACTCCCATGATCCTCTGGATGCGGTCCATGGCCACGTTCTCCTGGAAGCGGCTCAGCCCTGAGGGACAGACAGCGTCACATTGCTGACTAGTTCATACAAAGAACAAAAAACAATGTTTTATTTGCCAAAAGTTTGGAATGTTTGCACTCCCCGAGACAACACACATGCACTGTACACCCCGGGGTGTGTAGTTCCAATCAACGCAGTTTGTTGACTCTGGTGAAGAGACAGAACCATTACTGGAAATAACAGTGGTTGGCAACAATAAAATGGAGGAGGTGTTCCAAGAGGATGTTTTAAGACTGGATTTCACAGTGCATTTGTGTATGTTTTGGTGAATTCAATAATACCTAAAGGAATTCAGTGGATGATCAGACGTTGATCATCTGTTTGGCTAGTGTTTCTCTTCTGAATCCTCTGCTAAAAAAGGAATTATCTGTGAGAAAAAAAAGGTCTGTTTTTCATTTCACCACTGAAAAAACTATATATCGGCTATCGGTGAAATTTGCCTCCCATAAATCGTCATCGGTATCGGACCAAAACATCCAGTTTGGGTCGGGCTCTAGTAGTGGCTTCCTTATGTTAGACCTGTCCTACCGAGCTCTGTAGCACTGGCTAATATGGTGGGCTCCTCTGTAACGACCAGGCTTTGAAGCTGCTGTATCTCTCTAATGGTGGAGGCAACAGATGTGGACACAGTGTGTGTGTGTGTGTGTGTGTGTGTGTGTGTGTGTGTGTGTGTGTGTGTGTGTCTGCGTGTATCTGCATGCATGCATGTATGTGTGTGTGTGTGTGTGTGTGTGTGTGTGTGTGTGTGTGTGTGTGTGTGTGTGTGTGTGTTTCATGTGTTTGATCAGAGCTTTTATCTTTGTACCAGTCTTTGGTTTAAAAGAACCGTATATCACTCCTCCAGCCTTTCATCCTGGCTGCTTTTCAGGACGTTCCCTTGTACACAGTGTACCAGAAACACATTCACATCGTTAACTGCTGTTTCTAATCGGTTCCATACAAGTACCTTATGATTAAACCCAGAGATATTAGGAACAAACACAACTTCATCAATATGTATCTGGTTTTCTATAACCAGGTGAACTAAATCAGATTTTCAAAACGCTGTGTCTTTAAAAGGCTTCTTATCGACAGTGGACGACGACACAGACACGAGGGCATTAATAAGCAGACCAATCATCTCTGTGAGAGTGTCTTCGTCGTTGTCGTCGTCCCCCGCCGTGATAGAGGTGCTATCTTTAGCAGTGATCTGTGGTGACCGTGGTGATCTGTGGTGACCGTGGTGACGCACCGCAGGCCCATTGAGAAGGCCGTGTGTTTTCCCAAAGGAGAGTACTACAGCGGGGGATTAAAAGGCTGGAGGAGAGAGATTAGAGATGTCACTCACGTTCAGAGTACCTCCCGGTCCGTAGCCCTCGCAGGATGGCCGTGAGTGGCCGGACGTAACACTGGAGCTCCATACACTGGAGAACAATAGATACAAACGTTGGGTTCAGAATACAATAGAATAGAATAGAATAGAAGAGAAAACAGGCTGTGTGAAAATGGCCTTCATGGTTCTCTAATAACAGTGGGGGGTTTTTTCTTCAATTTATCGTGAGTGTATGTTCAGGATTGGTATCCGCAACGATCAGTTGGATAACATTGTGGACAGTAGGGGAGGCTGGTGGAGGTTGAAATCGGAGGACGGGGCTCATTGTAATGCATGGAATGGAATAAGGAATGGTATTAAATGGTTGATACCGTTCCTTATTCCATTCCATGCATTCCAATGAGCCCCGTCCTCCGATTTTTTCCTCTACCAGCGCCACCTGGTGGACAGTTATGTATTTTACTATCGTATTCGTACTGTTTTCCTTTCAACTCTCTAATCTTGACATCATAAGCTAGTGCTGACAACAAGAGTAAACCAGTGGAGGCTGGTGGAGGTAGAAATCAGAGGATGGGTTCATTGGAATACATGGAATGGAATAAGGAATGGTATCAAACACGCATGTTTGATACCATTCCTTATTCCATTCCATGTATTCCAATGAACCCATCCTCTGATTTCTACCTCCACCAGCCTCCACTGGAGGAAATGTACATACAATAAGAGGGTTTACTAGGCAGCTGAGTTGAGAAGGTGCTAGCTAAGCAATGCAGGAACGGACACTGGTCAGCAGTTACGCAAAAGAACGGCCAGAATGCCATTGTAAGAAAAAATGAAGAAAAGTCCTTGATTTACGAGAGACGATGTGAGTTTTACACTGAGGTTAACACTATGACCAGATAGGGGGAAGGACACACACACACTCAGAAGTCTAGAAGACCTATTTTCTCACATCAGTTGACTACAGCACATGATTCACAAGGCAAGGCCAAATAGAGGAATGCTGAATTCTTCATCCATCCCTTGCTCCTGCTCCCCTAGGCTGTCCAGTAGATCTGGAATGATTGGATAGGCCTAAGCAATGGATATGGCAATAGTCTAATCTAGACCTCTGATTCAACTGTTGCAAGACCTTAAGGAGGCGCTAGGGAGTAGAGGCTTTGGGTCGAGTAGGAATTCATTGGTGGTACAACAGGGCAACCCCCACCTTATGGGCAAACAGCTTGTCTCCCTGATCCCTGGTCTCCTCAGGAACTGGTTTCTCCCTCTGCCCTGGCAACCCGGGGCTGTACGATCTTTTCCTACAACCTGGCAACCCAGGACTGTGAGGTCTCTCCCTGGTCTGAAGGTGCGTCCTACTTAGGTCACTGTCCCAGGTATGCATGGAGGTGGTCCAAAGGGCCCAGGGTTGACTCTGTTGGCCAGCCAAGATATATCCCTGGGTTTGAGACTGTCTCAGTGGGCCAGTGAAGATGCATCCCTGGGTGTCAGACTGGCTCTGTGGACCAGCCAAGATATATCCCTGGGTTTGAGACTGATTCTGTGGGCCAGCTAAGAAGCATCCATGGGTTTCAGACCGTCTCTGTGGGCCAGTGGAGATGCATCCCTGGGTTTGAGACTGTCTCTGTGGGCCAGTGGAGATGCATCCCTGGGTCTCAGTGTCCCAGGTGTCCTGGAAGAAGGCCAGGGGGGTGCCGGAGTTGTCCCTGTCCCTCTGTAGTCCTGGGTCCCCATTCATAGTCTCACAGTGACTGCTGCAGACCAGTCCAGAGTCAGGGGATGTTCTGGGAGATTCCCTTGATGATGACGACGATGGTGATGATGATGGTGATGATGATGAAGGTTGGGGTAAGGATGGCTGTTGTCTTCTGCTGTCTCCATGTTGAGGACTTAATCCGTCCGCGCCGTGGTTGTCCTCCCCCTCCTCCTCTTCGTCGTCACTGGCCAGCCAGTCAATGGAACAGTCAGAGTCTGAAGTCGACATCCTCTACTATAGTCTTTCATCCAACACAGAACATCCCACACCTGCAAAGATAACACACAATAGCATCTGTTAGCTTCACACTGCACTATTTTCAAGAATGTTACATTGATAGGGGGATGGCTCAGTCATAAGCTTCATTATTGTAAGCCAATAATGAATCCAAGTTGGGCTGAGTCTAGACAAGTGTTGTATAAGAGACAGTTAGCTCTTGCAGCCGCTGGACATTTACAGTAACACGATATAATTCAAGGAAGTCACAATGGAAGATTGTTCCAGTTTATTCATCACAAAGCCGCCTCTCTGTCTCTCTCTCAGACACACTCACTCACACACACACACACACACACACACACACAAATAAAACCGTCTCTCTCTCTCTTTCTCTTTGGCCCTCTCCCTCTTCCTCTCCCTCTCACTCTCGCTCTCTCCCTTTCTCTCTCTCTCTCTCTCATGTCTGACTAGATTTGCTGCTGCATTTTCTTCCACAAACTTCATTTGAACCCATACGCATTAAGGGCCCATTTCCCTGGGCTGGATGGAGACCAACTCTAATCCAGAGATAAACGTATTATGCCTGCTAGCCTAATTATCCAAGCCATGGTGGTTTTCAGCCAACGCAAAAACCTCGAGGAATTATCAGTGGATGATCAAAACCTGTCAGTATACAGAGGAGCCAAGAACATATTTTGTATAACAAGTTTACAGAATTGTCACAAGCACAAAGACCCACTAAAGTATGTATTATGTATTATATTCTACACATAGTTACACATTACTGGCAATATGCCTTAAAATGAAGGTGTTTGTCATACAATGTTGTAATATTACACAAACACACACACCCCTCTCTCTCTCGTTTCTTTTCACCTGAACAATTACAATTACACGCACGCACACGCACGTGCATGCGCGCGCGCGCGCGCGCACACACACACACACACACACACACACACACACACACACACACACACACACACACACACACACACACACACACACACACACAGCACTGACTAAACTTGCTGTACTGAATGTGTAAGCAACAGCTCGGCAAAGTGCCAGATAGGTAGAAGGTTAAGGGACTAACTTACTTCCACAAGGTCCTCCAACCTAGCAAGGATAGTCAGTTGCCAGGTAGGGCTTGCTATCTAGTGTAAGCCAACTTTGCTCAGTGGTTGAGTTAATTGTAAATTGGCATGCTAACTTCATGATAAGTTCAGCATCTTAGCTGACATTAGTATATGTATCTCCCTGTCACACTTGCACATGTCTACTCCTTTCTCTTTCCTGGCGACACTGCAGCTCAACCCAGACTGTAAACAAACCCTATGCGCCATGAATAGTCCATTAGGGGCCGTGTAATTCCGGGTATGAAAGAAAAACGAAAAATTGATTACATTTGGTCGATATTTGTTTACTGTAATTCGATGCCCCATGTTGACACTATACGCGAGAAAACGTTTCGTTGATAGAATTCTGAAGCCAAACACAACAAATGAGCCAGTTCCCGTTTTTTTTTTTTTTTCACTTTCTGAATTGAATCAAATAAATGTTTTACCTTGTCCTATAGTCATTAGAAACCAACGTGATCAGTACAGCGGTCATCCTAATGATGACACCTACCAATACTCCAAAGCAAATCGAAATCATCACGAAAGCAAAGCATACTTACTCCTCCGGCACGTAGGCTATACTATACGACTCCTATATACCGGGCAGCCTCGTAATCGGTCAAGTCCAGTGCGCTTGTACAGTGGCTCTATGAGACGCGGTGCTTACCAGAAGTGAGTATAGTCGCTTCCCCCCGTGTCCTCAGCGGTGAATTCAGGACACTCATGGGCTCCGTGTGTGATGCGGTGAAGTGAGTGATGTAGCGGTGTAACCGTACACCCCGTGCAGCCTCTCCTAGGGCAACGTGTCCGAGAGGGCGGGTGTAAACAGACCGGGCTCACCGATTTGCGCTCTCACGACCATACTGACAAATAGACATTGCGATGGAGGCCAACGTAAGGCGATAGGCGAGAGAAGCTTACATATTTAGATCGAAATGGAAATGATAAAAAAAAACACACACGTGGTCACGCGGAACATATTCACGGCCGTAAAGTTACACATGTAAGAGAATCAAGGGAGATCGTTCACTTTGAACTGTCTAGCACACACACACACACACACACACACACACACACACACACACGCACGGGTGTTTTTTTCACCCACTTCATTACATTTTGGGTTTGACATTGTTAACCCTGTGAAATGGGATTATATTGCACAGGCTGTAAAGGAGGGAGGGGTAGTCATGGCATTTGTGTCGGTTTCAAGGAAAATTCAACTGCGCAGTGACATAACAGTGTCATAAGACATGAATTCCACCATTCCATGACCATATCTGAAGTGGTAGGACTTGGCATACACACGGGCCAATACATAACTTGACAAACATCATTTTACAATGGAAACGTATTATAGAACATACAATGTGGCGATGATACAGTAAAAATGATTATGTTGCAGGATATTTCTTCTGCAAATTATTTTTTTCATGGTGAATACGTTTTTATCACACATTCTAGTACGGTAGATAAGGCCATTTATTGTATGTCCTTTAGATGATTGTGTTGAGCTAAATTGTTCAAATATTTTGCGTTGTATGTATGTCATTTGAGAAGTGAGGCTACACCCAGACAAGGCCGATAGGATGTAGTTGAGTGCAACAGATTTGCTGAGCAAGTGGGGCTGGTCATGTAGAACTAATACACTAGTATTAGCTATCATAGCAGTTCGGTCCCAGGGATGTAGACTCACGTTGCCATTTCCACCAGCTCAGAGCTTTTCCCTATACACACACAGGGTCTGGTGTCTGTCCTCTCTGTACAGCATTTGAACACACACACACACACACATACACACACACACACACACACACACACACACAGAGGCCCTAGTGAGAGAGGACATTGTTTCTCTAGCCCAGCCGATGACTTGCATTTGCTTGGCTTTGTAGCCAGAATTGTTCAAGCGTGCCATATCCTCTTAGCTACTGTATACCGTTACACTGCATGTAATGAACAAACTCTTTTCAAACAAGGCCCTCCAAAGCTTGAAGACATCTATCCTCTTATGTCAGTACCACACAATAAGCTACCTCCCAGTAGACCAGTGGAGGCTGTCGGAGGGAGAAATCGGAGGACGGCCTCAAACGTGTTTGATACCATTCCTCATTCCATTCCATGCATTACAATGAGCCCCGTCCTCCAATTTCTACCTCCACCAGCCTCCCCTGGTGTCCATATCCCCCTGCAATAGTCTTTGTTGATTTTGATAGTAGTCACGACCTCCCACTCACTGGGGCCATCATATGTCATGTGATTTACATTCCCCTCCTTATTGGTCAAAAACAACAAACAAGCCCTTGTAGACATTGTTATATGCTTCCCTGTGTGAGTGGATGAAGACTGGAACATACAGTAGGATCGATCTAACCTATCAGATTCACTGTGACTCAGTGACCAGTCGCTCGCTGGTGACACCGGTGAGTCACCGGTGTTGATCCTGGCAGGCCTACGGCCGGTCTCAGAGGAGATCTGGCTGCTGCCCGGGCTTCCGGTGAGAGAGCTGGGCATGAGGATACATGGGACCATATGGTCCACTTTTATTCACGAAACCATTCACAATTTCACTATGGTAGCTCTACAAGTGTGGTGTGTGTGTGTGGGTGTGTGGGTGTGGGTGTGTGTGTGTGGGTGTGTGGATGTGGATGTGGGTGTGGGTATGGGTGTGGGTATGGGTGTGTGTGTGTGTGCATGCATGCGTGTGTGCGTGCCTGTGTGCGTGTCTGCCCGAGAACACACACACGTGTGAGTGTTTCTTTAGGTGTAGGAGGTTGAAGTGCTGGTACCATGTCATCCCATTCATGCGTAATTCAAAGTGCTTTCAACTCCCAGCCCCTGTGGCGTCTCAAACATCAAAAGGTATTGATTGATACAGTATGCTGCTTTAGCCTAATGATTCACACTAAGTGACGCTGTGTGAAAGCTTAGCCTCAGGGTTCTAGCATGCAAACGGGTGTGTGTGTGTGTGTGTGTGTGTTTGCATGCACGTGTGCGTGCCTCATTAGCAGCTGTAGAGCTCTCTGAAGTCAAGCCCTACAGGTTTGGGCAGTTTCCACGACCTGTCTACTTCAAATCATATCTGGTGTCGTGATCCCCATACATGATTTGAGTCTGACTTTTCTGGGAATGAGCTGAAGGATCTATGTCGAGAATTTTCCGGATCTGAACTTTCCTGATCTATGTAGAGAATTCTATATTGAGAATTGGGAAATACAACATTGGTAGAAATCTGTCAAATTCCTCTGATTTAAGAGTTTCTTATGTATGGTGCAATAGCCTGTTTATACCCCCGGTAATTTAATTTACACACACCCGAGGAACAGTGAAAACAGTTGATTTCCACAGAATGAACTGAAGAAAGACTGCAAAATCCATCCAACTCCATCAGCCCGAACAAATTCATGTATTACATGACAATACAATGACACGTTTTTCTAGATTGATCCCCCCCCTAAGATCTCAGAAACCCTCAGCACTATCCCACAAAACAAGAGGCGTGGTTTGTCTCTCTCTATTTCTTCTCTCTCCTTCTTTCCCTCTCTCTCTCTCTCTCTCTCTCTCCTCCTCCTCCTTTTCTCCCCTCTCTCCTCGTCTCAGAGAAAGAGAACCTTTGCTGGAGGGTCATGTCACATGTTTAGCTCTCTCTCAGAGCGCTAGCCTACTGCCTTGCCCTTCCTTCCACAGACGCGTGTTTCACATGGCGAGGCAGAGTTAGGGAGCGCTGCTGCATGTCTGTCTGTGTCAGGCAGCCAATCACAATTCAATCGTTAATGACCCAGTGTTGGCGTCTAGCGACTCGAGCCATACACACTAGGATAGCTGTGTGTGTGTGTGTGTGTGTGTGTGTGTGTGTGTGTGTGTGTGTGTGTTTCACATTCCATTTGAGCCTTCAGAACCTTGTTAACAATAGTGCACTGTAGGTCTTTTAGTTTGCTCCTCGGGTCAGCCATTAACATAAGTCTAACTCTGCAATATGCTGTGTGTGTGTGTGTGTGTGTGTGTGTGTGTGTGTGTGTGTGTGTGTGTGAGAGAGAGAGAGAGAGAGAGAGTGTGAGTGTCTGTCAACATGTGACTTGGGGTATTTCAGTACAGTTATGTAACTCAGTCTCTGTGCTGTAGAGTATGTGTATGTACTGTGGACATGTGTTAGGCAGGACGGCACATGATGCTAGGAACAGTTAAAACGTCACATCCATGAGATGTGGTTGCATAATTACAATATCCATGAGGTGGATGGGATAAGAGTGGATCCTTATGCATGGATGGAGAGCACTGTGTTTTCCAGTTTTCTTCCAGCTTTTTCCATCATTTAATTTTTTTTACAGCTAATGGTTTCCCTTTCACCAAATATGACCGTTTTGTTCTTTTAAATCCAGTTTAATATCTGATCCAGACTAAGTTAGATGGGAGGTGGTGCTAAAACTTGATCATCACCATGATACATTTACCCCCTTTTCTTGAACCTAAATGAAGTTCTTAAAGTTGCTCCCGAGGTAGATTGACACATGAACAGAGTGTGTTAACAAAGTATTGGTGAGCAAATATAGTAGTCACGTTTGACTCTGGATAAGACAGGGAGGTATGTTTGGTGATGGAATGAAGGAAAAAGATAATCCTGGTGTTTTGTTTGAGCAAAATCAATTTTTCATTTTGCCTTTGTATGACCATTTTCTATCTATGGGGTGATAACAATACGCTTGTGTTGTATAACACTTTTCATTACAGAAACTCTAAATACTTTACAAATGAACAACTGTGTGTGTGATAAATATTAGTCTTAAAACACTGTGGAAACATTGGCCTTCTTTTGTTTGACAAAAATGTACCCCCCTCCACCGCTTCAAATACAGAACAGCCACTGACTACTCTGTCTGTAGATAAGATTATCTCTTTCATAATGATGTCAGCAGCATCTACCATAAGTTGTCATCAAATCTAAGTAATTTATCCAATTTGTCGAATTTCCTTCATTTTTCTTTTGACCGTGTCTGATGGATACCAGCGTTGAATAACGCTTGGTTGAATAAGACATGATTGAATAAAGCTTGGTTGAATAAGGCTTGTCTGAATAAATGGCTGTCTATGACTCTTCTCCACTCTTCTCCAGCCTTCATTCAGTGAATCATTTATGAACAGCAGATCAAACTGATCACATTCATCAATAATTTATTAATGTGCCTCATAAAAAAAGTGGTCTATAGTTATTCTGTATGTGTTGTTTACCCTCCCAAGTGAAGGTCACAAAGATGTTGGAACTCAAAGAGGGAAGCAGACCGTTCCAGTTTCCTTCCTGTGAGGGGATTGGTTGGACAGTCGTGTTCTTTTAGGACAAAGATGATATGTTTAATGTAAAGAGGAAACACTCAAATACTCTTTTGGTAAAAACAGGATATCGTTAGCGTCATGCTTCTTTTTAATCCATTACTTCCTTCTTCATTTGATTTCCTGAGTACACATCTTGAGAGTAGAATATTTCAATCATTTCTCTTTTATTCTATCTTCAAGTATAATTCTCCTGTATGGTTTCATGTCTGTCGTTATTAAGGGCACACACACCTGAGTGAAAAGCCAACCCTCTCCCACTCCGACATGACCCAAATTCATGGTCAAGTTATGGGTCATGTCAAAACAAACACTGCCTACAGTAAATGGTAGCATGCTAACTATGTTTAAACAGGCCTTGGGCAGATAGTGTGTTTGGACATGAAACATCACAACAAGAGGCCAACGTTTCTGGACATGCTTGAACCCCATGACACCATCAACTGTGAACCACCAACCAACCACACGCTCCCATCCCAACGACCCTAACGACCCCTCTAGCTGTGGGTCCCCTTGTGTTACTAAGGACCACGGTCAACAAGTTCATTCAGCCTCTCCAGAAACAGATGTTCTATAGGGTTATAAGCTAACAGACCTGAAAGCATGAGTCATCTGTTGTTTGAAGTCAGAGGTTGGATCCTGAGCTACTGGTGGCGTGAGCATGTAGGTCTCCCTGTTCCTCCGGGGACAAGACTATCCTACCACCAACCAGACTTGAATGACATACAACAGCAAAAAGAAGTACAGGTACTTGGAAGTATTTGAATTGTGATTGATTGAGCTTGAAGTTTACATTTTTGGGGATGATTCCATTGGGTCGAAGTACCATCGGGTCATAGGTCATTAGCTGCAAGCTAAATCAAGCACACCTCAGATACTTTCAAGTATTTGACATTAAGTATTCTGACAACAACAACCTATGCTCCGATCCTCCTTGTTAGTAAAGCTTCTACAGACATGTCAGAGTCTAAGTAGACCAAAGGGCACTATATATATATATAATAGACCACTTGACCTCTGCTCAGATCTGAAATGAAACGGAAATATAACTATTACTGTTAATCTGGAGTATTCAATTGGAATTGGTATCCAACCCTCAATGTCTTCATTTTTCTAATAAGTTAAATGTCACCACTTCAATCATATAGTCAACCCATGACACTCTCCTGTTGGAAACAGCCAAAGCTTACATCACCTCCTGGAAGACATGGAGTCATTCTGTGATTAAGTGTTTAGCTTAATGACCTGCTGCAGTCTTCGGTCTTTAATAAGGATGGACTTGAAGTGTGTGTGTGTGTGTGTGTGTGTGTGTGTGTGTGTGTGTGTGTGTGTGTGTGTGTGTGTGTGTGTGTGTGTCTGGTGTGTGTGTGAGAGAGAGAGAGAAAGTGTGTGTGTGTGTGTGTGTGTGCGTGTGTCCTTTAGGTGACCTACTGTAGGGTGACATCATTATCGTGGCCTTCATTGACACATAAGGCGTCTGGTTAATAAATCCCAATACAAACAAAGTACCCAAACACAAACCAGGAAGTGTTTGTCTGTCAAGATAAAAGCAGACCAAAGACCAAAGAATCCACACTAGCAAACCACTTAGAATGCATTACCAATACTGTACATTATCCCACTCCTCTTACTGTATGTACGGTGTATCAATCACTCACTCAACCACGAAACACACCAAAGAACATGTGTGATATGGATCCATGTATTAGAACCCTAATTATCTAAGACAAGCTAACCGTTCATTGTTTGTTTGCACAGGCATTTGTTTTCCGTCATTAAAAACCGTTCATGTCAGGACACGTTAAAACGTACAGTAAATCCAACCATCAATCGATCATGCACTGTCAGGTTAACCTGCTTTAGTGTCCATTACAGTGATATACTGTAAGTGCATGTGGTAACTGTAGAGTGCATGTGGTAACTGTAGAGTGCATGTGAGTGGAGACTACGGCCCATGTCCTCAGCTGCCGCCCCGAGTCAGCAGTTTGATAGAGTGTGTGTGTGTGTGGGGGGGGGGGGGGGGGTGGGACAAAGGAATTGTTGTCGTGGTTAAGTTATTTCTTTATTTGAACCTTTATTTATCCACTTGACTCTCATTGAGGTAAAAAAAAAAAATCTCTTTTTCAAGAGAGACCTGGTCCAAGACAGCAGCCAAGGAAAACATTTTTTTGCATAGTGGTCATCTGTAGTGACTCTTGAACGACAGGAAAGAGCTGATATTCCAGATGGAGGACATGCTCGCGGTCAGTGGAGATCTTATTGTACGTGCCGAACCTGTTCATGCTGTTTATTTAGCTCTTGTTAAAATCTTGCTCTACTTTCAGCCACGTGACATTTGATGCCGTTCTCAGTATACAGAAGAGTTGTGTTTTGGCTTGGACTGGGAGGTTGGACTGGACGATAGCGTGCAGTACTGTGTAATGGTTTGGAAATAGGTGTAATAGGTTCATGTTAACCTTGTTAACAGTAGTGTACTGTGGGTATTTTGGTTTGCTTCTTAGCTCAGCCATTAACAGAGTCTGACCTTGCAATAGGCAGTGTGTGTGTGTGTGTGTGTGTGTGTGTGTGTGTGTGTAAAAGCACTCCCAGCGGACCTCCAGTTCATGTGTGTAACAGATCAACAGCTAGTTGGGTGCTAAGTGACTGACCCCAGTAACATAAATCCCTCTCTCTTGAGAACATCAGTTTACTTTCACTCAACAGAGGTCAGTGTTTGTTTATTAGGCTCCAAATTGACATTTTGTACAGTAAATGACTTTTGTACAGTAAAAAGTAAGAACTGCCTGTATTAATTCAGTATGTATACAGTACGACTTGTAAAACGATTGTGTGCCTAAGACCTGGTAGGAACAATGCAGGCCGAGACAAAAAAGGCAAGCTGGTCGACTGCGGAAGATGGAACATAATAGGTCTACTCCAGAGAGGGAATGAAATATCAAAACCTGAAGCATAGGAGCATCAGCTTATTCGCTATTCACTAAAGTCATTAATAATTCAAGATGGCCATATGATCACACGGAGATGAGTCAGAGTTATCTCTAGGTATGGCAAGAATGTTAGAACACAACGTGCGGTGCCAAGGCCACATTTTCGCTGGCGAGAACGAACAAATATAGATGGATGGTCACATGGGTCATGCAAACCACCTCAAATGTGCAGTGTATTTCCGAGCCCACTTTCTCTCTCCTCTCCATTACATAAAGCGATTCTAATGACAACTCTGGCGCGCCTCCAGGGAACCCGAGCTCGCTGACGTTGGGTCATTTACCGGTGCGCTGGAGCGCACCACGCGTACTGTTTTTTTTGCAGACGCGGTTAAAACGCTCCTCCGGTAACCGTAGGGTTGTGATACGAAAGAAGGCTATAGGCGGACATTTCCCTAATCTAGTGTCCACGTCCCATAGGCCATCTTAACTTTTCTCAATACTTTCTGGAAAGATGGCTTTTTCTTGAGAATAAAATACTTTTCTTGACAAGACTAATCCTTTCCTTGAGATGACAAATACTGAATTTAGCTGAAATTAAATTGTAGCCTACTCATTGAAAAATAATGTTAATCATGTTAATGTGTTCATAACATGAGAAGTAGGTCTAGACCGCTCTTCTCTTGAGTCAAATATTGGTCCCATCAGCTCTCCATCACTGGAAAATATGACACTACAGCCAAGGTCACAACCCAACAGTGCAACAACCCAAACTGAACACTCTAGAGTCGTCATCTCGCTACATCTTTGCACTCACAGATGCAGCCATCTGCGAAGCATAATATATAGGCCTAAGGTCTGTTATGTAGCCTAACTCGAGTTCATCGGGTTTGCTTCAGGGAAGATGAGGATCTAAATGACGGGGCTGCCCCTTAGTGGTAAACATATGGTATAACAGCGCAGCGGACACCAGCCCGGCCATGTAAAGCTGAGCGCCGCTGATGATAAAATGTCATTTAGCCACGTGTAGCTGGAGCAACCGACCCGCCAGTCGTCTAGTATTAATAGTCATCTAGGAAGAGCTGAGCTGCACTTCACCCCACAAACGCGCAAAACCATTTCAGCGTGTGACCTATTCCAGGGTGTGCCATTGCGTTATTTAGACGTTTGTGGTGTATTTTTTACACCTTATGGTCAGATGGTTCCTTACCCTGAAAGTAGTCCATGTCCATTCCCGAGTTGTTTAAATAGCCACTACTAACTTCAGCTAACTTTAGCCACTGCTAACAAAAAAAACTATGGGAGGGATGGGGGCCATGAGACAAAGCTCAATATTTGTGCCCAAATCACCTCAAAGTCAGATTGGGCCATGCAATTTTGACCTCGGTCTAATTTCCCCCATAGAGTGGAGAAACTTTGATATTTAGTTTATTTTTTCAAAATAACAGTCACTCGCCCATATTTCTAGCCTACATTTGAGACTGTAAACATGTCAGATCTGCCTGAATAAAGCCATTTGGGAATGGAGAAGCGTTGTTATAATGTCTCTGAAATGCTACAGCCCCCCTTTTCTACGCTAGCACAGAAATGAGACCACCAGGTAACCTGTTTTGATTTGTATTTACAGGCCTATGGGAAACACATACGCTACGGTAAATTTGCGAGACAAATCAAATTTCCACTCTAGTTGCGGGAATTAATTGCGTCAGCGGGTGTAGAACACGTTCTCAATATTGCTTGGATATGCCTACGCACACGTGTTTAAAACCGTTCCTTATTCCATTCCATGCATTACAATGAGCCTGTTCTCCGAGTTCTACCTCCACCAGCCGAAGGAGTCACATGGATTCTTCTACTGTATGATGTAATTCAGTTATCAAACCATTTCTCTGAGGATTACAATGTCGTTATGTCAGATCACTGTGGAATGCATCATCATATTAATGTATGAATAAACGTAATCAAATGTATGAATACAATTCATCAAATTAATTTATTTGTGACATCCATTTCTGTCAGATTCTCTCTCTCTCTCTCTCTCTCTCTCACACACACACACACACACACACACACACACACACACACACACACACACAGCTGACCAATAAGGACCAGCAGTCGTTTTCTCATTCTACCTGCATGTTAGAGGCTAGATATGCATGTACACCTGCACACACTAACACACTGTACACACAATACACAGACACACACACACACACACACACACACTATTCTCATTTTATTCACACTTTATTTGTCATATGTACAGCTTTTTAATTTCAGATGGTTCTATTCCTTACCATTCTACTTACAATAGGAAGTAAAAACCCATATCTGGTATTTCTATGTTCACATAGTGTGTGATCTCTACTACTCATCCCCAGATGGCAATGATCACAGAACAAGCAAGGATGACTTGGTGACCCTGAGAGAGACCTTGGGGGACAAGAATTTCCTCAATTAGTTACAGTACATAACATCACATTATTTTCTTTATGAAGCACTTCAAATAGATAGAATTTTCTGAATTTCAAATGAAAAATGCAATTTTCAAGGTCAACATATGTCTTAGGATATACCGGTACATCAGGAGAGGCTAGTGGAGGTAGAAATCAGAGGACGGGCTCATTGTAATACATGGAATGGAATGAATCATCCATTCCATGGATTACAATGAGCCCGTCCTCTGATTTCTACCTTCACCATCCTCCCCTGCGGTACATATACTGTACTGTTTCACAAAAGAGATCTATAGATAAGGTCAATCCAATTGTCATCATCAGTCCGTAGGATTGATGATCTTCTACACCCAATGATAAACATACCTGACACATCCCACTTGTTTGCCGGTGCTGAGGTGAAGGACTCTAAAGACACAGACACACCCTGTCAGCCAGTTCATTCTACAGTTGTCTATTGCTTGCTACTACAGTATGCACCCCATTTTGACAGGCCTGTCTTCCAACAGTAGGCTGCAACACATTCAAACCCTCCCCTATGGACCTACAGTACAGTATGTAAACATCCAAACCCTACCATGTACCAAACTCACCTGTCTTCAAGGCCAGCTCGATGGCGAAGTCAGAGAACTCGCGAGGCTTGCTCACGGAGCAAACGTGTGATCCAAAGTCATTCGTCCGGACCTCTGCGATGGCGAGCGTGATCTTCCCGGGGGTGTAGTCCATGGAGTAACCGTGGGAACAGTTCCTGAAGGTTTTGTGTTTGACATAGTGGCATAGCAACTGGCCACTAGGACCTCTCCACTGCACAGACAGCTGAGGGGCGTCTCCTTGGTCCTCATAGTTGTACTGGCAGGGGAACTCCAGCTTCTCTCCTGGCTCACACACAACCTTTAACGCACTGCCTGGAGTTGGGGGGCAAATACGTATGTCGTATGTCAAATACTTTCAAATAGGCATACATGAGCTGTACAATTGGTTGGGGGGTGGGGGCACACATACACACATCATACACACATCATACAATATATACGTAGTACCTGTCACACAGCGAATGGTATTTCAATACATGCATCTTGGTTATCAGAAGACTTACCTCCAGCGACCAAGTGACACAACACCAATCCCAGAGAGAGAGCTGCTATCCTACTGTGAATAGGACCAGACTGTGTCTCCCACATTGAGCTGAGTCTACAGGTTACTGAGTCTACAGGTTAGAATACATTATTTACCTATTCAAGATCAGCAGCCACCTCAGAATGGCTTCGGAAGAGGGTCTGTGAAATATCACTTTTGTTTTGACCAACCTGTCCTGACCTGGTCATTGTGTACTAAATCTATGGTTACCACCGAGGGGAAGGTACCTAGAGTTTTGAGCTGTAATGCAATCCATCATGTAATGCAAGAAAAGAACATTTTCACCAACACGTCACAGAACTCATTTTAATCATCAATCAGTGCCATTGACAGATACTTAACGTTCTAAGTCAAATACACTTACGGAAATAATACACTGCAGCCTACATCCATTCAATAACCACTGTTGCAATAACATCACCAACAATGCACAATGAATAGCTTTGAAGAAAAGGAAACACACATACTGTACACACACACACACACACACACACACACACACACACACGATACATCCACACATGCCTTATGTAAAAACGCTCTTAGAACACTGTAGTGCTGTAGTCGACGGGGGGTATTCAAGCTATCTTAGTTATACATAATCCAACACAGAGCGCTTGACACACCTGTCACTATCCCCATGCAATGCCTCTCCCTCTCCTCATCCACATCAGACAGTGTTGCACGGTTAGTGCCCCCTTCACCCCTGCACTGTCTCCCCCTGCTGGGTGTATCTGCTGCAGTGGAGGCTGGTGGAGGTAGAAATCAGAGGTGTGTTTGATACCATTCCTCAATCCTTTCCATGCCTTACAATGAGTCCGTCCTCCGATTCCTGCCTCCACCAGCCTCCCCTGGTCTGCTGTGTCCTGCCCGGTACGTCAAAGGGCCAGCTGTGAAGTACTAGTTAGGCTCAATCACTCCATCCCCACTCAAACACATACAAGACAAAAAAACTGTACACATACAGAATACTATACAGACAAATACTGTACAAATACTGTATATCATACAGACCAGTGGAGGCTGGTGGAGGTAGAATCCTTCGATTTCTACCGCCACCGGCCTCCACTGATAGACAAATACGGTACAAATACAGAATATCATAATGACAAATACGGTACAAATACAGAATATCATGACAAATACTGTACAAACACATCTTGGTTTATATTCTACAGGTGTTTTTTTTTTTCTTCGGCTTTCTTCTCCTTCTGTGTCCCTTTATCCAGTGTCCTTGTGTGTGTGTGTGTGTGTGTGTGTGTGTGTGTGTGTGTGTGTATGTATGTGTGTGTCTGGGCTACTGTATGCCCCTGAACAGACACATAGCAAACACCATGGCAAAGAGCTGTGGAGAGAAGAAGAGAGGTCATTTCAGGGAAAGTTAGAGTATCACTGTAAAAGATAGGTCACCATTTTTTTCAGTTATTTTTATTTATTTATTTTGACCATATCAAAAGTAAGTCATACAGTGAGTAAAATGCTAAGTATATCAAAGGATCACTGATAGAGTTAAATTGTTATTATATTCTTAAGGAAATAAACTGTATTGTAAGGGAAATACATGAATGGCTATGAAATATCACTCATACCCACTAGGTGGCACTATACTACACTTAGAATGCTGAAGAACAACTCTTACTCTTTTCGACTGGGTCTAAAAACTATTGTCTGGAAATGCATGAATATCAAACAGAATAAATTGTTCCAGGGTCAGAACTATGAATGGAGCTCAAAGAGTTACACAACTAAAAGGGTTGTGATCTTACTTCAATAGTCAGGACCACAATAGCCAGAGCTCCTGCCAGGTAGATGTAGGTCTCAAAGTAGTCCACCACGGCTGAGTAGCACCCCTGCTGGAAGTGATGCGCATAGTTAGGATTTCATTCATCACAGAGAACTGTGTCACACTCACTTGTTGAATTGTAATGGTGGACATACAGTACGTGGTTGTGCTATCATTGCATTTTCATTGTGCACATATCTAAGAACTATCCTTTTTGAGGTGTTTCTGTAAAAAAGGTCAACAATTTGCGGTAATATTCAAGTAATCTTGTTTTCTATTATCTGCTTTTCCATCTCATCCAGATCTTCTCAAAATAGAGCCTAACAAACATGAGTGCTGTATGTATGTATGTGTGTGTGTGTGTGTGTGTGTGTGTGTGTGTGTGTGTGTGTGACCTTGTTGTGACGGAACACCATGCTGCCCCGTAAACACTCGTCCCTGCTGATGTACTCCGTGTCTCCAGGGTGACCGTTGCCCGGGCAACAGGCCTCCGGGACCATTTTGTTGGGATTAATAAGTCTGAAGAGGCTTTCTTCGAAGTCGTCCGGACTGTTCACCCCGCAGCAGTCAAACTGTACACACACACACACACACACACACACACACACGCACACACACACACACACACACACACACACACACACATTAAAGATTTGTTATCAATACTGACAGTACTTAAAATACCTCTGTGAATCTCTCCTGAACAAGATAAAAGTAAATTTGACTGGTTCTACCCATTTAATACAGTATTGCTTACCCTAACCACGGTGCAAATTGGAAAAGCATCTACCAAGCATACACAATTTATGACATTGAAAAGGGTGTAGATATGGAATATGCATCTCAATACACATTCATTATCTCACTAGTAGTATACTGTACATTCTACACTGTTTCATAAACAAAGTATGCTGGTGCAAAATTGTCATTAACAAGCAGTGTTGACTGTGACCGTGACCAGTCACCCCTAAATGACTGTGAGGGTGACAGGACCCCCCTAAATGACGATGACAGTGGCCAGGACCCCCCTAAATGACGATGACAGTGGCCAGGACCCCCCTAAATGACTGTGACAGTGACAGTGACAGTGACAGGACCCCCCTAAATGACTGTGACAGTGACAGTGACAGGACCCCCCTAAATGACTGTGAGTATTATAGTTATGAGTGTGACAGGACACCCCTAAATGACAGTGACAGTGGCCAGGACCCCCCTAAATGACTGTGACAGTGTCAGGACCCCCCTAAATGACTGTGAGTATTATAGTTATGAGTGTGACAGGACACCCCTAAATGACAGTGACAGTGGTCAGGACCCCCCTAAATGACAGTGACAGTGTCAGGACCCCCCTAAACGACTGTGGGGGTACAGTAGTCTTACGGTGGTCATGATGGCGTTCCAGGTGGTGGTGAAGCCGTCCGTGTTGTTGTGGCCTTGGTAGTGGTGCTTCAGCTCCCTGCTGAAATACTCCCTGGTCAGCTGGAATGACACACATAAAGAGGTCATAATTGTAATACTATAAATCAGAACAATAATAATGCATTTATTTTTCTCTCAGTACTCAAATACACTACATTCCATGGAGAGAACAAGAATAGATAAAAAGATAGATAAATAAAAAGTAAAACAACACCACAGTCAGTACAAACAACAATAATTAATACCTATGTCATAACTACAATACTTATGTCATAACTGTAATACTTATGTCATAACTATAATATGTATGTCATAACTATAATACTTAATATATCATAGCAGCAACTCTACTGAATCACAGCTTCTTTCAGCATGTCTCCAGGGCAGATCTGTAGAATCTCTTCCACCAAAATTAGAATTTTTGAAACAATCTTTGCACACGCAGCGCCGCCCAGGCAGCTATTTGGTTTTCTAAAAGCCCCTAGGTGCCTGATCCACCCCAAGACAGCTCCTGCGAGCAGAGAGTGCTTCCCCACTGTGAGAATGAGCACCTTGCATCGCTCAACTGCCAATCACATGTCTGTTTGTCTCTGTGGTAAATGGAGAGTAGGGTCACTGCATACTGTATAGTAATGGCGCTCACAGTAAATCCAGCTATACACTCTGTACGACCAGCAGTGGTAAGGAGCTGGATGGGAAAAGGTAAAAGAAACTAGATAAAGCCAGCTAGACACTGTGTGGAAAAAACAGCAGTTTATTTTGGCTGTGGTAAGTGCACTGTATATTACTGTAATGGTAATGGCAACTGAATACCAGGGACAGCCTGCAAAGCCTCCTACATTATCTGGAGGACAGGACAGGAGAGGAGAGGAAAGCGTGAAGGGAGAGTTACTGTGAATGGAGCACTTTGCAACCTTGTTCAGAAAATATAGGTATTATTATTAGTATTATTAGTATTATTACTATTATGAATGGAGTGAACTGCCTCACCGCGGCAGCTATTCATGGGGATCAGCTGCAGCCACAGCACGACCCAATACACAGGATTCATTTGAAAATCCTTCCTCACAGTGTATGCTGCCAGGCGGAGGGATACGTTATAGGAGTGACCTAATATCTGTGCTACATAACACTTACATGTTCTCTGAATATGAAGGCCAAGGTGGCCGCTGCCAGTTCTGCCAGGAAGATGAGGAGGATCAACATGAAGAACTGAGGAGAGAGAGAGAGAGAGAGAGAGTGGGGGGGTAAGGGGGAGAGAGAGAGAGAGAGAGAGACAGAGAGAGACAGAGAAAGAGAAAGGAAGAAAGAAAGAAAGAAAGAAAGAAAGAAAGAAAGAAAGAAAGAGAGAGGGGGAGTTGGGAGGGGGAGAGTTGGAAAGAGAGAGAGAGACACTGGGTTAAAAATTGATATCCTGTATGTGTATGCACACAAACCTTCAGCTCATTATCTGAACGAGCCAGAAGAACAACTGCTGTAACCTCCGGGCATAAAAACATCAAAGCCTTATTGTATTTGTACTCTGGATGCTGACCGGTAATGTAACCATTAAAGTCTGCCTCCAGCTGGTTTGGTTTCATTTTTTAATAATTCCTGAGCAATAAATATGTATTATTATTTATTTCCCCGAGCCTCCACTTCTCTTGGGGATAAACAGTCTGTCGTTGTGTGTGGGTGTGTTTACATCAGTCATGAATATTCATATCCCACAGCCCTGATTGAGTGACAGAACCAGTGGCTGCCCAACCTATCAGCATCCTTGAAGAGAATGAACTGCATTTTACTCCACCCCTCCAGGCGGCGCACTCCTCCTAATACTGTTACACTATCTGCATATCCCGTCAGGCTGAATTTGTGTTAACGCTGGGCTGGAACAAAAATGTGCACACACTTTGGCCCAGCCCTCTCATATGAGGTTATCATAGTGCAGTTGACTTAAGAGTCTACAAGTACACGACATATGCATTCAGGGGAGGCTGGTTGAGGTAGAAATCGGAG
>NC_139665.1:8695336-8710336 GCF_951799395.1 Argentina silus
CTCTGTCACGTGTGTCAATGTGCTGAGAGCTACAGAGGTTGTCCTGATATGATCCATCAGATGGCACAACAACACAACAACACAACACAACTCCACAACAACACAACACCACAACAACACAACACCACAACAACACAACACCACAACACCATAAGAACACAACAAAACAACACCACAACAACACAACACCATAACAACACAACAACACAACAACACAATACCACAACAACACAATACCACAACAACACAACACCACAACAACACAACAACAACACCACAACAACACAAAACCACAACAACACAACACCATAACAACACAACACCACAACAACACAACACCACAACAATACAACACAACACCAACACAACAACACCACAACCACAACACCACAACAACTATGTGGTGCACGCCTCTGAAATAAGAGTCTATTAAAGCAGTACCGTTTTGACGGAATGGGCTGATTAGGACACTCAAACTGATTATAGTGGATAGAGATCTGTTTTTCACCTCGACGCCCGAACGCGCTGCGGGCAATTGCAATGCGGAGTCTCCCCCCCCCCCCTCCAATCCCCCCCCCCACCCCCCTCCTCCCATCTGAGTCGATTGTCAAATCCAGTTACATGATCTGCCTCTCTCTCTGATCGTCGACCGCCACGCTTCAGAAACTTAGCTTCATCAACTTCCCACAGACATCATCTATTTCTGCTTTTCATATCTCATCTATTCTGATTTGGAGACGACTGGGAGTGCATGCCGATTAGATGTAACATTGTGAAGTAAATCAACTAGGGACTGTTGTGACCATCCAGGCTGGTGGAGGTACGTGTTTGATACCACTCCTCCATTCCGTTCCATGCATTACAATGAGCCCGTCCTCCGACGTCTACCTCCACTGCAATGCAACCGTTTTCAAAAGGAGCTTTTAAACCATTTCCCCAATGTTTATCGAAGTGTGTGTGTTTGCTGTTTATTTCAAGGGCCCTGTTTTCATTTTTTCATGACATATTTTGCCATACCTAACACCATTTGCCATTCATCATTGCATCTCTTCGGGTTGATTAACTGTATTATTGTGTGTGTGTGTGTGTGTGTGTGTGTGTGTGTGTGTGTGTGTGAGTGTGTGTGTGTGTACGTGTACGTGTACGTGTGTGTGTGGTGCAGACAACTAGGAGGTATTTGGCCACACCCCTCCCTAGGTGCAGATTTCAGGACAGATGTCCTGAGGCCATGCTTACAGTCCTGTGGTTGTTCTCCAGAGGGGAGAGGGGAGAGGGGAGAGGGGAGAGGGGAGTAGGGGTGGAATCCTAACTGGAGAACTGTGCGTGTAACTCCGACATTTGCGTAAATTCCGCATTGACGTCAACGAGAAATGTGCTCGATGATTCAATTTAAATTAGGATTCCACATGAGGAGAACAGCGTGCACATTTGTCGCTCCTGGTTTTGAGCTTTTTCTCCTCTATTATCTGCCTGTTTTTAACCTGCTCTATATTTATTCAATTAAAATCGTCCTTTTTTCACGAAGGACGCTCTTTCTATTTCCAAGACTATGATTTAATGCGGGAGGCATCAGCCCTCTTCGGAGACCTTGCGGTGGTGACCTCTGTTGTCCGTTTCATAATTTTAAATTAGCAGCAGAAGAGTGAGCAGGGAGGTTGCTGTGGTGAGTGTGTTGAATGCTAATCAGGGCTAACTACGTGGAGAGTAGAGGGGCAGAGAGGAGTCGGGGTCTCGGGAGACTCCAGGCTGCCAGGTCTGATTGATCTCCACTCCAGGTGACGGAGGACTAGGAACCTCCACCAAATCACAAAGTGCTCTCTCTCTCTCTCTCGGACTAATATTCTGCCATGACTCATCGATCTAGAGGTCTTCAGGACTGCTGGCTAGAACCCTCAACTTTGTATCGTGAGATATGTTATCGTGCTAAATTGAAAAAAACTAAGTTTACAAAACTTGACGAGCACATTTGGTCAAGCACCTACTCGGAAAAATAGCAATGTTGTGCGCTTTCCATCTTCTTCTTCACGTTGTGTAGACGTACCATATGTGTAAGGAGGAAAAATCACAACAACCATTTTTCCTATTTGGGCAATTTGATGAATCAGCTATTGATCCGTAGCACTGAGATCTCCCCATTGATTGGCTGGTCGCTGTGGGACTGGTGGGGTGTGAGATTGAAGTGCTAACACAATTCAATTTCAAGTCACCTCCTGGTCTCACAGCTTAGGTGTGGCACCAAGAGTGTTAAAAATAGGTCTATTGCCCCCTAAAATCACAGGCTTTAAAGTTTAGCTGAGAGTGTTCACATCATCATCATCATCATCATCATCATAACTCATCATAACAAACTGGACAGAATCTTGCTTTATAGCCATGATATAATTGTTGGAGAAGTTTTGCCATTGATGCTCATAGCTTAATTCATCTTATTAAGATGACAAAATAGGTTTAGGTCTATGTGGTAAGTTATTCTCAGGTTCAGGAATGAGCAACAGCAGGTTCAATCAATCAATCAATCAATCAATCAATCAATCAATCGAGTTGCAACTAAGGAACAATCTCTAGCATCGCAGCAAAGAAATTGTCCAACTTCCAATAGGAAGCACACAACTTATAAACCCTAGAATTACCCCCTAAAATCAGAGAGGTAGAGTTCTGACCTCCCACCTTACAGCAGGCCTAAACTCCTTTGCATCCTGAAGAAGTAGGCAGCGACTGGAGAGCAAAGACATGGGTGTTTAACAAGATGACTCCCCAGTTAATTGTGGTAGCAGCCGATCAATTGGGGAGGGGGAGGGGGAGGGGGGGGGGGGTCGGGTCTCAGTGCTACGGATCAATGGCTGATTAATCGCTGGCTATAAGGCGGTTCATTCATCAAGTTGAGACAGCTGCTCTTCTCCTCAGAGACAGGCGCTATGTGCTACGCTAGGCTACGCTAGGCTAAGCTACGCTACACTGGCCCAGGGACTGGGTTAACGCTACACTGGCTAACTGTGATTCATTAGGCTATCAAGCTCTGTGAGGAGGAGTGGGAGAGGGGGGTGGTGTGTGTGTGTGTCCCTGGAGAGAAGACCGGTTTTACAGAGAAGACAGGTTGAACAAGGGGGGTGACTGTGGCTAACACTCACTAACACGGCTGTCAGTAGGCCTGGGAAGAGGTTGATTTGTATTGAATTGCTTCAACCTGAGTGTCAAAGAGCCTCATTCAATCTTGAGATAACCTCCATGTAATTACACCCATTTTTACACCCTTCTCTTTGAGAGCAATGTAGTATTAAAGAACACTGAGCCACTGGCGGTATAAGTAAGTCTTTTAACTCCAGTTAAGTACTTTATACCTTAATAATTGAGCATATTTACCTCCCCACTGCAGCATAAAAATGAGTAAAAACATTCTGAAGTTCAATATTGACTAACATGTCATGTTTGAGTGCCATCATGTTTCAGTGAGAGCATCCCCGGGACTCTGTCCTTCCAGCCTGTTAGCCCTGCACCGGGATCCATGTTGTCAGGAACTGCTAAAAGGTTGCTCTCTCTTTCTCTCTCTCTCTCTCTTCATCCCTCTCTCTCTCTCTCTCTTCATCCCTCTCTCTCTCCCTCTCCCACTCTCTCAGCTAAGTGAGCCAAGATGATGTAGATGCATTTGTCTGGGTTTTGGACCCAGTCCATGTTAGACGATTGAACTTGATGGATACCCCCCCACCCCCCCAACCCCCCTTTGATGTTTGATGCAAAGATTAGGTTGACCAGCTGTCTGACTACGTGGTCAATCAGAGAGTCAGGCGAGAAAGGCAGGGACATGATAATGATCTATATCACTGAACCAATGGTTATTACCCACAGTGCGTATTGCCTGGAATACCAAAGACTCAAACCTGGCCTTAGTGGGAGTAGAATTTACTGAGTAAAGTATTTCTACGAATCACATGACTGTGAGGCGTGGCTCCAAATCAGAAACGCACTGGGGGGAGGTGTTGTGGGAGACGATTGGTTAACGCTGATTAAGCCAATGGCAGTGAGAGCGGCAGATTCTCCCGGTCCTTGTACAGTATTGTAAACGAAGGCCAAGTTTGATGCGTTCGTCCACCTGAACCTTCCAAGCCTTTGGGTGGAAATGTCTGGGAAGGAGATGAATGAGATTGTAGCTCTGATATGTGTGTAAAAGGATCATTTCCAGAGCTGCAGGAATGGACCGTTAATTGAAATCAATGTGTGAATCAATGTTCCTGTCCCCTGGATGAAGGGGGATAGAGCTGTGAGTGATAGGAGAGGAGCAGCAGAAAGCACCATACCACATGTACCTGCTTATGGCTCTGGGTGAGAGAGAGACTATGGATGGATAGATAGATAGATAGATAGATAGATAGATAGATAGATAGATAGATAGATAGATAGATAGATAGATAGATAGATAGATAGATAGATAGATAGATAGATAGATAGATAGATAGATAGATAGATAGATGGGTGGGTGGGTGGGTGGGTGGATGGATGGATGGATAGATGGATAGATGGATAGATAGATCCAGTAGATGGGTAGATGTATGTATAGATGGACAGATAGATAGATAGACGTTCATGTGATTGGATGAAGAGGCATAATGCTGTGAAAGCAGCAAACCACATGTACCTGTTTCTGGCTCTGGGTGTCACTAGGAGGTGGGGGGAGCCAAGTGCCACTCTTCAGACTTCAACCTGACAAACACCAAGTTACAGCGTCTGAAAACGAGACAGAAAATGAGCATTTAAGGACATAGAGTAACATCATAATGACCAGGGGAGGCTGGTGGAGGTAGAAATCGGAAGACAGGCTCATTGTAATGCATGGAACGGTAACGAGGAATGGTATCAAACATGTGTGAGCCCCGTCCTCCGATTTCTACCCCCACCAGCCTCCACTGGTAATGACCTGGCTATTACATTGTGAAACATACTGTTAGGGGAAACTTAACCAACACAGTTCAGTTCAACGAGAGAACGGTGTGTCACAGTTGTTGTCACGTTTAAGCCCCAAGCAGGTCTTGTACGGCCTGCATTTCATAGACACAGCGTGCTAGGAAAAGCACACAGAATCCACGGCAACCCCAATAAAAAGGGAGGAGTGTGGAAAGTGGAGTAAAGTGTTTTTTTCCCCAACTGATCAACACATCTGTCTCTTAAGATCCTGGTCAATCGGTGAGATCGGTGCACCATCGAGAGCATTCTGACAAACTGCATCGCAGTGTGGTATGGCAGCTGCTCTGTCTCCGACCGGAAGGCCCTGCAACGGGTAGTGAAACCCGCCCAGTACATCTCCGGTGCCCAACTCCCTGCCATTGAGGTCCTCCAGTGCAGGCGGTGTCTGTGGAGGGCGCGAGGCATCAGTAGGGACACCTCTCACCCCAGCCACGGACTGTTTGCCCTCCTCCCATCCGGGAGGCGGTAAAGGAGTGTCCGTTCCTGCACCAGGAGGCTCAGGAACAGCTTCTTCCCTGCAGCTGTTACTCTGCTGAACTCAGAATACCGGCAGTAGCCCAGCCCTCCCCACCAGCTGCCTCCCCCTCCACCCCTCAACCCCAGTATCAGTGTACCCTCCCCCCATACCTCTACTGGCTGCATACTCAGGACTTCAATTTAGCTTTACCTTATTTTTACCTTATATCTTTACCTTAACCTCTTTTTGATGACCTTATACTGTAATATCATGTCTTTTGCACGATGCCACTATTTGCACTTTCTGGTTAGATGCCAAACTCCATTCCGTTGTCTCAATACTTACGTACGTGTGCAATGACAATAAAGTCATCTGATCACTTTTTTCATCTTATCAAGCTAATTGACCTTAATTGCCTGTGTTTGCAGTTCCCCGTCAATTTAATTTACCCATTTAACAACATCAGAGTGTTTAAAATGTTTTTTTAGAAACATTTGGTCCTGAAGTGCTGAAGGCGGGCGAGAAGGCTTTTGCTCTTAATAAGCTTTTAACACACTGGATTCAAGCAGAAGTTGTTTGATACCATTCCTCATTCTGTACCATGCATTACAATGAGCCTGTCCTCCGATTTCTACGTTCACCAGCCTCCCCTGGATTCAACTCATACTGACTAGATTACAGACCATGACAAGCTGATTGTTTGAATCAGGTGTGTGACAAGCTGATTATTTGAACCAGATGTGTTCGTGTCACGCTAGAACAACAGCCTGTGCACACTCTCAGAATGATCCAAATACTCTCTGTGGATGAAGGCTAGTTGAGCTTATACTGTACGGGCCACAGACAGGGGTCGACAGTACATAACCCAGCTGTTTCTATAGAAACCAACCCATTACAGAGGGGGATAAAATCGTGATGGATGATGTTGTTGTTGGAGGAGAACGGGGAAAGCTATGCCAAGTTTTATGAAAGCTATTGCCCCAGGATCTGAATTGATATCAATGACATTTTTTTTTCTTTTTTTTACATGATTCATTTTCCAATACGGTACAATATGCTCATTGCACAAGGTCAAAATGAATGTCTTGAACAAAAAAACAGAGAGAGAGATACTGGAGATGGATGGATGGATGGATGGATGGATGGATGGATAAATAGATACCATAGATAGATAGATAGATAGATGGACGGACGGACGGACGGACGGATAGACGGATAGATAGATAGATAGATAGACAGATAGATAGATAGATGGATGGCTGGATGAATAGATAGTTATTTAAGCAGCAGTTATAGGATGTTTCTAGCAGCAGAACTATGACAGAGCTGTCAACCAGCAGGCTGATGACTCAAATGTAGAGGTCTGTCAAGTACAGTGGATGCCAGGATCGCTACCCACACAACATGCCGTCCATTTGCTCTCTTTCTCTCTCTCTTACACACACACACACACACACACCTCCACACACACCCACACACATACACACACTCCCTCTCTCTTGCTGTATCTCAGGTCTCTCTCTCTCTAACTCTCTCTCTCTCTGTCTCTGTCTTTCTCTCTCTCTTTTAAGTCCTAAAGAGGCAGCCAACGCCGCAACAGTAGACACAGCATGCAAAAGGTTACAGTATAATACCATATAATACCATACCAACACACTTACAACACATATATAACATATGTATAACTTCTATCCCTATCTCACAGATGATAATGGGTTCAGGTGAAGGGGACATCTGCTCCTGCTCTTTGATGTCTGTACAGGCACACTCCCTACTCCCGACTATGCTGCTGTCACACAGGTGGTTTCCCACCAGGGGTGTTTGGTCTATTCTGGGATCTAAGCACACTCACTGCTTGGACAAAACCAGTATTTGGAATGACAAAAAGACATAAAAAGCATGTTGAGCGCTCCTGTTGATGGTTACCTGATGATAAGCTTCACCAATTATCACCAATTGGTGTCAAGTACTCAGTTCAGGTCTTGAGGATCAAATATAGCTCAGAGCAGCCATACCCGAGTCTCACACCGCATATTTCACAGGGCACCAACAGAAGACTTGAAAAAATTACCCTGATGTGTTTTTCGAGTGGCCGATATACAGTTCTGTTAGTGTTTCCTGTCATTTTGAAAAGTCGGAGAAATGCTCATGGTGTATTCTGTTGTGTTTTCGATGTGGTAGCACACTTGTGGTAGCACACTAAACATCTTCTCCTCCAAAGCCGCTTTGCGGATCTGCGTGAATTGTGGTATACATGATATGACAGGGACAAAGGTCTATCCATGTAAAATGTTTTATTAGATTAGCGAAAATACCATGGCCACTATAAGCCAAAAACATTCAATAGCGCCACCGTGTGGTCAAACTTAACCATATTCTATGGGTTAGGTGAACCCACACATACCCCTACCACGTAGCTTCACGGCTTAGAGTCCTCATTATCAACTGACCCTGTCTCCTGAGTGTTGCTCTTTAAGCTTCTGTATGTCACGGACTCACTCAGCCAAGTCTTCACAGATGAAAGTGCAAAGCTGAGCATGTAAGAGAGAGGGTGAAAGAGAAGGGGAGAGAGAGAGAGAGAGAGAGAGAGAGAAGGAGGGAAGGAGAGGGGTTCTCCTGAGGAAAATTGGAGGGCACAGTAGCCTCGGGGGACTCAATTAAGCAGGAACCTCATCAAAGGAGTGGACATGTAGAGCAGGGAGAAGGAGAGAAATGGAGAGAAGAGAAGAGGTCTGACATATCCCAGGGGAGGCTGGTGGAGGTAGAAATTGGAGGGAAGGGCTCATTGTAATGCCTTCACCAGCCTCCTCTGGAAATAAAAGTTATTCCTCATATTTCAGGTCATAACTCAACTGCTAGGATGTAACCTAATCAACCAACTCAAAATGGTAAAAGCGAACCACAAATTCAACCACAAAAGAGCACTTCTGGTCAACGGGACCACACAGAGAGCAGAAACCTCTCACTAGGATCAATCTGCTGGAAGAAGAAAAAAAAGGTCTGAACAGCCTGCACCATCTGGTCCAGCGTTTTGGACAATAAGCATGAACATGAGGAGAAAGAGAAAGAGAGAGAGAGAAAGAGAAAGAGAAAAAGAAAGAGAGAGAGAGAGAAAGAGAAAAAGAAAAAGAAAGAGAGAGAAAGAGAAAGAGAAAAAGAAAGAGAGAGAAAGAGAAAAAGAAAGAGAGAGAGAAAGAGACGGTGTGCGGTCCTCTCTCAGCAGTAGCTAGCTACTGTAGGAACTCTGTTCTCAATCAGAGCAGAGATGTGACACGCTGAGTACTACTGGAACCCAGTAGTGATGTCACCAGCACATTTGGCTCTACTGTGCTTCTATAAACAAATCAAGGGATTTTCCACCTGCAAATCGGTGTGGTTGTTCTTAAATGTTCATATTTTCAGAGCATTATGGGGCAAGACAACAACAACAACAACAACACAAAAACTAACACAGAAAATAATGTCTATGGTTAGCATAATTGCGGTTAGGGTAAGTAATTCCCTCTTTGGACAGGGCAACACTTAGAGCAAATTGAATACAGCATCAACTTTTGCCTAGATTTCCATATAGTACTTAACACATTGCCTCTGAAAGGCAAGCGAAAGGGAAGTGTGTTTGGGATGGGGTGGAAGCTAATAAAGCCCCCAGACAAGGACCAGGATCAGAGGTGAAGGGGGGGGGGGGGGGGGTGTCCATGGGAGGTCAGGGTGACCATCTGTTTTTAATTTAATTAGGTTCAATTTAATTTCATTGAATCTAGAAAACCTTGAAAGAAGCCTACAGTCCATTATCCTTGTGTCTCTCCTCAATACCGTTGAAGTATAATACATGAGGCTTTGTTAAAGGATAGTCTGTTTCATCAGGATAAGCTATAAGGTTTAGGGTTACTTATCATTTCAGATTTAATATCCTTCCTTCAATTACAGTGCCCACTATCACTCAGTCATATTGTTGTCTCATTAGCGAGAGCCTTCAAGCTACAGTATGTTGGGTGATAACAGATACGTCCGATTAATGTTGATTACAACTTTATGAGGTTATTTTAAATACCTGCCTGGGATCAAGCAAAGAGGGTTTTAATCAAAGATACAAAAACATATGACTGAATATCTGTGGGAATAATCTGAGCCATAGTAGCATTGTAATAAATAGATTTTCTTTAGCCCATTTTGAACTTGGGCGAAAACGTCCTATTTTTTTGTCCTATTTTGGAGATGTGTGAAAGACCTGTAGAGAATGTCCTAAATTACAGTTACAGTTACACTTCCTTGCTCCATTAAACAGTAGTCGCCAACACAGCTAGCTAGTCCGCCTGCTGACTGTTGTTCACACTCATTAGCAGTTCTGTCTCCGCACCAGAGCTCCTAGTTCAAGGCCTCTCCTCCTCCCAACAGCTGCACCACAGTCGCAGCCCCAGTCCCAGTCCAAGTCCAAGTCCAAGTTCCACTCCCAGCAGCCTCAGCCTCAGCCCCAGCCCCAGCCCCAGCCCCAAATCCAGCCCCAGCCCCAGCCCCAGCCCCAGCCCCAGCCCCAGCCCCAGCCCCAGCCCCAGCCCCAGCCCCAGCCCCAGCCCCAGCAGCCTCAGCCTGCTTCCCTCAGCCCAATCCCTCCCTCCATGCCTGGGTTCTGCTAGCCTAGCGGGAGGGGATGGGGGGTCATTGTCCACCAGTCAGTAAAGCCCCCCCTATGGTCCAACACCACAGGTCTGGTCCAGGCAGGCACAGTGACCCACTGAGACACAAGAATAGACCAACCACCGTCATACACAACGGAGAGAGGGGACAGATAGTAGTGTTGTTGCCCCTACATTGCACTCTCATCCAACTACACCTGGACAAGGACACCAGGGGAGGCTGGTGGAGGTAGAAATCGGAGGACAGGGTCATTGTAATGCATGGAATAGAATGAGGAATGGTATCAAACATGTATTACAATGAGCCCGTCCTCTGATTTCTATCCCCACCTGATGGACACGTACGTGTTAACACATGCTAGTTACCACAGAAACAAAACCCAAGTCCCTTCCCCTTTCACACGGGCTTCATTAGCTCACAGTGTGAAACTTGTCAACCCCGTCACTGGAAAGAGTGTCGTGAGACACCTGTGGTGTTGTTTTTGAATTTCTTTCAGCTTCATGACAAAGACCTGTTTTCAGCGGAGATTGGATTTCGAAAAAAGAAAAATTGTAATTGTTAGCGAACTTCTAACAACTTACCATCAGAGCTCCTTATAAAACCGTTAATAATCTTTGGAGATATTGTGCTAAACTGCTGTTTCAGTCAGACACAAGTGACATACGGCTCCGCCTGCCAACAAGAACCACTGGTAAACAGCCGAAGCACGGCAGTTTCCACAGGAATGATGACAGCTCTATTCAGAGTGATGGGAATGTGAAAGATAAAGGATGACACCCAGCACCCACGCTCTGAAGCCTAACCTGACAGACAGACGTTTGCTTCAAAATAAACAAGCCTTCTGATTTCTATGGCTGTGCTTGGTTTTCACCAGTTGTTGAACAATGCTTTTATTTGTATGTTGTTTTTTTTGTCAGCTCAAATGAAAGGATGCGAGCAATCGCTTATGATCTATGATTCATCATTGGTATCTTATTCATTGGTGATTATGTTCTGATATCCACACACACACGCACACACACACACGCGCGCACACACACGCGCACACACACACACACACACACACACACACACACACACACACACAAATGAATCCATCTCTCTCTCTCTCTCTCTCTTTCTGTCTCTCTCTTTCTCTCTCTCGCATCTCCTCCACCCCCACCTCTCCTCTCCCCTCTCCCCCCATTCCTTTTCTCCTCTCCCACCTCCCGTAATCCCTCCGTTTCTTTTCCTCTGCTCCCACCTGTCAGTCAACCCCTGAGTCCACACGCCAGTTCCTTTTAACTGGCTCAGCCTGTCTGAAACAGGGTACAGACAACCGACAGTGACTGGTTTAAAGGGATTTTCTTTTACACCATTACCTTCCAGCTGGCTTTGCTCCTGTGGCTTAACCATTGAACTGGTCCAGGAATAAGAAAGTTATGTGACTGACAGAGCCTATGGAACAAAGACAGCTGAATGGTGATAGTGAGAACAACATTTTAACCCAGCGTTATTGACTAACAAGGAGCTGGTTCACATCGCCATTCCCAAATGCTTTTCAGAAATAGGTAGGTGTTATTTCTACAGTATGGAGATTATATCAATGTCACTCCACATGTAATGTAATCTCCATCCTGGATGAATGACATTCTAGGCTATAGCATTAATGTAAGACATTGAAACACAAAAACATGATGCTTTTTTTTTGTGATTGACAGATGCATCATAGTAACTGCAGGTGAATACACTTCACATGAATGATGTACTGTAGGCAGACAGTGGTTGCCACAAGAAAGTCAATCAGTAACTTTGCGGTAAGGTTTTTTTTTAAGAAAGAGTTGGCACTGTATCTGCTACGAATGTAGCCGACTTTAACTTGAACAATTTGGATGAAGTACTGCAAAAAGTCGTTTCAGTGTACAAAATAGGCGTACAATTATGTAGCCGTTACATGGTCGCTAAAGGTAAGGGTAGAGAGAGCCGCAAACTTACCCCGTCCTGTGTTGCTCAAAGGAAAGAGATGAAATTCGTTTCCCGAATTAGATGTTAAATAATACAATAAATAAATCAAAACACTGATGGATGGCACTAACGTGCGAGAGAGCTGTATCTCCAAAATATGAACACACCGCCCTCAATTTTCACTTGGGTTAAATCCAGTACCGCTGGGGGTGCATTCTCATCAGCGACGTTGACAAATGTTCTGCTGCACCTTCCCGTACGCGCTTCTTCTGAGATTCGCCTCGGCTCCGAAGGCAAGGAAGCTGCTTACTACACGCCCACCACCACTGACACGAACAAACGTTCACCTCGCCTTTACTGTAAAGGGGCTCTCTCTGACATTAAACTTTGCGCAACTCAGCTATTTTGATTGTCGTGCGTCAATGCGTAACAGTGATTTTGCTGCCTCTTGGTTTGTGCCCTTTCATGAGTATTCTTATATCGTCTCAAATGGAGACTCGGAGTTTATTACACCCAATCTTCTCCTTGTCACTGTCTTTCTCTTGCAGTTTGACATTAAGCGTAACCCCTCACTTCTCCCTCCCAGTCAACCTTTCTCACTCAGCGGAATTGCTTTGCGCAATAAAACACACTGCACTAGCGTTTGTCTGACTGCATCAACATTCTTTGTCTGGCAACAATGCACACACAATAAAAAGACGGTTTGCATTTGGCCCTAACCTAAAATAATCATTGTAGAGAAAGGCTTTCACCAGTGTCGAGAATCGTATTTTCCTTTGTGCCACAGAATGGCTCTTTTGTCAACAAGACAACAAAAACAAAGTTAACGACTTTGCTCACCCTACAGACTTCATCTCTCTGTAGAGGTGAAGCTCTCATACCTTGTGAGGAATGGTTGAGAGAAAATAGCACTGTTACATCACTGTTCCCTACAGATCAACTTCTCAGAATGACTCATGGTCTTTGTTGGACTGATTGTGAAAGAGAGCGCCTCACATTATAGTAGGCAGAACGCTGGTTTGATTCTAAAAATGGGTAGAACAAGTATCTAAATAGAAATACTGATAGATACACGTAATCAGAAACAAAATGGCCGCTTCCAGAAACTGCCTAATAAGTAGGGCCTCTGTTTACGAAAGGGTACAACAATCAGGGCCTATAGATACTATTCATAGCCTTCTAAATTCTGTATCATTGGGCTGACTAACTGATCTAGGGACAGGTGGAGTTAGCTACTGTAGGAGTCTGGGAGGACTCAAACTGACTGATCTGGGTACTGTAAGCAAGCATCCACTGAGTGGGGAGCTGCATCCATATTGCCTTAGGGCAAGGTGACCCAGGCAAAATCATCATTACACGCTCTGCTTGAGCCCTCAGGCAGATATGTACATGTATAGACAGGGGCTACTCTGGGGCCGGGGGGGGACCTTAATACACACCTTCACCTCAGGTGGTCCACTACACACACAGACGCACACACACACACACACACACACACACAGACGCACACACTCACAGACGCACACACTCACAGACGCACACACTCACACACAGACACACACACACACACGCACACGCACACACACACACACACACACACACACACACACACACACACACACACACAACCAAGAAACAACATCAGGAAAGATGATGTCCTTCTCACATATCTCCTTCAAATCCAAAAGTTATAAAGTTACAACCTTTATAGCATTAATCATTGACAACCTTGACAGCATGAAGAATTCTCTCTAGACAAGTCTTTGATGATGTCGTACTCGGTTTAACAAACAGCCCTTCTAGCCTCTATTGTTGTTGATTCTGATGATGGACTATCTGCTCTACGGAGGAAGGTGACCTGCCGAGTCATGTGACGCTGCAGGGAGAAGATCCAACAGGAGGATGGCGTTCAATAATGCAGCAGTCTTTCTAGTCTCCTCGTAGGTGAAAAGACAGATCACAGCGGGACAACCATGACACATCACCGGGTGTTACCTCAGCCTTCCTCTTCTATGGAGCTAGAATGGGAGCTTTGTTTCCAACGGCCTTTTGTAAGAGGATGGCCTTTTGTAAGAGGATGTTTGTAGTGGGGGGGGGGGGGGGGGTTTGAGAAGAGAAGCAGAGGTTATACTGTAGGTCAGGTAAGGATCTCAGTCTCCTCTGAGGATTTTTCTTTATTTCTGTTGTTTGGATGTTCAATCATGATCTTCCCAGGAGTTCACGTATTCTGCACACAGCCCTGTACCTGTCGCCCCCTCTCTCTCTCTCGCTCTTTCCCTCTTTCTCCCTGCTCTTTCCATCTCTTGGTTGTCAACATGTCACCTCAAATCTCAGATTCAATCAATTTGGAGTGAGCGAAAACAGTTTTCATTTGTTTTCATTCACAGTATTTTGTGCTGTAAATATGACATTTTGATGTATGACATGTCATGAATGATTACAGCGTCATTAGTTATTAGTGTGCTGGCGAAGCAGCACTACTGTTCTTTGGTTTACTTAAATGTATTACTATTATTATTATTATTATTATTATACCTGCTACTCCTCCTACAGCTGTTATGGTAAACATACCATTCCAACTGCAGAGATGTCTAACTTAAGTTGCTTCCATTTTTATTTTTGATACTCATTATGCTTTTTCTCCACATTTTACTGACTGTCATTCCAGAATTGGTAGTCCGTCTCAGAATGAGCCATCTATCAGCACTGACAGTGAGATTCCCGCTCTGAAGTTCCGTGTCCTTAAAGAATGACATGATTGAGATGAAACCTCCCCTCTCCCTGGTTGCTAAGCCATAGGGACACTCATGGTGAGTTGAAGAGGGGGGTACGCGTGTCTAGGCAGTGACCTCCCCGTCTCTGTCTATTACCTTAGCACAGTCTACCCCTGTCAGCTGAGACAGCCCTGGCAATCCCCTCACACACACACACACACACACACACACACACACACACACAGAGATGTGCGCACACACACACACGCACACACACACACACACACAGATGTG